>NC_136471.1:135840184-135910184 GCF_902686455.1 Sciurus vulgaris
CCCCCCACCGTCTCCTGCCTAAAAAGTCGGACGATTCCAGAAACTCGCTCCCGACCTTCAGCGGCCAGTTCTCGGTCCTGCACAGCGACGTCGGCGGGGCTCACGTTCTGCGTGGCTCACGTTCTGCGTGCGTCCTGCATCCAGGTCGGTCTGTCACTCAGCGGCTCACTCATGATGTCAGGTAGCATCTAAAGCGGACACGGGAAATCGATTACGTAACGTGCATATTTGATACGTGCTTGAAGAAGAGTATCTCCAGGTCACAGTGGACCACACAGCCATAAGTCACTGAAACCCACTGCTGAGGTTCGGAAGGATGGAGTGGTGTTTGCATCGGAAAAAATTTTTTTCTTTCCTTTTATTTTGTCTGTTTCTCAAATTTGGCGAGATCCCTCAAGACAAAGGCATTGATAAGTCCTGTATTGATTCTTTACTTTGTAACCGTCCAATTCAAAGCAGGAGCTGATAAAGATTTTGCTCTCAGGTCAAGACTTTGCTTCCTGCAGTCAGCTGCACTTTGAGTTCGTGTTTGTGCCGCTTACGTTTGGGGCTGCAATCATAAAACGCCACAGATGGAGCCTGAGAGGTGGAGCCTGCTAATAATACTCAGGAGGCTGAGGCAGGAGGTTCACAAGTTAGAGGCCAGCCTCAGCCACTTAGCGAAGCCCTAAGCAACTTAAGGAGGCCTCCAAAAAAAAAAAAAAAAAAAAAAAAAAAACTCAGTCATAAATAAAGGCTGGAGATGTGGCTTGGAGGTTAACCCGAGTTTAATCCCCAGTAACAAATTCAAACAAAGCGTGATTGGCTTTTAATGCTCTCCAAACCAACAGGTTGTTATAAAGAAGTGAATCTAAGACCCGAGAGACGTACTGATATTGGAAGCACCTGAGAAGTGAGCATTGATTTTAAAAACAAAATCAGCAAACACTGGATTTCCAATGTCCACCCCAAGTACAGCTCGAAGTAGACTCCACTCTTGTACAGAACACAGCAATTTTGAATTATTTTGGTATTTTGGATAAGCTAACCTGAAATACAGATACATTGTAGCAGAATACTGTCTTATAGTCTTTTATTTTTGGAAAAAATAAGACGTTCCTGTGTGATTCTGTCACTTACGTTGCTGTCAATGTTTGCAAAGGATCGTCACGATATTCCTAAGGATAAGGAACGGATAAACCTGTTCCTTGACCTTAACACCCATTTACCTGGATGTAGTATCAGTTTCAGGACAAACTGGATAGTTCCTTCTTTATAGATGCAGGTTCCTCCTTCATATTCTGAATCGTTCTTCACCCAGAAACAGGTATGGAGGTGGGAATCATGAAGTGAAGCCCAGTTCGCAAGCTAATAATGTAAATGTTAGACACACCCAGTGAGTCAGAAGGCTCAGGCAAGAGGATCACAAGTTGGAGGCCAGCCTCAGCAACTTAGCAAGGTCCTAAGGAATTCAGTGAGACCCTGTCTCAAAATAAAAAATGTGGTTCAGTGCTAAAATCCTCTGGGTTCATTTCTCGGTAGCAATAAAAAAAGAAACAAAGAAAATTAGGACATTTAAATGGAGGGGGAAAATCCTGCCTTATGGTCATTCTTGATGAAAACTTATGGAGATCGCTCCCTTTGCGGGTGGGGCAGGAAGGACAGTAGAGTGAACAGACATGTGACTCATGTGCACGTGTGACTGCATGACCATGTGATCCTGCAACATGGACAGTCAGAAAAATGAGAGACGACCCTCCATGTATGTCTGATCTGTCAAAATGCAGCCATGCCTTCTGCTGTCAGGTGCAACTCATCAGAACAGATAAAGACATTAAAAATCATGAAGGTAGCACACATATTTGCAAAGTTTGCACACCTATTAAGCATCTCATGGTCAACACAGCAGACAATATATAAAAATTGTAAATAAGAAAATCGGACTCTCGTTTTCAAAGATAACCAGGTTCAAAACTCACGGAATGGGAGACATACACTTAAAAACGAATCTCTTTGAAATTCCTTGACCTAAGACCAACATCACAGTTGAACAGTTGAACAAATGCTTTCCTATTGGAAAGCAGAAAGTCAAGCCATGATTTTTTTTTCTTTGAACGGAACTGATTTATAGTAACGATAATCTACAGTGTCCACGGGAAAGGAATCTTAGAAAATATTTGCATGATTTTTTTCCTGCTGTTGGTTTAACACTGGGGATGGAACCCAGGGGTGCTTAACCACAGAGCCGCATCCCCAGCCTTTTTTAATTTATTTTTTTTATATTTGGAGACAAGTTCTCCCTAAGTTGCTTAGGACCCCACTACGTTTGCTGAGGCTGGCCTCCAATTTGCAATCCTCCTGCCTCAGACTCCCCAGTAGGTGGGATAACAGGCGGGCATCCCTGCACCCGGCTGCCTGGCGATTTTTATCTTTCGGCATTTGGGGAGAAAATTATAAATTTGAATTAAATCATGCAGGAAACAGTTGTATTATTATTTACAGCTTTGGAAAAAGACCTGATTATTGTCAATTAACTGTCTTTTTTGTTGTTCTTGCTGGAATTTGAACCCAGGGCCTCACAGGTGCTAAGCTACACGCCCACATCTATTGCTTTTCTCGTGCACCTTCTTCATCCAGAGTGACCAGCCAGTGCAAAGGACCCCTGAAACTGGGCAGCTGGGAGACCCCACCCCGCACCCGGATGCTTCACGGGATCAAGTCAGAAAGATGTTCATTTAATGTATTTTCCGATTACGACATGCAAGTGGGCCCTTCATGCCCTGTCCCCAGAGGCAGTAGGCTTTACGAGGACGTGAAGTGACCAGGTCTAGGAAAGATGGACAGCTGCCCCGGTTGACCTGCAGCTTATGGGGCGAGAGCCAGCCGCTCAGAAGGAGGTATGTGGGGGAGGGTATTCTTTCCAGGCAGCACTAATCCTATGTTAATGTGCAAAAACAAAACAAAAAAATCCCCTCGGGCAGCTTGTTAAAATGCAAATCCCCGAACTGTAGGAGAACGACCCGAGAGTCCACAGTCCTTTCTTAAAAAAAAAAAAAAAAAAAAAAAAAAAAATCAGCTTTATTGCGATGCACTTAGCAAAATATCTAAATATCTCAACATGCTACTTGAAGCTGAGTAAGCTTACACATTGTCAAAGAATCACCACCAATTACCCCACATGAAATCTATGACCTCCTTCACTAAAGTATCACTTGGTAAAAGTCCCCACCATTTCATTCTTACGAATTCTAATTTTTTTTTTTTTTTCTCTCCCTGTAGGGTTTACTCCAGTTAAATGTAGAATTTAAATACACCAAAGAGCTGGCTTGTATTTTAAATATTTAAAAGGAATCTGGATTCCTTCAATGCAAATGTTTCCTGCCTGCAAAATCTGTCTCTTGTACATTTGATGCAAATGTTTGAGAAAGTAGCTCGGCTAGGATGGGGAGTTTTTCATCTTGAGCAACAGACAAAAAACAAGACAAAAAACAAAGAAAGCCTTAGCAACGTAGGAATTGGTTACCCGGTAACACACTGGAGAGTGTGCATGCAAAAATCATTTCATCCACTGAGAGGTTGATAATTAGATTGGAAAATTTCTGATAACATAGATAATTACTTTTTGTTTTTCTTTCTTGCAATACTGGGATTGAACCAGGGGAACACTATTAGTGAGTCGCATACACGACCCATTTCATTTTTTATGATGAGAGAAGATCTACCTCAATTTTCCATTCTGATCCCAAAAGGGAGATCCCCCTGCCTCAGACAAGCACGTCACTGGGATTTCAGGTACCTGACAACACACCAGGAAGACTAGCTTCTGCCTTTACATAGTTTATTGCATTTAAACCTCACACATCTCAGAAGACCTTTTGAGAAGTTTAATCTATATCCAACAACTGGTAATTTCTAAAAGCCTGAATTTCAGACATATACTTTATTGCATGTACTTTATAGTAATTTATAATCAGTATTCGACCATAGTAATCATTGATCAATAATCATTTATGACTGCATTAATGAATGCATAATTATCGATAATCACAGCAATTGTTATATCGTAATTATAATAATTATCACTAATAATAACGATTATATATCGGTTATAATTCAAATAATATCATGGAATATGTTCTTATATTTAAATATGGACTTTTGAAAGTCTGTGTTTAAGTCCACGACCTATGCGTAAACTTGGCTAAATTTTCAAGATAGTATTTATGAAACATTAGACCATAGAAATAGTTGTGTTATCATATTGATATAAATCTAAATATCCATCACTGTCTTTTCAGGGATTATGGAAGAATCCCTTTTTAAGGTAGGATTTTCACATTTAAAATGGTAAGCATTCAAAAGCATTATTAAGCTCCTAGGTCTCCATAAAACACAGTATATTTTTTATATTTATTTTAGTAGGCAACTCTCTGAGGTGTTTCGAAATATAAACATCAATGTACAAATAGATACACCCAGACTTACTGCCCTTATCAGATAATTCCATACAGTTTTGTATATTGTTCCTATGGTTTAGATATAAGCTTCCCCCAATTCAAATGCTGAGTCCTCACCAGGTACTGGTGTGGGAGGTGGGGCTCTGGGAGGGGCTGAGCTCAGCAGGTGCAGCCCAGGAAGGGGACCAGGTCCTTCTACAGAGACCAGAGAGCCCCCTGCCCGTCCACCTGTGAGGTCCAGGAGCAGCGCCATCTGTGAGCAGGAAGCAGCCTCAGGAGTCTGCCCCGCCTGGACCTGGGCTGCAGCCTGCAGAGCTGAGAGTGGTCAGGTCTGGGGTCCATCAGCCCCGGGCTGGGGGTCTGGTCACAGCAGCCCAGGAGACTCACACAGGATGCACCAGCCCTCTGAGCAGGGCAGGGACCTGAGTGTGTGTCCCCAAGTTCCTGTGCTGAGTCCTCACCAGGTGCTGGTGTGGGAGGTGGGGCTCTGGGAGGGGCTGAGCTCATGGGTGCAGCCCAGGAAGGGGACCAGGGTCCTTCTACAGAGACCAGAGAGCCCCCTGCCCGTCCACCTGTGAGGACCAGGAGCAGCGCCATCTGTGAGCAGGAAGCAGCCTCAGCTGCCCCGAGTCTGCCCCGCCTGGACCTGGGCTGCAGCCTGCGAAGCTGAGAGCGGTCAGGTCTGGGGTCCATCAGCCCTGGGCTGTGTTGCACGGAGACACCCTCCTCTTGAAATATGAGCCACCTGCATCCATTACTGAAGTTATTTAGTCTGGTTTTCCATTTTGGAGACCCTAAGGCATTAAAACAGCGTCTCTTGTACTTCTTTATCTGCTCATCATGAAATATGAATATGCATGCCAACACAGAAATACAAATATGTATTTAAATATGCAAATGACTGTAGCTGTCGTTCTCCATTCTTTGTCTTCGATCGAAATTCTAAAGGAACTTGACTTTTATCCCCAAATTAATGGCACATTCTAAAATCTTTTTCGATTCCCTTCATAAGTAACTTTCCTTTTGGAATTTTTAAAATTTTATCTGTCCTGAGTCGCACCTGACAGCAGAAGGCATGGCTGCATTTTGACAGATCAGACATACATGGAGGGTCGTCTCTCATTTTTCTGACTGTCTATGTTGCAGGATCACATGGTCATGCAGTCACACATGCACATGAGTCACCATGTCTGTCCACTCTACTGTCCTTCCTACCCCGCACCCTTCCCTCCCTTCACTCCCCTCTACCTAATCTAAGTACCTCTATCTTCCCTATCCATCCCCCATTGTGAATTAGCATCCGCACATCAGAGAGAACATTCAGCCTTTGGTTTTTTGGGGATTGACTTATTTCACTTAGTATGATATTCTCCAGCTCCATCCATTGACCAGCAAATGCCAGAATTTCATCCTTCTTCAGGGCTGAGTAATATTCCGTTGTGTAGATGTACCACATTTTCTTTACTCATTCATCTCTTGAAGGGCATATAGGTTGGCTTGATTTTTTTTATTCTAATGAGTTGTCTGTGACAGTAGAAGTCATGGACGCATTTTGACAGATCAGACATAAATGGAGGATCGTCTCTCATTTTTCTGATTGCACATGTTGCAGGATCACATGGTCATGCAGTCACACATGCACATGAGTCATCATGTCTGTTCACTCTACTGTCCTTCCTGCCCCACACCCTTCCCTCCTTTCACTCCCTCTACCTAATCTAAGTACCTCCAATTCTTCCCTAGCGCCCCCAACTCCTGTTTATGCAGATTGATAGGTTGTTTCTTCCTTTGTTATGACAGAGAGATTTCCATGAATAACGTGGAACATTATTTTTCCACGGGCTTATTTATCTCAAGATTCAAGTCCCCAAAGGCAGGTGACTGGACCCAGGGTGGAGCTCAGCCGCCATCTTGTTTCATATCACCAATTGTATCCCAGAGAGAAGGCGCCTTCTTCTCCTTCCTCCCAGGGAGCCTAGCTAAGCCTCCCTGTTTTCCAACAGCTTTGCCGCTCTCTTGTTTAGCTTTGGATTTTACCAATCTGGTATAAAATCCCTCCAGAGTTTCCCTGGAATGTGCCCGTCTCTCCCTCCTGCTTGGCACAGGAAGGCTGTTTATGTCTCAAATTCAAAAACCATTCCAGCCCTAACTGCAGAGGTCCGTTCCTTGGGGCTGTGTTAACCTGAATCGACAGACAGGTTTCTAGGCCCGGGATGGATCACGGTGAATCGGGCTCTCTCAGTCTTGTTCCGCATGTTCCGAACACTTTGGAGACAACAGCCAACGTGGACGGCTTCGCAGAGGCCAGCCCATCTTCGGAAAATGCTGGCGTGCACGGGGATCTTCTCATTAATCTCCACGGCAAGTGCTTTTAGGAACCTCGGGGATCCTCCAGCCTCCGTTACTAATAACACAATGCTAGAGGCTGGGTAAGTTTTAAAGAAAAGAGGCCTTTTTTGGTTCCAGCTTCTGGAGTTGCCCTGGGAAGGAGCTGGGTTCGAGAGGTGCCGTCTTGCTGGCAGAATTCTGAGGTGTCCCAGGGCCTCACGTAGCCAGAGACAAGTATCTGGATGCAGCTAGCCCTCCTCTCTAAGACACGACAGATCCTATGTAGGGGTTGCAACCTGAATGTTCGTGTTATATAAAGATAATGCTCCGTAGACAAGGGTGTAGGGAAATGCTGTATATTGCTCTCTGGGTATGCAAGTACATAGGTCATACATGTAGATATCACTATATGATGCATTACAGCAGCACACACATGCATATACGCAAAAGTATACACGTGAGCACACACGTATGTGATGCACAGACACACGTAGGTGATGCACAGACACACATATGTGATGCACAGGCACACGTATGTGATGCACGAACACACATATGTGATGCACAAACACACATATGTGATGCACAGACACACGTATGTGATGCACAAACACACATATGTGATGCACAGGCACACGTATGTGATGCACGAACACACATATGTGATGCACAGACACACACATGTGATGCACAGACACACATATGTGATGCACAAACACATGTATGTGATGCACAGACACACATATGTGATGCACAAACACACATATGTGATGCACAAACACACATATGTGATGCACAAACACACGCACCAGTGCTACATATTCATACTTATAACTTGGGCCAGAAATAAAGCCCTTTTACAATCTTTCCCGGCCGCCACATTTCCTAATGGATTTTTGGTCCATTCTTGCTGATTAAGCTCAGCAAACCGACATTGGGAGGAAGGTAACTCCACCCCCACACTTTGTAGAAATCCTGCAAACAGGCTTTAAGATGCCCAGGGGCACATGTGCGAGATTCAGGGTGCACCCAGGGCTGCAGAGACCCGGCAGCCTCCTCCTCCTGAAGGCCAATCGGCACATTTATTACCTGCCCAGGGACAGGCGGGCCGGCTGGGAGCAGAGCAGTGCTTTCTCCAAGCTTCTCTGCAGAATGTCTCTCACCACAGGTGGAGGGCTTGGGGAAGAGGATGCTGCATCTCCTGATCTTGCAGGAAACCAGCGAACCCCTTGCGCCCAGCCGGGTCTGTCTAGGAGCATCAAAGGACGGAAAGGGTGTTTGTGAAATGCAAAGATCCTATTGGGTCATGAAACTCAGCCATCGACTTTTTTTTTTTAACTATATTTTCCACAAGAGCGAGGACTTGAACTCACCTCGGGCAATAGCTCTAAATTCGATTTCCCCAAATGCCTACTTCTACCAAGGCCGGGCTGCCCATCTCCACCCAGGCAGGTGTCTGCGAGCCTGGGCGAAAGGCTCTGCTTGGAAAGTTCCTGCGCGTTTTCCTTCCGCACGACCCTGGGTCTTGAGCTTCACGGGGCGGAGGCACATGCCGTCCTCCACCGGAGTTTCCAGAGCTGACGATTTTGACCTCTTCCCTTGCCGAATTCCTATCGGCTGCAATAACGATGGCATTTTAAAACGGCAGCAATAGGGACTCACGAGTAGAGGGTCAGTCCGCTCTGGCCTTAGTTTTCCAGAGATCTCTGCGGGACTCTTTTAGGGAGGCTGTGTTTCTGGACTTGGATCCTCTGAGGCACTTGTTGGACTGAATGTGAAATGGAGGTCAGGGTCCAGGCCTGCAGGGCGGCCGGAAGATGGTTTTACAGCTTTAGGAACCAGACGCCTAAGACTCAGGTTAAGAACTGTGAGGGGCAGGTTGGCTTCTGAAGCTTGCCTGGCAGCTTGGGAGGCTGAGGCAGGAGGATCTCAAGACAGAGACTAGCCTCAGCAACACAGTGAGGCCCTAAGCAACTTCACAGTCCCTAATGCTGGCGGGGACACACTCCTTGATGTTCCCAGAGGACGGCCTGGATCCAAAGGTACTGCCAAGAAGGTCATAAACAACCCCGGCAGCCTGCTTGGGTCTGGTGGAGACACCAACCGGGTTCTCCTCCTACTGACCCTTCCCAGCTTCCCACTGGGGACTGGTCAGCAAGAGCGGGTTTCCTTACAGATGCACAGTTAAATATGAAGGCATGACCTGTCCTTCAAAAGGAGGGCCCCTGCATGGACAGATGTCCCCAAGGATCGAGGGACAGGATGATGGTGGATCCCTTCAGCTGCTCAGTCTCTGCAGCAACAGGGAACTTGTCTGTTAGCCCCACTGCCCAGCAGGGCAGGGTGGAGACGGTCTCCAGGCAGCCCTGCAGGGACGCTCCTTTGCTGCCCGCAGAGAGGAGGTCTCTGAAGAGGGCTTCCCGGAGGGTCTTACTTGGAAAGGCCATTTTGCTGTGCATCTCCTGTCTGTATTTTAAGTTTGATCAGCTTTACCATCAAATACAAGTGATCGCTGCTTTGCTTGGGAAGGTGGGGACTGATTCAGTCTGTATAGGGCTGAGGACCTGCTCTGCGGGGGTAGCTGCTCAGAAACGTGGAACCGGCGAGAGAACACACCCCGAATACGCTGCATTAAAACCTAACCGCATCTCGAGCAGCTTCAGGATCCCTCTCTAAACCAGGCAAGATGGGACCGCCTTGCTTCCAAAGAAAAACGCTGCGCTCCCCAGCAAAAGGTTTACACTACAGAGCATTTTCGATACGCTGCTTCTGCATCTTATAGGATTACGTGGGTGATTTAAAGATCATTGAATGATTCACATTTTTCAAAGCATGCAAAAATAAATATTGAGAATGAATCTGCTGTCTGTATCCTGATTCAGATAGTGTCGCTTCTCTGAATACCAATGCAAAAGAGAGAGAGAGAGAGAGAGGAAGGAAGGAAGTAAATGAAAGAAGAAAGGAAGGAGGGAAGGAAGGAAGAAAAAGAGGTCAGGTGGGAGGGAGAAATAAAAGAGAAAAAAGAAAAACGATGTACGATGTAGTCCTTTGGAACCATTTACACCTTTTGCTATGAACGAAAAGGTCTCTCTTCCTGGCATCTGGGTTATAACCCAGTGTGATTTTGCTAAAATAAAATGCTTTGATTTCCACATTCAGGCTACACGTCCCCTGGAACAGGACGCAGTGCGCTGCTCGAGGAGAACAGCATGAGTCACGGACAAAACCGGCATCTTCTTGACGCGGCACTTTGTGACCGCCATTTGGTGTGATTACCGGTGGGACCCTCTGAGTATTCCTTAGGCGAATAATGGGAAGGTGGGTGTGTTCGGAGTCACGTGATCCAAGACGGAAGAGGAAGCACGCTCTTCACCTTGACCGTACCCGGGGATCCCTGGTGAGCAGGAGCCACCCAAGGTCTCTCTGCTCTTGCATTTCAACCTAGAGGAGCTTCGCCTGGTAAAGCAGCCGCTGGAAGCTGGTGAGACTCCACAGAGCGACCTTCGTCCTGAGGAACGTCTTTATAAACAGTGAGAAGCCTGGGCTGGTTCTCAGCTATCAGTCCCACACCGGGCAGGATCTTTCTCCCACACGACTTCCCTTTCTGGTCCCTGCGTTCTGGGGCACTTCCCATAACTATCTCGATGGGAGTGTTTCAGGAAGTCACCATGCAGCCCAACCTGCCAACCACGGTGGCTTCCATGTGCTGAGATGCGGGACGATGGACGCATTGCTGAATGGCTGTCCCAGCTGAGCTCTGGGGAGGGAGGTGTGCACATTCCTTTCTGGCACTGTTTCATGAGTGCAAGACCTGCTTCTTGCTGGGGAAGGTCTTTGGGGAGAGGGATGTGAACTCTGCACCATGCAATCTCACCGACGTGTGCAATCTCACTAACGTGTGCAATCTCACCAACGGGTGCAATCTCACCAACGTGTGCAATCTCACCAAGGTGTGCAATCTCACCCACGGGTGCAATCTCACCAATTTGTGCAATCTCATCCACGGGTGCAATCTCACCAAGGTGTGCAATCTCACCCAGGGGTGCAATCTCACCAAGGTGTGCAATCTCACCCATGGGTGCAATCTCACCAAGGTGTGCAATCTCACCATCGGGTGCAATGTCACCCACGGGTGCAATCTCACCAAGGTGTGCAATCTCACCAAGGTGTGCAATCTCACCATCGGGTGCAATGTCACCCACGGGTGCAATCTCACCAAGGTGTGCAATCTCACCAATGTGTGCAATCTCACCAAGGTGTGCAATCTCACCCACGGGTGCAATCTCACCAATTTGTGCAATCTCACCCACGGGTGCAATCTCACCAAGGTGTGCAATCTCACCATCGGGTGCAATCTCACCCATGGGTGCAATCTCACCAAGGTGTGCAATCTCACCAAGGTGTGCAATCTCACCCACGGGTGCAATCTCACCAAGGTGTGCAATCTCACCCACGGGTGCAATCTCACCAAGGTGTGCAATCTCACCATCGGGTGCAATGTCACGCACGGGTGCAATCTCACCAAGGTGTGCAATCTCACCAAGGTGTGCAATCTCACCATCGGGTGCAATGTCACCCACGGGTGCAATCTCACCAAGGTGTGCAATCTCACCAAGGTGTGCAATCTCACCAACGTGTGCAATCTCACCAAGGTGTGCAATCTCACCAACGAGTGCAATCTCACCAAGGTGTGCAATCTCACCAAGGTGTGCAATCTCACCAACGAGTGCAATCTCACCCATGGGTGCAATCTCACCAAGGTGTGCAATCTCACCATCGGGTGCAATGTCACCCACGGGTGCAATCTCACCAAGGTGTGCAATCTCACCATCGGGTGCAATGTCACCCACGGGTGCAATCTCACCAAGGTGTGCAATCTCACCAAGGTGTGCAATCTCACCATCGGGTGCAATGTCACCCACGGGTGCAATCTCACCAAGGTGTGCAATCTCACCAACGTGTGCAATCTCACCAAGGTGTGCAATCTCACCAACGAGTGCAATCTCACCAAGGTGTGCAATCTCACCAAGGTGTGCAATCTCACCAAGGTGTGCAATCTCACCAACGAGTGCAATCTCACCCATGGGTGCAATCTCACCAAGGTGTGCAATCTCACCATCGGGTGCAATGTCACCCACGGGTGCAATCTCACCAAGGTGTGCAATCTCACCAATGTGTGCAATCTCACCAAGGTGTGCAATCTCACCCACGGGTGCAATCTCACCAATTTGTGCAATCTCACCAAGGTGTGCAATCTCACCAAGGTGTGCAATCTCACCATCGGGTGCAATCTCACCCATGGGTGCAATCTCACCAAGGTGTGCAATCTCACCCATGGGTGCAATCTCACCAAGGTGTGCAATCTCACCCATGGGTGCAATCTCACCAAGGTGTGCAATCTCACCCACGGGTGCAATCTCACCAAGGTGTGCAATCTCACCATCGGGTGCAATCTCACCCATGGGTGCGATCTCACCAAGGTGTGCAATCTCACCCATGGGTGCAATCTCACCAACGTGTGCAATCTCACCCATGGGTGCAATCTCACCAACGTGTGCAATCTCACCAAGGTGTGCAATCTCACCATCGGGTGCAATGTCACCCACGGGTGCAATCTCACCAAGGTGTGCAATCTCACCCAGGTGTGCAATCTCACCAAGGTGTGCAATCTCACCATCGGGTGCAATGTCACCCACGGGTGCAATCTCACCAAGGTGTGCAGTCTCACCAAGGTGTGCAATCGCACCATCGGGTGCAATGTCACCCACGGGTGCAATCTCACCAAGGTGTGCAATCTCACCAAGGTGTGCAATCTCACCATCGGGTGCAATCTCACCCATGGGTGCAATCTCACCAAGGTGTGCAATCTCACCCACGGGTGCAATCTCACCATCGGATGCAATCTCACGCACGGGTGCAATCTCACCAACGGGTGCAATCTCACCAAGGTGTGCAATCTCACCAAGGTGTGCAATGTCACTCACGGGTGCAATCTCACCAAGGTGTGCAATCTCACCCACGGGTGCAATCTCACCCAGGTGAGCAATCTCACCCACGGGTGCAATCTCACCCACATGTGCAATCTCACCAAGGTGTGCAATCTCACCCACGTGTGCAATCTCACCAAGGTGTGAAATCTCACCCACGGGTGCAATCTCACCAAAGTGTGCAATCTCACCAACGAGTGCAATCTCACCAAGGTGTGAAATCTCACCCACGGGTGCAATCTCACCAAGGTGTGCAATCTCACGCACGGGTGCAATCTCACCCACGGGTGCAATCTCACCAAGGTGTGCAATCTCACCAAGGTGTGCAATCTCACTCACGGGTGCAATCTCACCAAGGTGTGCAATCTCACCCACAGGTGCAATCTCACCCAGGTGAGCAATCTCACCCACGGGTGCAATCTCACCCATGGGTGCAATCTCACCAAGGTGTGCAATCTCACCAACGAGTGCAATCTCACCAAGGTGTGCAATCTCACCAAGGTGTGCAATCTCACCCACGGGTGCAATCTCACCAATTTGTGCAATCTCACCAAGGTGTGCAATCTCACCCACGGGTTCCATCTCACCAAGTGCAATCTCACCAACGAGCTGAGACGGGTCCACCTCCCTGCAGACTTGGGTGTCTCAGCAGCTCACACCTGGATGCATGTGGAAGATCCATGGACCAAGAGGCAAACCCAGGGTCTGAAAATTGGCTGCTCTAACCACTGAATGTCGTCCTTTTCTTCTCGACTGACTCACTCTGGAACATTTGCCCCACACTTGAGGGAACCTGTCAACATGACCGAAGTCGCATTTCATTTTACCGATGTCAACTAACCACAATCTTCAGAACCACCAGGGTGGGTTCTACAAGCCCCTCAGATACCAAAATACACAGATGCTCCCAGGCCTCCTGTCGGACGGCGTCGTCTTTGCACGTAACCTGTCCACAGCCCCTCCTTCACACTCTAAAACATCTTCAGATTACTTAAAAATAACCCCTCCCATGGGAAAGGCAGGTAAGCGATCACATTGTCCCTGGTGTGGCTGATGGATTCACTCCCGTTAGAGGCTCCCGGAGACTCTGACTACAGTCACCCCTCGGGAATTTGGGGAGGGGTTATTTCCAGGACCCCCTGTAGATACCAGACTCCACGGACGCTCATTTAAAAACGGCATCTCTTTGCAGGTAGCCTATGTGCTCCCACAGAATTCAAATCCTCTCCAGTTACTCACGGTACCTGATAACATGCAGCATAAATGCCAAGTAGGTAGACGTCGTCTTACCTTTGGTGGAAGTCACAGCCAGAGAATCGTCTCCCTCTTCGCGTCTTCGTTTCAGAGACTTTTGATCCGCGTTGAGTGTCTCATCGGATGTGAGACAGGACCCTGCGGGAAAGAGGGTCGTCAGCTTCCTTATTTCTGCCCCAGAGTTTTCGGGACTAAAGCCACTGGGCAAAATCCAGCATCTCTCCAGCGTGCTGGGCGCAGGCTGAACCGGGGAAGACGGAAATGTCGAGAGGTCAGGAAAAGACCAGGAAGCGGCCATCCAGAATTCTGGAAATCGAGTGTGCAGAATCGGTCCCCAAACAGAGCAGTGGATGGGAAGGACAGGGAGTCGGGACGAGACACTCAGAGGCGATGAGGATACGGGGCATCTTGATCCCATGTCCCTCAAACCCAAGGGCAGTTTCCACTAGGGTCTTTCCCAACCGTGCAATGCAGATTTTTTGCAAGGAAAATCAGAATTGCAAACCCTGTTGCTTTCCAAGGAGCCGACGGTGGGCAGGAGAGAGCGGCTTCAAATTCTCATTATGCCGTCATCCCCGGGTGCCAACCCCGGCTGGGGATGTGTGTTCTACATGTCAATCAAACGAGTGAGCCCGTCGGCGATTTCCTGGGGATGGAGAGGAGATTGTAAGTTAAGTGGAGGTTTTGATTTCGAACACATAACATAAGACCTCGCTGAAATTCATTTCGCCGTCAAGAGCCCGGGGGATGCAGGCCATCCTACGCTATCCCCTCGCTGGTCATCAGACAGAGGCGCCATTAAAATACCGTGTCTGCATTGCAGGAAGGACCTGGTTTGAAGGGTCCGTGGCTCCGGGAGGATGAATATTGACTCACCTTGTTGTCACTTGCAGCAGGGGGACCCTGTGGCCAATGGCTGAGGTCCCCAGGTGGCAGATCTCTTCCCGCTGCCTCCTTTCTGCTCCCATGCTTCCCATTGTCTGGGCGTGATGGGAAAAGCACTCACCGGCCGGTCCCGAAGCTCATCTCAACACGGGAACCCCGTCCCTGGACTCCAGGCTCCATGCTTCCTTGCGGAGGCTCTGCTGGGGACCACCCAGAGAATCAGCTGAAGGGAAGTGGATGGAAGAAATCCAGCACGGGTCGATGGGTCGATGTGGAGCGGAGCCAGGCACGTGGATGAGCCCTCTCGAACCGCCAGGCTCCGGATCCGAGGAAAGAAGGAAGGTCGCCTAGAAGTCACCGACCACCACGAACCCCAGCAAGTCACAGGCACGCAGACACCTGTCTTCCCTGCCCACTTACGTGAGCCTGTGCACGTTATATGTGCAGGTGTGCGTTACACTCAGGTGTGATTGCATGGTTACCTGCAGCTCTACGCAATTATGTGATGTCTACACGCTACATAATTATAGAATGTGCATGCATCACGTGCAACTCTAGTGTACGCAATTATGTGATGTCTATACATATATAATTACAGAATGTGCACGCGTTATGTGCAAATATAGCATATGCAGTTATGTGATGTCTATACACTATATAATTATAGAATGTGCATGCGTCATGTGCAACTCTAGTGTATGCAATTATGTGATGTCTATACATATATAATTACAGAATGTGCACGCGTTATGTGCAAATATAGCATATGCAGTTATGTGATGTCTATACACTATATAATTATAGAATGTGCATGCGTTACATGCAACTCAATTATGCAATTATGTGATGTCTACACACTATATAATGATAGAATGTGCATGTATCACGTGCAACTCTATTATGCAATTATGTGATGTCTACACACTATATAATTATAGAATGCGCATGCGTCACATGCAACTATAGCATACGCAACTATGTGATGTCTACACACTATATATTTATAGAACGTGCATGTGTTATGTGCAAGTATAACGTACGCAATTATGTGATGTCTACACACTATATATTTATAGAATGTGCATGTGTTACATGCAAATATAGGGTCTGCGATTATATGATGTCCAGGCATTATATAATGATAGAATGTGCATGTGTTACCTGCAACTCTAGTGTATGCAATTATGTGATGTTCAGACATTGTATAATTATAGAATGTGCATGTGTTGCATGCAAATATAGTGTATGCAATTATGTGATGTCTACACACCATATAATTATAGAAAGTGCATGCATTGCGTGCAACTCTAGTTACACAATTATGTGATGTCTACACATTATATAATTATAGAATTTGCATGTGTTACATGTGAATATAGTGATTGTGATTATATATTGTCTGTAATTATATGCATTATATATTGATGTTTTTAAATATAATTTACATATATACAAATGAACAGGTAATTCATTTATAAATGTGATATAATATTCATAAGTACAACAGGCTTGTGTGCATGTGTGTATTATATATGCCATGTACATTTTTATTTATTGATGCAATGTTATTAATTTTATATACTTATATATGACCTATATATGATGATATGCATAATTTATAGACATTATACATAACATGTTATATATAATTTATACATATGATGTAACATGCATGATTGCATATGATTTATATGTACTATATGTAACATTTGATTATGGGCAATTATATATAATATACAATTTTATATATAAATAGATCCATGATTATATCTGTATGACTTTTTCATGAAATATATAATAATTTCATTTACTTTTACATTTTATATAATATATAAAATCATATTTATTATATAATTCATATAAAATGTATATATACTTATATATATGTCTATATGTGTACATATGTATGTATATTTGCAAGGAAATTGTTAGATCAGGGTTTATATGATCAGTCATAGCCTTAACAGGTTATCCAAGACAAAAACAATGGTACAGTTAGACAGATAGATAGACAGATGACAGCTGGATGGACAGTTGATAGAGATTCTGTCCTGCAGGTTTTCTCTGCACTGTGGCCTCTGGGCTGGGGGTTCTCTGTGCTGCTGTGCTGTGCACTGCAGGCTGTGGAGCAGCGTCTCTGGGCTCCACACACCAGGAGCCAGGAGCAGCCCCACCCCGGTTGTGACAGCCACCTAGACAGACAGAATTTGTGGATGACAGATAGATAGATAGATGATAGATAGATAGATAGATAGATAGATAGATAGATAGATAGATAGATAGATGATAGACAGATGACAGCTGGGTGGACAGATGATAGACAGAGACTCTGCTCTGCAGGTTTTCTCTGCATTGTGGCATCTGGGGCTGGGGGTTCTCTGTGCTGGGCTGTGCTGTGCCCTGCAGGCTGTGGAGCAGCGTCTCTGGGCTCCACACACCAGGGGCCAGGAGCAGCCCCACCCAGGTTTGAGAGCCACCTAGACAGACAGAACTAGTCGATGACAGATAGATAGATAGACAGAAAATCAGATGATAGATAGATAGATAGATGATAGACACATAGGTACATAGATATATTTATTTCCAATGAAATAGTGAGTTCAAAGCGTATGCAATTAGCGGCAGCTTTAACTGAGGGTGCCTTAGATAAAAGCAGACCTGTCATGGTGACCGTCACTCATGTGAGTACAGATCTTTTTAGTCTTTGGGTGCGAATGGAAGACCAGGCCCTGGTAGGGCCTGTCATTGTTAATATCTGATGAAGAAAACGTGTCTTGGTCCGGGAAGCAGCTCATTTCCTCCGGCACTTCATCAAGCGACAAAACATTTGCACGTTTGAAATTTTGGAGCGCTGAGAGAGAAAGCACAAACACAAAACGATTAAAACTAAAATACAGCTGAGTTGACGTTCACAATAAACCCCCGGGGCAGGTGCAGAGCGGAATCCAGTTTGCTTACAGCGGGAAGGGCTCCTGGGATCTCGCCTACCATCCAGCAAAGGCGGCCCCCCTCCTGGTTCTGTTCAGGAGAGCAAAATACCCAGGTGCAGAAGAAGGCCCCGGGAGGCAGACACAAGGTCCGGCCTTGGGCAGCCGGGGCGAGACCCCGAGGAAAGCAGATGTACTAACACCTCCAAGGGCACCTTCTGAGCGCCTCCCTGGGTCTTCATGCCCAGGATCTCAGGCCTAGGTTCCTTCCAGACGCGCCGTCCTCAGGACAGATGTGGACCCAGGTTGTAAAGCTGGCCCGCCTCCCAGGCGTGTGACCTGCTCTCACCGAGAGCCGCTCCTGAGTCAGCTCTTCCCGCAGGTGACTGAACAAGAGCAAGACACACGAAGGTCACGGGAAGCAGATGGTGAATGGACGGGGTATGTTTGAAATCAAAGCAAACAAACTCATAAGCCTGTTTTTGGATAGATGGGTGGAGTGCAGATGGTTCTGTAATACTCTCAGGTGGGCGGGCTGGGCAGCTAAGGAACTAAGCTCACATTCTTGCAGAGACATAAACACCTCCATGTGATATATTCTCCCGGGCGTCGTCCTGGGATTGAACCCAGAGAAGCTGTATCATTTTTATTTTTTATTTTAAAATTATTTTTATTATTATTTTTTACCTTGAGACGGGGTCTAGCTAAGGTGCTGAGGCTGGCCTCACATTTTCAGCCTCCCACGTGGCTCAGTTTACAGGCCTGCATCACCACACCGGGGCAACACACACAGCGGGCATTTTTAAAAACCAGACCCGAATCAAGCGCGGTGGCGCTCACCTGTCAAGCCCAGCTCCTGGAGAGGTTGAGGCAGGAGGATCACAAGTTGGAGGCCAGCCTCAGTCATTTAGACAGAACTGTCTTGAAATAAAATTTTTGAAAACATATAAATGCTTTTGTACAGAAAGTGTATGAACTTAGCCAAGTTTACTCCTTATATTAGGTATTAGAGTCGTCCGGAGGTGGGATAAAGGATACTCAAGGCAATGTTTAGGCTAATATTCCTTTCACTTCAATAATATCCGTTCCCATGCAAATGTATACAAGTCCATCCTCCTTCCTGCCGTAAATGGGATTTTCTCTTTTTCCCTCTTTCATACCCGGCAGGACAGAAAACTTTCTCTCACAACAGCACCGATCAGCTTCCCCGGTTACTAAATGAAACTGCATTTCCCTGACTTCTCGGGAACCTAAGAATTTCAACCTATTTGCAAAGTCAAGCTCATAGATCTCGGGCTACTCTATTTTCTTCCTTTTCTATTATATAAATTTTCTTGCATGATCCTGATATTTTCACTTCGGGCTCCGGTGTGCACTGTGTGTGTGTGTGTGTGTGTGTGTGTTCGAAGAGAATTGGGGTTAGAATTTAATTCTGCCGCATTAAGGAGAGTCAGTCCGTGTCGACTTCTAAATGGCTCTTTCGACGCCTCTCTCTGCTGCTGTGAGCACGATATTTAGATTTATTTTCCCACGTGCCATCCACACCCACCTGTTAACACTCTGCTCATTCGTTTCCCTTTGATTTGTAAGTTTTCCATCTGCAGAAAGAGGAGCTGCTTCTCCATCACGGACGGCTCCTCGAACCCCGAGCCCGCGTCAAGAATCAATCCCGGATAACGGAGCTGCGTGCGGGGTGCTCTCTGCCCACAGGCGACAGGAACACGCTCCAGGGTGGTTCCTAAATTCCCTTGCGTGGCAGAATATTCACCAAAACTTTCACATCTCCAGAAACGTTTGCTTGGGTCCTTTATGACAATGGGATAGCTTTATTCCATTTTGTGACGTCCGCTCTTGGGGTCTTCTGTTTCCTCTCTTCCATTACCAGGGACCTCAGTGAGAAAGTGAGGTCCATCGAGGGTGGAGAGGTAACTAGGAACTTCCATGCAAAGGTCACTCTTAGGTGACAAAGAACCGGAGAATGCAACCCAACGTGTGCGTCCCTCAACGTTTTGCTGTTGTGAAGAAAACACCCAAGAAGAATTAAGGTAGAGGATCCAATTTGGCTCCCAGATTCAGAGGTCTCGGTCCTGGGTCTGCGGCTTTGGGATGCAAGTCCATTACTCTGCAAGGGAAGTGAGGCAGAGCAATATGGCGGCAGGGATGGTGCAGGAAATCTGCTCGGTTCACGGAAGCTCGGAAGTAGAGAGAGACAGCGAGATGGAGAGAGGGAGAGGGAGGAAGGAGCCAGGGACAGGATATAGCCCTGGGCCGGGGACAGGATATAGTCCAAGGCCACACCCTTGGTAGGTACTTCCTCTAGCTACACCCCACCTGTCTACAGGTAGCTCCCAGCAGTTGATTCTGCTCGAATGGATTGACGCAGCAAATGGATTAATCCACGGAGGAGTTCAGAACCCTAGTCACTGCCTACATCCTCATCTCTCAAACTTGATGCATGACTTTCCACAGAGGCAGAACAATATGGCGGCAGGGGATGGTGGAGGAAATCTGCTCGGTTCATGGAAGCTCGGAAGTAGAGAGAGACAGAGAGCCAGATGGAGAGAGGGAGAGGGACCCCCTAACTCACTCACTTCTTTGCAGGATAGAGTTTTGCAAATAATATCTCTGGCACAGAGAAGGACACTTTCAGAGTCCGAGCAAGAAAATACCTGAAGCCAAAAATACGTTTTCCTCATCGCGATTGCAAAACCATCCCGGATATGTGAAACGTGGGCTCTTTTTTTGCAAAAAAGGAGAATAAGAAGCCTGTTCTGCGATGGAATTTTGTCGGCTGAACAGGAAAACGTGTTAGTGCTGTGAAGGATAGAATACCATTCTTTTTCAAGGCTAAATAATATTCCACTGCAGAAAATCATGAAAAAATGAGAAACAGCCTCTGTATGATTTTTGCCTTTCCTAGGCAAAACCCTCGTCTTTTCATTCAATGACAAACTGGAAACTTATCAGGAGCATGATTAAATCAGTGGATTAAGACCAGGGCCAGGGTGTTTATTTAGAAGGTTAAATAGGTTGAAGGACTTTCTTACGGATAATCTTGACCTGACGGTCAAAGGCACACAGTGATGAGATCTGGATGGGATCTCCAAAGGTTCCAATGTTAGAAATGCCGTCCCCAAATTCCTACCTTAATGGCATTTGGGGGAAGTCACTGCGATTTAGTTAGGTCCTAGGGAAAAGCCACCATGATAGCTTTATAGTCTGAACAAGAAGCAGAAATGAGATCCAAGGTACCAGACTTGGGTCTCAGTTATTTTGTCATAGCAACAGAAAATGACTTAAGGCCGACTGGTACGTCTTCTTTTTATGAACGTTCTGTAGTTTGTTGTTTTCAGAAAATCTGGGTCTCCAGATATGGCCAAAATCTCCAGCACAAATCATGATTATTTTGCTTGGTGCTGGGGATTGGACCCAGGGGCTTGTACCTGCTGGGCAACACTGTCCCAGCTGAGCTCGGTCCCCAGGCCCCCAAAATCATTAGTTTCTGAGAATAAACATCCATATGTTGTTAAAATGAGCTGAGAAACCATAGAGTAATGAGACCTTCCTTTAAGTAAACTGTGACTAAAAGCATTTAGAATTGCCAGAGAGAGAGAGAGGATCGCTCTGCATTGACCAGCAAGTTAAAATTCAACAGGAAGGCAGCCGCAGCATGGATAATACCCACAGCCTGGAATCCGCATGAACAGGGGCCCAAATCCATTACACAATCAGGAAAATGACCTATCTATCTATATAAATATGTATGCATATGAATATACATATTTATATATAAATCTATATACTGACACATATATACGTAAATCAGACTGCATAATGATGTATATATAAACTGCATGGTTCATATGCAAATTGGACTGCATGACACACACACACACACATATATATATATATATATATATATATATATATATATATATATGCATTGGTTGTCAATGGACCTTTACGCTATTTCTTTCCTTCTCTGTGCTGCTGACACTCGAACCCAGGGCCTCATGCTCACAGGCCAGGCCAGCAGCCCAACTGTCAGGACAGGTCCTTCTTCTGCCCTCCCCTGGGGCTCTTGAGTCCTGCAGCCTGTTCCCGGAGCTGGCGGAGGGCGACTTCATGAAACGGGCCAACTGAGGAACTTAAGTGCAGGCGCAGGGAGAACAGGGTGGGGAGCTGCTCTCCACTCCTTCCAGGCCTCTGCCTGAGAAATCCCGAGACATCGCACATCTTCTTTCCTCAATCTGGCCACGGATGGCTCCTCCTGCTCCTCCTCCTGCTCCTCCTGCTCCTCCTGCTCCTCCTCCTCCTCCTGCTGCTCCCCCTCCTCCTCCTCTTCCTCCTGCTCCTCCTGCTCCTCCTCCTCCTCCTGCTGCTCCCCCTCCTCCTCCTCTTCCTCCTGCTCCTCCTGCTTCTCCTCCTCCTGCTCCTCCTTGTCCTCCTCCTCCTGCTCCTGCTCCTCCTCCTCCTGCTCCTCCTCTTCCTCCTGCTCCTCCTCCCCCTGCTCTTCCTCCTCCTGTTCCTCCTCCTCCTCCTGCTCCTCCTCCTCCTGTTCCTCCTCCTCCTCCTGCTCCTGCTCCTCCTCCTCCTCCTGCTCCTGCTCCTCCTGCTCCTCCTCCTCCTCCTGCTCCTGCTCCTCCTGCTCCTCCTCCTCCTCCTGCTCCTGCTCCTCCTCCTCCTGCTCCTCCTCTTCCTCCTGCTCCTACTCTTCCTGCTTCTCCTCCTCCTCCTGCTCCTCCTCCTCCTGCTCCTCCTCCTCCTCCTGCTCCTCCTACTCCTCCTTGTCCTCCTCCTCCTCCTCCTCCTGCTTCTCCTCCTCCTCCTGCTCCTCCTCCTCCTGCTCCTCCTCTTCCTCCTCCTCCTGCTCCTCCTCCTCCTCCTGCTCCTCCTCCTCCTCCTGCTCCTCCTCCTTTTCCTCCTCCTGCTCCTGCTCCTCCTCCTCCTGCTCCTCCTCTTCCTCCTGCTCCTACTCTTCCTGCTCCTCCTACTCCTCCTTGTCCTCCTCCTCCTCCTCCTGCTCTTCTACTTCTTCCCCTCTCCCTCTCCCTCTCCCTCTCCCTCTCCCTCTCCCTCTCCCTCTCCCTCTCCCTCTCCCTCTCCCTCTCCCTCTCCCTCTCCCTCTCCCTCTCCCTCTCCCTCTCCCTCTCTGACTTGGCTCCCTTTAGAAACTTCTCAGACATGCCACGTTCTGCATTTTGCTCCAAATCAGTACTGACACTAGCGGTGCCGCTCCGTTGCCCTGGGACCAGCGAGGCGGGTTCCAGGGCTGGGTGAGGTCTGCGGTCTGCACAGGCCGGATCCCAGGTGCAGCTGCAAGTCCAGCGGCGCAGTTTTGCAGAGAGAAAAAGGGGGCGGTAGGCGGGACCTTTCAGACTGAGCCCGGGTTGGAGTGCCGGCCCCGCCTCGGCGCAGGAGAGCTCCGCGACCCGGGCGATGAGAAGAAGCAACGGCGGAAACGTGGACTGAGAGGCAGAGGCGCTGCCCACCACCCTGAGCGCCCCAGCCGGAGAGCTGCACCCCGGGTGCGCTTCTGATCCGCCCTCTACGCACCCCGATGTCTCCGCACCCCTGCGGACCGTGACCAGGGGCCACAGAGGCTCCATGGACTTTGATGGGGTCACTTCTCAATGCACCCATTTGAGATCTTCCAGGGGAAATCCTTTCCCTTCTTCTCCACTGGTCTTCCTGGCAAAAGACTTAGTCCCGACCTCGTGTCTGGGTCATAAATGACACCCCAAGACGTTCCGTGTTTCCAAAAACTCTGCTACTCAGTTTTTCATCACTGTGTCCAAAACACCCCAGATGCAGAACTTCATGGAGTGGAGTTATTTTGGGATCGCGGTTTCAGAGGGTCCTGCAGAGGGTAGGCTGGCTGCAAGTCAGATCATCATGGCGGAAGGGCATGGTGCAGGGGCTGCCATGAGCTCAACCACTTCCCGAAAGCAGACAGAGAGAGAGACAGACAGACAGAGACAGAGGGAGAAAGGGAAAGGGGAATGAGGAAGATAAACTCTTCCAGGGCACAACCCCAGTGACCTGTCTCCACCGACATCCCACCGCCCAATAGTCCATTCAGCTATCAGTGGATTAATCCACTCTGAGGCCAGAGTCCTCAGAATCCAATCCTTTCCCCAGAGCCTCACCTCTGGATATTCCTCTATTAGAAAACCATATTTTCGACATGTGCTTTTGGGGGTCGTTCCATATCCAAACCATAGAAAGCACCCTTCAGGTATTTCCCAATGGTTCTGCATTAGAACAGGTATTTCTTCTGCATACTTCACTCACACTGTTGTTCTAGGCAATGGCAGGACTTCCGGTACTTGTTACAGCTCTCGGGTTCCACAGGGTCGAGAGGAGGACACGGAGGAGCTGCCTAGAGTCTCATCACTCATGGTTGCACCTTGATAAACCCTATCCTGATGCCACTTCCCATATCCCAAAAGCCATCTTGCAACGAATTACACCTTTTCCTGTGACTTAAATTCATCCCAGAACAAAACTCAGAACTATTTAGAGGAACACAAAAATTCTGAACTCTTCATAAGCTCAAGTCTAAAATGAGGAGTTCAAAGTTTCACTGGCCTGCTAAGAAATGGAAGCATAGCACTCCAGAAAAAATAGATTCTGCACTGAACATTTTCCTGCGTACTGATCCCCATCAGGGTTTAATTAGTACTAGTTACAGCGCATGCCAAAATCTTAAAGTGATGAGGTAGCCGTGTACTTTGGAAAACTGATAAAAGTTCATCAAACTGTAAGAGAAATTTCTATCAGACATGTCCCCACCTCTTTGAGTCCATGAGGAGCCCATCTAAACGGTGCCTAGCAAGGAACACATCAACCACAAGATGCTCTTTTGCTAAAAAAGCAATTGGCATTTGGAGAGAAAAATCAGTTATTAAACTAATTTCAAAAATAATTACATTTCCATCTGTGCTTGAACATTCAATGACCCTTGCAATTAAGAATACGAATTTGTTCTTCTGTGATTTGTAAAACTTAGAATATAAATTTGAGACATTTTCATATGAAGCCATAAACAGATTCAGGTTGTGTTTTTAAAAGTTTCCAAAAAGGGGCCAAATGGGTCTTTCACAAAATCATCTTAAATTCAACATTTTTTTTTTTTTGGCAGATTAAATTCACATGAATAATCACCAATAAAAAATAACTGGTAAAATTTCCAGTCCAGTAAGCCTGTGAAAATTGTATTATTCCCAGACTCAGGGCGTGGAGTGTGACTTCTCTTACTGCAACTTTATTATCCATGACCCTGTCCATGCAGAACGCAAGGGACCATAAACCAACGGCAGAAAGTGACCCATGGAAACAACAGATGGCGTCACGTGGTGGTTTACAAGGAGTTCTGCTCAACTTGGAACCAATGAGCTTCTTGGAAATTTCTCAAATTTCAATGTGAAGCTGCTGCTGAAGATGCTCTGCACACTGGGAAGATCAACAGAGGTCTCAGGAGGGAGGTGAAATTGCAGGGTGATATTTCAGGAGTCTCTTGCATAAACAGGAATAAGAAAATGGACATTTCCTAGGCTGGTCAGCTTCTCCTCGCTGGGGCGAATACGTAAGAAACACAACGTAAGGGAGGAACGGTGGACTGTGACTCATCGTTTAGAGGTCCTGTTCATGTGCGGTTGGCACCATTGCCAACTGAGGTGAGGCACAGCACCAGGGAGGAGTGGTGTGGTGAGAAAGGCAGTTCAGGACGTGATGGAGGAGACAGGGAGAAGTCGGGGACAAGATATAGTCTCCAAGGGCATGACCCAGGGACCTGCTTCCTCCACTAAGCCCCAGGGACCTGCTTCCTCCACTAAGCCAGGGACCTGCTTCCTCCACTAAGCCCCAGGGACCTCCTTCCTCCACTAAGCCAGGGACCTGCTTCCTCCACTGAGCCCCAGGGACCTGCTTCCTCCACTAAGCCAGGGACCTGCTTCCTCCACGAAGCCCCAGGGACCTCCTTCCTCCACTAAGCCAGGGACCTGCTTCCTCCACTGAGCCCCAGGGACCTGCTTCCTCCACTGAGCGCCAGGGACCTGCTTCCTCCACTAAGCCAGGGACCTGCTTCCTCCACGAAGCCCCAGGGACCTGCTTCCTCCGCTGAGCCCCAGGGACCTGCTTCCTCCGCTGAGCCCCAGGGACCTGCTTCCTCCACTAAGCCAGGGACCTGCTTCCTCCACTAAGCTAGGGACCTGCTTCCTCCGCTGAGCCCCAGGGACCTGCTTCCTCCACTGGGCACCAGGGACCTGCTTCCTCCACTGAGCGCCAGGGACCTGCTTCCTCCACTAAGCCAGGGACCTGCTTCCTCCACAGAGCCCCAGGGACCTGCTTCCTCCACTGAGCGCCAGGGACCTGCTTCCTCCACGAAGCCCCAGCGACCTGCTTCCTCCACTATGCCAGGGACCTGCTTCCTCCGCTGAGCCCCAGGGACCTGCTTCCTCCACTAAGCCAGGGACCTGCTTCCTCCACAGAGCCCCAGGGACCTGCTTCCTCCACTGAGCGCCAGGGACCTGCTTCCTCCACGAAGCCCCAGCGACCTGCTTCCTCCACTATGCCAGGGACCTGCTTCCTCCGCTGAGCCCCAGGGACCTGCTTCCTCCACTAAGCCAGGGACCTGCTTCCTCCACAGAGCCCCAGGGACCTGCTTCCTCCACTAAGCCAGGGACCTGCTTCCTCCGCTGAGCCCCAGCGACCTGCTTCCTCCGCTGAGCCCCAGGGACCTGCTTCCTCCGCTGAGCCCCAGGGACCTGCTTCCTCCACTAAGCCAGGGACCTGCTTCCTTCGCTGAGCCCCAGGGACCTGCTTCCTCCGCTGAGCCCCAGGGAACTGCATCCTCCGCTGAGTCCCAGGGACCTGCATCCTCCGCTGAGCCCCAGGGACCTGCTTCCTCCAGGAAGCCCCAGTGACCTGCTTTACACCTCCCAGCCCAATCACAGCATTTGCCTGGGTCAAATTTGATCAGCAAATAGCCATGCCTTGCTTTTTGCATGAAGAGGAAGGATTTTCCAGTCATAAAATGGAGGGCTATCATTACGTGTTTTTGCGTTCTGAAAAGTGGGCACGAGAAGTGATCTTGCACTTCACAGGAATCCAAACCAACGCTTTCTTTTTGGTTCATTGGTTCACCATCTTGTTCCTGCAAGCTTTCCTACCGTCTCCCTTTCTACTCCAGAGCTGGTCATCAGCAGACTACATTTCCCAGACATCTTTGTAAGCTGTCCTCCTGATGGGTTCCATTCTGATGGCAAGAGGATTCAGAAGACAGGAAGAGAAATCATCCTTGCATCCATTCCTTGATGTACCCTAGGTCTCCATCCAGAAGAAAAAAAAAGGCAAATTGAAAATACAGTGTACTCTATGCTCCTAGCCTACCATTCAGCCCAGATTAGCAAGACAGCACTGTGCACCACATCGGTAGTTTGTTCTTCTTCCAGTTGCGAGTCTGAGTGGCATCTGTGTCCATGGCTCAGCATCATGGGAGAGTCTGATACGGCTCATCACTGGCTAGGAGCAGAAAAAGTCAAAATTCCAAAAGCAAAGTGTGTTCTCCACTAAATTCTCCATCTCATCATGGCAAAGTTGAACACTCCCAACTGGACCCACCATTAAAGCCAGGACTGTCTTCAAGGACCACCAGGACGGCAGTCGTTGGTAGTCTTTGTTAAGAAGTCACAGTGTGATTTCGGGCAGGACTTGGGCAGATCTGACCTGATCATAGCAAAAGTCACGAGAAGATCCTGCACCAGCTGGTCCACCCTTTTGCCATCCCGGGAACAAGTCCAAGTGTTGGAGATAGAGTCCGATTTTGGTAGAGCCATCCGAATTGCAGAGACCAACATTTTCCTTGCTGTGCTGGACGCACCACTTCCATATGAAATGTCAGAAGCAGACCAACAAACAACCTAGCCCCCAAAGAGCAAGCTGATTTCAACATTCTGGTTGCAACGCTGTCTACTAGCACCTCAGTGACCAAAGGATTTGTCGTGAATGAGCCTGGTGTCCTGGACACCTATCAAACTCCAAGACGGAATCACCCGTGATGGAAGGCAAGCAGACCTATTCTCAGACAGGTTGCATCCTTTAGCACATTATCACCTGCAAGATAATGGCAGCCAAAATGCCGAGGAGACAGACAGCCACAGGGTTAATAGCATCAGAAGAGCCTACGGAACTGACATTCTCCATTCATTGACTCAGACAGAAAATCATGACTTGCTTTTTTCAGAAGACACTGGAAATTAGGTTGCATGATCCTATCAGGATACAGTGAACCTCTAATCTTAGACAAGAGGATTCTCTTGATACAAAGATAATAATGCAAAATTTTAATAAATGGAGCATAATAGGGACAGAGGAGAAACATAATTTTTAAATCGGTAAGACAGATATCTCATGGTGATAATTATATTTAGTTTTGGATTGGAAAGCCCCATTGTTGAGCAAGAGAATGGAGAGACAGGTTCATTACTCAGTGTTCTCTGGAGGTACAGAACCAACCAATGGCATATGTGCATGGAGGATCATAAAAAGTGGATTTATTAGATGGGTTCACACCACCAGAAGCTGGATGGCCCTCAATGGCATCTGCCAGGACAAGAAGCCTCAATAAAAGAGAAGAAGCCCATGAGGAGACCCAGTCCAAGATGGAAAACCTGCAAAATCCGTGGAGAATTGCTGCTCAGAGTTCACGCTGGAAGAGCGAAGAGGACAGAGTCATGATGTTGAGCAACGGTGGCAGAGATAAACGCACCCACTCAAGAGCAGCCAGCTTGCTTCCTTGGCCGTCTTGGTAATCCTGCTTCCTTGTGTTCCTCCTGGTCTCCAGTTTAGACAGTGCCACCACATTGAGGGAGAGTCTCCCTCTGAATTTGCTGTCCCACATGCCAATCATCCCTGGGAACACCCTGACAGATAGACCTAGAAGTCTCAGTGTCTCTCAATCCTGTCAAGTTCGCCACCCAGATCGCCCATCATATATTTACTTCTGGTAGGTGATGCAGCTGATCTAATTTTCATGTGGACATCTTAGTGAATAAAATAGAGAACTTTTGAAAGTCCACTCAGTTGAAGATCAGTGTACACCTACGTTTTAGTCAGTCTTTTGTTTGCTGTAACAAAAAGACCCGACCAGAACGATCTTAGAGGAGGAAAGGTTGTTTTGGGGACCCATGGTTTCCAAGGTCTCAGTCCAGAGACAGTTGACTCCAGTCCTCTTGCATCAGGATGAGGCAGAACATGGCGGAAGAGTGTGGTGGAGGGAAGCAGTTCACATGATCATCAGGAAGCAGAGAGAGAGACTCCACTTGCCAGATACAAAACAGGTACCCCAAAGGTACACCCCCAATGATCCACCTCCTCCAGCCACATCCCACCTACCTACAGTTACCACCGAGTTAATCCATTCAAGTGGATTAATCCACTGAGTAAGTTGACGCTCTCATAACCCAATAGTATCACCTCTGAACATGCTTGCTTTGTCTCACACATGAGCCTCTGTGCACAACACACATCTAGACCATCGCAATGTGTTAGTAGTGCTGGTTCACACCAACTACCCAAAAGCAAGTCTGATCATTATTCATTCAGAAATGGTTCACACCAACTACCCAACAGCAAATCTGATCATTATTCATTCAGAAAGTCCAATTGCAATTGTCGTAAACCTGTAAACTCTTAGAAAGGCACATGATTTAAAGTCATCATGACCCACGTGATCCTACAACGTGTACAATCAGAAAAATGAGAAATTACACTCCATTTATGTGTGAGCTACAAAAAGATATAAATGCATTCTACTGTCACATCCAACTAATTAGAACACATTTTTAAAAATTCAGAAAAGAAGTATTTTCACAATTCTGAAAACAATCATAATGAACGTTAGGTGCAAAAGAACAAAATTTTAAGGAAGAACACGGCAGAAAATCTGAATACCTTGAGATTTTGAGGGAGCCCCAGTCCATGGTAGCTGACATCTTCAAATAGGGAACCGGTCAATCCCCCCTCCAAATGAATACAAAAGACCCCGCTTCTCCCTGAATTGATTGTAAATGTCTATTTTAGTTATATTTACTATATTTTCTTGATTTAATATACATTGCTATCCAAAATGTATACGGAAAAATCTTAGGTTGAGTCCTCCAAAATGTATGCAGAAAATCCTGGGCCACTTTTCAAACCATGGTACATAATAATTGCTCTGACCACTTCCGCTGTGCCCAAGGCAAAGCACCTTCTCAAGACAGAATGTGGACAGGGTGCATTTAAAATTAAAATCGTCCAACGCAGATCCTGGATACTGAGGCAGGCAACCCAGGGAAATTTTCATGCAATGAAGTTCTCTATTGCTTGCATCCAGCAAAGAGCACGCCCCACAAAAACCTAAATATGGGTACAATGAGTGCCTTCATACCTCCTCCGGTTGAGGTTGCACCAAACAGGGAGCAGTACCAATGGCCGGGCCAAATCTCACGCCATTTCCATGATGTAATAACAAGTGGAAGGTCCCCAGGGAGAAGGCGTCCAAGAAAGTCATCCCATCCCCAGACTTTGGCCATTGACTTTGCCTGGTTTGGAGACCCAGGACTTGCCAATCCAAGAAGGAATATTTCCAGCTCAGGCAGGAGAAGGGAGAGGGAGCATTCAGACATCTGCAGGACCCTTCCTGTCGGAGTGGAGTGGACTGGTTTTATTTCCCAAGCTTTCCCCCACAACACCGCCTTCCGTCCACCTTGGGTCTTCCAGAAATGCATCCTGTACCTTGGTCCTCCTGCCTGAGAATTTGCAGGAGGGAAGAAGTCTCACTGTCCACACCTGTCATTCTGAACAAATCAATCAATCAGCCGTTGGCATATGGAAGAGACCATAAAGCGTGTAGCCAGTAGCCTTATGGCCAGAGTTGTAAATGTGGAGGTTCCCGGGAGATGAAGGGAAATCTCCTGTTCGGATCTGGGTGGGTTGAAAACCTTCATTGGAAAAGCAAAGCACTGGACGTTTGGTCTGCTCTCTGACCATTGAATGTGTTAGAGAAATTTTGATTAAGGCTGGGAAATAAGCCAATGGATCCATAGCACCAGTCAGAGTAAATATGCTTGGTGAAGATCGTCTTTCATGCGTTGATTTTTGTGCCTCCCGCTTTGACTTTTTGGTGGCCGTCTGTAAAGCCGTAATTGGTGTGATCACACGTATCTGACTTTCTAAAAATGCAGCAGGCGGCCAATCGGAACGGTGAAAGGGCCGCCTATTGTGCGCAGATAAATCTGATTAAGAAAGCGTAGTCTCATCTATGCCGTGAATCTTCTCATTTTTCCCTTTCAGTGATTCTCTCTAAATATCTCAGGTGAGAATCGGTGCTTATAATTTTCTGAGTGCATTACCCATGAAACAGCGAGAAGCAATTTGTAGATGTGATCGTCTATGAGACGGGAATATTTAGACCTCGCCGAATCCCTCAAGTGAACAATTTGGCGGATTTGTACGAAGGGAAATCAAATACTTCACTAAAAAAAAGGTTAACTTTGGGCTCGATGTAATCAATGAATCCATCTGCTAGAGTCAGGCATTCATGGTGTCTTCTACTCAGTGGAAGGAGGGAAGAAAATATTCTCAGATTTTCACACGTGGCTAGGACGATTGCATCCAAGTATTTGAAGCAGAATGAGGACCTCTGTCTCAGCCACTTTTGTTAGCTCAACCTGCTCCTCTCTCTGGAAAATACCGCTGAGTTCATGTCACTGACGTCCATGTTACACCCGGTTCTCAGCTATGGAATGCAACCAAACTCTTAGTCCCGGTTTCAGGTTCTGTCGGGGCCAAGCATCACTGGACACCATGGGTTCTGATGTATCCTGAGCCAGGATCGTCTTGAAAGATGATGCAATGGTCAGGCATCCCTGGAGAGCAGGGGATCCAACGTATCCTGAGCCACGATCATCTTGGAAGATGATGGAATGGTCAGGCAGCACTGGACAGCGTGGGATCCAACGTATCCTGAGCCAGGATCATGTTGGAAGATGATGGAATGGTCAGGCAGCACTGGACAGTGTGGGATCCAATGTATTCTGGGCCAGGATCATCTTGGAAGATGATGGAATGGTCAGGCATCACTGGAGAGCATGGGATCCAACGTATCCTGAGCCAGGATCATGTTGGAAGATGATGGAATGGTCAGGCAGCACTGGACAGTGTGGGATCCAATGTATCCTGGGCCAGGACATCTTGGAAGATGATGGAATGGTCAGGCAGCACTGGACAGCGTGGGATCCAATGTATTCTGGGCCAGGATCATCTTGGAAGATGATGGAATGGTCAGGCATCACTGGAGAGCATGGGATCCAACGTATCCTGAGCCAGGATCATGTTGGAAGATGATGGAATGGTCAGGCAGCACTGGACAGCGTGGGATCCAATGTATCCTGGGCCAGGACATCTTGGAAGATGATGGAATGGTCAGGCAGCACTGGACAGCGTGGGATCCAATGTATCCTGGGCCAGGACATCTTGGAAGTCAATGTGATGGTCAAGCATCACTGGACAGCATGAGATCCAAGGCATTCATCCTGAGCCAGAATCATTTTGGAACTCGATTCACCCCAAGGAAGCAGGCTCAACACTAAAGACCAGGGGAGGTATTTTGCAAATGAAAAGTTCGCATAACTTATTCAACCTTCCTGTGGCATTGGAGGCGGCTGGGCAGGGGCTCCTTCTTGATACTGGTTCCTCCTGATAGCCATGAGGACACCGTCCCACCCTATGTATGTGTTCAGACGGACATCTCCATCCTAACCTTCTTATCTGATTAGAAATCTTTATCAACATATCCCCACTAACATCTATTATGTTTTGGATGTGTAATGTTCCCCAAAGCTCTTGTGTTGAAGGCTTGGAAACCACCTGGTGGTGCTACCAAGACATGGCAGATACTATAAAAGGTGAGACCCAGTTAAAGGAAATACATCCCTGAGAGTTCTCCCCTGCACCACACCCTTCCGCCATGATGTCCTCCTTCACCTCAAATATAGAGCAACTAGCCAGTTGACCACAGACTGGACCCTGAAACCACATGCAAAATAAACCTTTGCTTCTTCAAGCTGATTTTCCCAGGTCATTCGTCACAGCAGCAGAAAGCTGACACAGCCTCTCATACCCATCACCAGCTCAGAACGCTGCAAACTCGGAGACCCATCCACTGATCCTCCTTCCCAGTCATCCTGTGAGCCTCACCCCCTCTTCCCAAGTATTCCTGAGCTTCAGCTCTTTCTGCTTCCATGACGCAGAGCAGGGAAATATGGACCTTCCTCTCTTCTGAACTTCTCTCCAATCCCTTCAAGGGCTCTCTGCCCCCGGGATATTTCACTCACTCAGAATCTGAGCTGTGGTTTCTCAAAGCTTGTGGGTTGGACATTTCCGGGAACATCTCTTCAGGAACTTTGTAGAAACACATTCCTGGGTCTTCAATGTCATACATCAGAATTTGGGGCGGGGGGAACCACCTTGGAAGGGGCAGAATGGCAAGTTCCAAGGTAATGGGATAGAAAGCAGAGCGTGGAATTCTGCAGCTCTGCCCGTTGAGAAGATGTGTTCCAAACACAAGGTGTTATTCTGAATTTTCAGGTAGAGTGCGAATATTTCTTTCTCCTCTACAGGCTACAGCAATTTTACTGAACGAGGTCTCTGGTTTCCTGGTAAAGCAACTGGCTCGAACCATATACTTATACTCAATATGTGTTGGAGACCATTTCTCTCATTCTAAATAAGACCTTTATTGTCAATTGGAAGGAGATATTTTCAGGGGGAAATAGGCTTATTTGTGTATGGGCACTCACTATGAAAATAGATGGTCCGCCATATTTGTTTAATTCAGTGATATTTTCGGAGGATGGTGGTTCTAGGAAATTAATACAAGGGCTCTTGACCACTGAGCCACCTCCCCAGCCCTATTTTGCATTTTATTTAGAAACGGGGTCTCACTGAGTTGCTTAGAGCCTCGCTGGTGCTGAGGCTGGCTGTGAACTAGCGATCCTCGTGCCTCAGCCTCCCAAGCCGCTGGGAGGACAGGCGTGCACCACTGAGCCCAGAAAGGGTGGAGGTTTTCTTAGATATATTTGATTAAAAATTGAATGAGTTAAAGGATAAGGAGGCAGTGATAAAAAGAAGAGAGAGAGATGGAGAGAAAGAAAGACTGAGACAGGAAAAAGAGAGGTCATCACTTAGAAAAAATACTAGCAAAAAAAAAAAACCCTTCAGGGTCATTCCATTGGAATTTCAAAATAGGAGCATTTTCTTGTCCATCCACACGACCCTGGATGTGGAATGTGAAGAATTCGTATTACTACCCATAAGGATGAATTACCGCGGAATCTCTGCCTGGTTAGGACTTCATCTGCCTCTGCCTGTTGTTTGTTCTAACATGCTTTTTATTATTGAAAAACTCAAAGGGGTTCCTTGTCAATGGCTCCAAGCAGAGCGGACGGCTCCTATGTCCTCAGGGGAGGTGACACCCAGCTGTCCTGCCCTGGTGGTGACTTCCAGTCAATGCTGTGTGGTCTCTGAAGCCCGCTTCCAACACAGCAGGCCCCATACACGTCCGTGGGCACAGGGCCAGTCCACGCTCATTTCCTTCAGAGCCCTATGTGGATCAGGCAGCAATAGGTACCCACACCCCGAGGAAAATACTTGCACTGGGCTCTTCTTGCATCTTCTAAATGCTGCTTGGAAGCTCCAAATTCTTCTCGGTCACTAAGGGAGTGAGCTGGAAACGGAATCCCACCACGACTTCCAATTCCTCCTGGGGTGTGCCATCTTCCAACATGGTCACCATTACGAATCTGTGAGTTTGGAAATTGACTTTATTGCTGACCATAGATAATCAGCCCTCTACAGTGACACAGTTCCAATCATGTTTATAGCAGCTCAACTCAATAGCTAAACTGTGGAACCAACCTGGGTGCCCTTCAACAGATGAATGGATAAAGATGTGGTATATATATATACAATGGAATATTACTCAGCCATGAAGAAGAATGAAATTAAGGCATTTGCAGGTAAATGGATGGAATTGGAGAATATCATGCTAAATGAGATAAGCCAGACCCAAAAAACCAAAGACCGAATGTTTTCTCTGATCAGTGGGTGATGATACATAATGGGGTTGTGGGTGTAAGGGGGTTAGAGAAGAATGGAGGAAATTTGGATTGGGTACAGGGAAACAAGAGGGAGGAGGGGGTAGGAAAGATGGTGAACTGAGACAGACATCATTACCCTGTGTACACGTATGATCACACCCATGGTGCACACCCATAAAAATGAAAATTTGTACCCCATTTGTGTACCGTGCATCGAAATGCAGTCTGTAAAAATAAAAAAAAAAATTAAAAATTAAAGATGAGCTAATACGCAGGAAGACTTGCCGTATTTCCTTCGGACACGGCAATCAGAAAGGTCAAGTTTCATACGAGTGTGGAACAGGGCAGGTTCACTTTCTGTGACTAGCGCAAAATAACTGAGGTCACCAACATATAAAGAAAAGGTTTTGGCTCATGAGTGGCGGACCCCATCGCATAAGGCGTATGGGGGAGCGTCATGGCCAAGGGCAAGGTGAAGCCAAGAGGGTCACCAGGTGCAGACCCCCGTCTCCTCCCACAGCCCTGCCTCGGGTAGGGTTTGGACCTGGAACGTGTTGCCTGATCCCCAAGGTAGCAAAGTCAGGAAGCAGATTTCTCGGGAAGCGATTGGGTCTGGAGGGCTCTGAGCTCGTCCCAGTGGACGAGAGCTGAATGAACCAGCGTGAGGTGGTGGACACCGTATGCAGACGGCCCCGGGCTGGACCTGCCCTTCCGGATATATCACGTCCCCGGCCTTTTTCCCTCTCCTTTCTCCATCTCTGCTTCCTGGCTGCTTTGAACCGAGCAGACTTCCTGCACCGTCCGCCTCTGCCGTGCTGTTGGCCTGGGAGCCAGCGACCCGTGGACCCAGTTCTCAGGACTCGTGAGCCCAGATCAATCCTCCCTGGCCCACGACGTGTCTCTCAGGATCCGTCCCAGCAAGGGGGCGCGGACTCCGCTCCCAGGATCAGAGAACCTTCCTCTTGCTGCACCTCCTGACGTCTCCCCACCTCCCGAGAGCGCCACAGGCCCTTGACTTAGCCTTCAGCACGTGGGCGTTTGGGGGAACACTAATCGGCACCACGGCGGACGGGATATGCATCCTGGGCGTCTGATCTGAAAAATCAAATCAGGCCAGATTCCCAGCAACGGGGTCACCGCGGTCCCGATACGTAAATCGAAGCGTCAATTGTCTCTGGAATATCCGATGCTATTGTGGGGTCCGCAGGTGCCTCTGGGTTAGAATAAGTTCAGCCGCTCCCTTGATTCGCAGAAGGAAAACACGCTGCCAACGTGGAGCTGAGTTTCTCTGTGTTCGACAGACTCGTTCGGGTTCTTGTATGGATTCAGCTGATGCTTCTGACCATGGGGAAAAATTTCCTAGATGCACCTTATAGATGTGACTTTGCAAAATGTAGTGATAGGACAAATGGACGCTCAAAAGTTACCTAGGTAGCATTGTAAAAAATAACGTAATAACCATAGAAAAATCTATCGCTACCCAAACCTGCACCGGGCAGGAATCATGGACCAATTACTTTGTTACAACTCCAAACAATAAGTTTGCATTTTTTTTTTTCCCCCAGTGGGGTGATATTGGGGTTGAATTCAGGGACACTGACCACTGAGCCACATCCCCAGCCCTGTTTTGCATGTTATTTAGAGACGGGGTCTCACTGAGTTGCTCAGGGCCTCGCTTTGGTTGAGGCTGGCTTTGAACTCGCCATCCTCCTGCCTCGGCCTCCCGAGCCGCGTGTTTTCATAAAAGAATTTAAAACACATTTAAGTAATAGCGTCTTTAGAATTGGAGTCCTTGTTATCTATTTCATGAGTTCGGAGTCCGAAGAAGGAACGTTGAGTTTCTTTTTTCTCAGGCACGGGTTACGGAAATAACGAGGGCTTTTTTAACTCGCTGGACAAAAGCACTATCCAGCCAAAAGCCTCTTCGATCAAGGCCGCTGTGCGGTGCACAGTGAGGGAATCCTGTGGTCCCAGCTCCCTGTCATCGGGGCGGCTTAGGACGGAGCGGCCACCGTGCAGAATTCCAGGGTTTCCGGGACATTTTCCACGTGCACACGATTCGCTGCAGCGTCCCGTCTGCTCTCCGTCTGTGATCTTTGCGTCTTCTCCTTCCCGTGTTGGAAGGAGGCTTCACCCTCCGTCAAAAGTGCACGCGTTTCATAAAAGACGAGGAAACATTTTCTTCCTGCTAATTTGGGTTCGTGGCCATAGAAAAATCAATGACAGACGGGGCTACAGCCACGGCTCCGCCAGGTGAAAACCATATTTTGAGTGCAAGAGCGCATTCCTGGGGTGCTGCCATTAGGATTTCTCAAGCTGGGCCCCGTGACGAAAAGCAAACTGGCCCAGTTGGCAGGAATCGCAGATGGCCCTCCCAGACGGAAGCCAGCAGAAAATCCCGGCCTCTTTTCTGGCACAGATGGCAAAGCAGGATATCAATTGAGGCACAGCGGAAGTTCCTGGCTAGGGAGAATTTTTCTTAGAAAGAAAAAAGGTTGACAGGCACACAGGGTTCGGGTTCTGCAGGCTGCAATCAAATCAGGACGCCTGCATCAGCCAGCTGAGTGCTGTTTACTCTGTTCTTCAAGGAAAGTTCCTGCAAATGCTGTTTAGAAATGCAGAGCGGAAGATCTGCACAGGGAAGGAGGTGCGCTCACCTGGCTTCTGGCTGCTGTCCTAGACGAGTTTCATGTTCACTTTTGTTTTTTTTTATCTGTTCTAATGAGCTGCACCTGACAGCAGAAGGCGGACGCATTTTGACAGATCAGACATACATGGAGGGTCACCTGTCATTTTTCTGACTGTCCATGTTGCAGGATCACATGGTCACGCAGTCACACATGCACATGAGTCACCATGTCTGTTCACTCTACTGTCCTTCCTGCCCCACACCCTTCCCTCCCTTCACTCCCTCTACCTAATCTAAAGCACCTCTATTCTTCCCTATCCCACCCCCTTATAGTAAATTAGCATCCACATATCAGAGAACACATTCAGCCTTTGGTCTTTTGGGTTTGGCTTATTTCACTCAGCATGATATTCTCCAGCTCCATCCATTGACCTGCAAATACCAGCATTTCATTCTTCATCATGGCTGAGTAATATTCCACTGTGTAGATGTACCACAGTTTCTTTATCCACTCATCTATTGAAGGGCACCTAGGTTGGTCCCATAGCTTATCTATTGTGAGTTGAGCTGCTATAAACATGGATGTGGCTGCGTCACTGTAGTGTGCTGATTTTAAGTCCTTTGGGTATAAACCCAGGAGTGGGATAGCTGGGTCACATGGTGGGTCCATTCCAAGTTTCCTGAGGCATCTCCACACTGCTTTCCAGAGTGGCTGCACCACTTTGCTACCCCACCAGCCATGTGTGAGCGGACTTTTTCTTAATGATTTTTTTTTTAATGAACTGAGTAAATGTGCAAAGCTACGTTATAATAAAAGAAGAATTCCATTTGAACAAGCCTTGTGTACGGCCAGATGGGTAAAGGAGAACCAGCAGAAGCAGAGTGAAAAAATGGAACAGGAGTGGGGAAGGCAAATATGTATTTGTCCACAATGAGCACCAAAAAAAATAAAAAAGAAATTAAAAAAATAAAGAAGAAAAAGAGAGAAAGAAAGAAGGAAGGAAGGAAGGAAGGGAGGGAAGGAGGAAGAAAATCCCACTGGAGTACAAGTCGCAGTGATATCAAGTCTCTGAGGATGTGTAGTTGTTGGAACGAAGTGGGGAAGGTTGATGCGCTGGATGGTGCAATGGCCAGCATTATGTGCCCACATGCCTAGGTTTCAGCAGCAGGGACCCCAACGCGAATACCAGCCTTGGAGTTGCCGGATGTTCCTGCCTCTGAGTGGGTAGTGCATAAAACTCGGTGGACACCACGTGCCAGGCAGACCATCCAATGCAAAGTGAGTGGGAGTCGCCTCAACAGCTGGAGAAGCTCTGGGGCCAACACGGATGTTTCCCTGAGAAGGAGGCAGTTGCGTCTCCAGAGCTCAGGACACGGCCACCCAGAAGCAAGATAAAACCCCAGGGCCAAGAGCCCAGGGTGCTACAGCCCCACCCGGTCGTCCATGCCAGTGGACTGATCCACGATTGGGTCGCACCTCTCACAACCCTGCACCTCAGCTCTGCGTGGTCTCCTTCTCTCACACTTGCGTTACGGTGCTGGGAAGGACAAGATGCTGACCGTCCACGTCCTTGGGCTTCCCTTCCTCCTGGGAGGGATGTCAGAGGCCGGGTCGGCTGGGCTGGAGCTGCACATGAGCCGGCATCCGTCAGACAGCCCAGCGCGGAGGGCCCAGGAGAGACTCGGAGCAGGACCTGCAACGACCGAGCACACGGGGCCCAGCACTGCGCAGAGGAGAGAAGGGGACGCGCCCACGGTGCCCGGAAAGCCTCGGATCATCCCAGGACCGACAGGTCCCTTCAGGCCGGCGCATCTGGATTGGCGGTCCGGTTGCCCCGTGCACGGCGACCTGCCCCTCAGTGACCGCAGGGGACGTGGCCCGGCTTCTCCTCCAACGTCAGCCGAGGAATCCCGCGCACCGCGGAGGGGGCGTCGCCAGGCTGCGTCCCCACCCAGCCGCAGAGGGACGCGGTTGGCAGAGCCACGAGGTCATTGCACCGGTTACGGGGAGTCCATGCAGTGACCGCGTCCTTGGAGCAAAATGGAAATGTGGAAAGAGGAGCCCCAGCGGAGAGGCCACGTGGAGGCAGAGGCAGAGGCTGGAGGGCTGGGCCCAGGAGCTGGAGAGGCAGGAAGGAGCCTCCCTGAGCCTGTGGAGGCAGCTGGACTCCATGGGAAGAGGCTGGTCCTGTCCCCATCGTGACCCAGAACCTGTGCAGGGGACCTGGTGTGGACACGGGGTCTCTGCAGAGGCAGTGAGTGCAGGACCCTGAGAGGAGCTCCTCCTGGTCAGGTGGCCCTGAGGCCATGGCCGTGTCCTCACAAGAGACAGAGGAGGAGCCACGTGGAGACGGAGGCAGAGGCTGGAGGGCTGGGGCCACCAGCCCAGGGCCGCCTGGAGCCCAGGAGCTGGAGAGGCAGGAAGGAGCCTCCTGGAGCCTGTGGAGGGGCTCAGCCTGTGGTGATACCTTCTCTGGGGGAGAAGTTCCAGTGATTTAAGCCGGTGACACTTTGTTTCCAGGCACAGGGAACTAACAGGCCATAACTGCATCCCAAGTTCACCCCTCCTCCCGCCTCCCAGATGTCCTGTCCATGGATGGGGCTCTGCCTGCCTCCCCTCTGTTCACCTCTGCAAGGTCTCTGAACTCTGGGGCTCCCACCTGCCTCCCCCTGCTCAGCTCTGCAGCTCTCTGGGCTCTGCCTGCCTCCCCCTGCTCAGCTCTGCAGTCTCTGACCTCTGCCTGCCTCCTCCCTGCTCAGCTCTGCAGCTCTCTGGGCTCTGCCTGCCTCCTCCCTGCTCAGCTCTGCAGCTCTCTGGGCTCTGTCTGCCTCCTCCCTGCTCAGCTCTGCAGCTCTCTGGGCTCTGCTGCCTCCCCCTGCTCAGCTCTGCAGCTCTCTGGGCTCTGCTGCCTCCCCCTGCTCAGCTCTGCAGCTCTCTGGGCTCTGCCTGCCTCCTCCTTGCTCAGCTCTGCAGCTCTCTGGGCTCTGCCTGCCTCCTCCCTGCTCAGCTCTGCAGTCTCTGACCTCCTGCCTGCCTCCCCCTGCTCAGCTCTGCAGCTCTCTGACCTCCTGCCTGCCTCCCCCTGCTCAGCTCTGCAGTCTCTGGGCTCTGCTGCCTCCCCCTGCTCAGCTCTGCAGCTCTCCATGAGGGGCTCACGCAGCTCACCCACCTCCTGGTTAGGGAAAATAAACTTATTTTGGGATGAGGTCATGCTACATTGTTGAGGCTATCCTCAACTAGCAGGCCTCCAGCTTCAGCCTCCTGAATTAGGGGGAATCACAGGCAGGGGCCACCATGCCCGGCTGTATTCATTTATTTTGGGTGTATTAATTGTATTCTTGAGTCATCCAAAAATAAATTAACTGAATAAAAAATGAGACTTATCATCTATGCAGTCCGATGTGTGCCTTTCACTTGCATTTCCTGCGAATCGAGTTGCTCCCGTGATCTTACATTATTTTAACTCCCCAAGTTAGTAAGATCTCTTTTTATAAATCAAGTCATTATAACTGAGCTCTTCCAATAATTGTACTGCATGGACTGCGTGGTCTGTGTCATCATTAAAATAAATTTCGGTATTACACAAAACGTACAAAATTTGAATCGGTTTTCATTAAAATCGAATTATATGGAAGAATGCAAATAATCTCCATGCCTTGAACAAGAAGTCTTCTTGTATAAAACATCCAAAATCATGTATTATAATTAAACGATAGGGCACAAATTATTCTTTGAGGATCCCAACGTTGATAGACCAAATTATTTGAAGGAGACTGAATTCTTATTACTTTTTTGAAATCTTCATGGTTTAATTCCCTCCAGTAAATTAATTCCCACCAAACCTTCTTGCATTCAATGTTTTTTTTCCATCAGGGAACCAGGACTTGAACTCAGGGGCAGTTGATCCCTGAGTCACTTCCTCAGCTCTTTTTAAAATTTTATTTAGAGACTGGGTCTCACTGAGTTGCTTAGGACCTCCCTAAGTTGCTGAGGCTGGCCTCCAACTTGCAATCCTCCTGCCTCAGCCTCCCGAGCCGCTGGGATGACAGGCATGTGCCACTGGTCCCGGCCTATATATGTCTACTTGTCAAATCAAATATCAACCTCTTTGAAATTTGTGTTCTTTCCTTTGCATAAAATCTAAGAGGATTCTCATCACCTGTCATGGCAGAGTCTTCTCCCATCTTGAGCCTGTGGTCTCAGTTCTGTGCTTCTCTCTCAGCCTCCTGAGGATCAAAGATGGAACTTGAAGAGACACAAGAGATGGAGCACTTTTCCCCTTAGGAGCGGGAACCTTGTGCCACAAGAACCCTTGGCTTCTAACGGCTCTGCGGATGTAGACTCTGCATGACATTCTGCACATACTTAGCATCTGCGAGTTAATGAGGCATGATTTCCAATAACCCCCATTGCACTTTCTTAAGACTTTGACTCATCAAAAAAGACTCTTGCCCTCTCTGTAACTTTGCATAAGGCTTATTTCACTGAGCACAAAGTCCTCCAAGACCATCCATGATTTTTTAGCAGATGTGCCAATCATCCCCTTCCTTTTTAAAGACTGAGTGATATTCCATGGCATGCATGGACCATGCTTCTGATCTGTTAGCTTTGGGTTATGAGATGCTCCCTTGGAGAGCCAGGTGGCAATGCAGGGACAGTCAGAGCTGAAGCCATTATATGGTGACAGGTGTAGCCTCCTAGGTGGATTCATCCATTTGCTGGTTTAAGCAGCAGCCTGGATTGCCAGGTGGTATGAGTAGACAGTTGGGGGTCAGGCTGCAGAAGGTGGGTCCCGAGGGCGTCCCCGTAGGGATGCGTGGTCTCCTTGGCTTCTGGCTCTCTGCTTTCCAGCTGCCATGAGCTGAGTCCATTTCCTACGCCATTCTCTTCGCCCGCCATATTGTTCCGTCTCACCTGGGCCCAGAGCAATGGACTCAGCCAAGCTAGATCCGAGTTCTGAGATTGTGGGCCGGAATAAACAAGTCCTCCTTCACGGTGGGTGTTCTCAGCAGCTCTTTGGGTCCCACAGGGGAAGCCGACGTGTGCATTGTCTGTTCCTCTGCTCCTGGACACGGATCCCGTTCTCCACCACCGTCTCAGAATGGAGACCGAGACATAAGGCACTGTTTAGGAAGGAAGCACAGGCCTGACCTCTCTTCAACTTGGACATGACCGCGAAACTCAGAAAAAGGCACAAGTACACACATGGTGGATTCCATCAGGCAAGCACCCTTTGGACTCACGGGAAGTTTCCGGAAGTTATCACCTGTGGGTTTTCCGGCCAAATCTCTCCCTCCGTAGAAATCCTGATCTGTGCAGATCACAGCCTTGAATGTGGAGGCCGTTAGGCTTGATTTGGAGACCGAGGCAGGGAGGGAGATGTGGCAAAGCGTCGAGCTAGGTCTTAAATGGTCTCGTTGAAATGCAGATTCTTACGGTCCTGCACTGACTCTTTTGAGGCTGGGATGCACGTGGTGCAGCATAAATGCTCAGGTGCGATGCCATCCAATAAACATAGGTGTGCGTGTGCGTGTGCGTGTGTGTGTGTGTGTGTACGGACGGCCACGTGGGACTTTCTAAAGCCAAGGAGCTCTTTGGAGCTAATCCTCTCTGCCTTTCGCTGACTGTCAAGAATTAATACAAGAAAGAGAGAGAGAGAGTCTAAGGTAGGGAATTCCACACAACCTCAGCCTCCGTGCCTCCTGACCCCATTCATTCTGTGCGGTTTTGAATACAACTCGGTAACCAGCTACCCACACTCTGTGTTCCATATTTTACCCGAGAGAGTCAGTATAGAAATCAGGGCTGGACAGGTTGTCAGCTCAGCAGCTCAGGAGGCTGAGGCAGGAGGATCGGCATTGCGAGGCCAGCCTCAGCGACTTAGCGAGGCCCTGAGCCATTTAGCATGACCCGGTCTCAAAATAAAATATAAAACAGGGCTGGGGATGTGGCTCAGTGGTTAAGCGCCCCAGGTTCAATCCCTGGTACCATACAAAGCAGTATAAATGCATTTTATTATATTGTATTATATTCATGCATATATAATGCATTATATTATCTGTAGAGTCAATCTATGCGTACATAGTACATCTATTAAGTGCATACTTAATGCATGCATACGTAGTGCATAGATTAAATGCATTGTATTACGTGTGGGTATTTAGCATATCGTACGCAGACGTCTGCTAGCAGAGAGGCTGATCAAGTCTCTTTCGTGGTACGAATTCATAAGATATTTTTCTCCATCCCCCTGGTGGATTCGTAATCTGGATTTTCTGTTCTTCTTCTCACCCTTCCCTCGTTCCACGCATCTCTGACGGCTGCTAAAATCGGCGGGCAGCGTGAAAACCCAGCCTCATTGGAAATCACCCGACCTGGGTGCTCAGTCAGCCTGGGGGTCAGTTATGCTGCGGTTCTAGTGGACGGGCAGCGACCAGGTCTGACGTCCGCGAGACGCACCCCCAGGGTTACGGAGAAGGGGACCTTCTTCCGTTTCTTCTTTAGTCTTTTCGTTTGCTTGTTTTTCGATTTGATGCAACAGGAAGGTGGTTGTCTTAAGTTCATCAGGTGAAGATTCAGGTAAAGCGCTGAGGCCGGGGTCTCAGGATGCAGGGTGATACCGAGCATCCTGAGAAACGTCACCCAGGGAGCCCAAAGCAGACCGGGCAGGAGAACCGCCAGACAGCAGCGCGCGGCCTGCAGGGAAACGTTGTGTCCACGCAGAGAGCCCCGCGGGCAGGCCAGCCGCCTGGACGGCGCTTGACGCTTGGCGGGGAGACCTCCTCAGCTCTCCCTGCAGATTCTGCCTCCGGAGCCCCTAAAAAAAAGGGAGAAAATCACAGTTCCTGCAGCAGGGCTTGGGGTTCCACTTACAAACTGAGTATTTGCAGAAGACCTACTGTGCGTTCTCGGCTGATGGTCTTGGGTATTTTCCTGCAAGTTACTAGTAAAGATGAAGCCAGCGTCTTCTTATCACTGCAGCCCGGGCGGGAGCTGATCCGTCACAGTCCTTCGCCCACCATCTATGATCGTAATGCACCAGGCTTTACAAGAAGGAAACGCCTCCAGCTCCCGTTTCCGGACGAGGCACAGCGAGCGCGTCCATTGATATAGTCCCCAAGGAGTCAGGGACGGGATATAGTCCCCAAGGAGCCAGGGACGGGATATAGTCCCCAAGGAGCCAGGGACAGGATATAGTCCCCAAGGAGCCAGGGAGAGGATATAGTCCCCATGGAGCCAGGGATGGGGTATAGTCCCCAAGGAGCCAGGGACAGGGTATAGTCCCCACTGAGCCAGGGACAGGATATAGTCCGCAGGGAGCCAGGGACAGGATATAGTCCCCAAGGAGCCAGGGACAGGATATAGTCCCCAAGGAGCCAGGGACAGGATATAGTCCCCAAGGAGCCAGGGACAGGATATAGTCCCCACTGAGCCAGGGACAGGATATAGTCCTCAGGGAGCCAGGGACAGGATATAGTCCCCATGGAGCCAGGGACAGGATATAGTCCTCAGGGAGCCAGGGACAGGATATAGTCCCCGAGGAGCCAGGGACAGGATATAGTCCCCGAGGAGCCAGGGACAGGATATAGTCCCCAAGGAGCCAGGGACAGGATATAGTCCCCAAGGAGCCAGGGACAGGATATAGTCCCCACTGAGCCAGGGACAGGATATAGTCCTCAGGGAGCCAGGGACAGGATATAGTCCCCACTGAGCCAGGGACAGGATATAGTCCTCAGGGAGCCAGGGACAGGATATAGGCCACATGGAGCCAGGGACAGGATATAGTCCCCAAGGAGCCAGGGACAGGATATAGTCCCCATGGAGCCAGGGACAGGATATAGTCCTCAGGGAGCCAGGGACGGGATATAGTCCCCAAGGAGCCAGGGACAGGATATAGTCCCAAGGAGCCAGGGACGGGATATAGTCCCCAAGGAGCCAGGGACAGGATATAGTCCCCATGGAGCCAGGGACAGGATATAGTCCCCGAGGAGCCAGGGACGGGATATAGTCCCCAAGGAGCCAGGGACAGGATATAGTCCTCAGGGAGCCAGGGACGGGATATAGTCCCCACTGAGCCAGGGACAGGATATAGTCCCAAGGAGCCAGGGACGGGATATAGTCCCCAAGGAGCCAGGGACAGGATATAGTCCCCAAGGAGCCAGGGACAGGATATAGTCCCAAGGAGCCAGGGGCGGGATATAGTCCCCAAGGAGCCAGGGACAGGATATAGTCCCCATGGAGCCAGGGACAGGATATAGTCCCCGAGGAGCCAGGGACAGGATATAGTCCCCAAGGAGCCAGGGACAGGATATAGTCCCCATGGAGCCAGGGACGGGATATAGTCCCCAAGGAGCCAGGGACAGGATATAGTCCCCATGGAGCCAGGGACAGGATATAGTCCTCAGGGAACCAGGGACGGGATATAGTCCCCAAGGAGCCAGGGACGGGATATAGTCCCCAAGGAGCCAGGGACGGGATATAGTCCCCAAGGAGCCAGGGACAGGATATAGTCCCCATGGAGCCAGGGACGGGATACAGTCTCCAAGGAGCCAGGGACGGGATATAGTCTCCAAAGAGCCAGGGACAGGATATAGTCCCCATGGAGCCAGGGACAGGATATAGTGCCCAAGGAATGTCCTTAGTGACCAGCTCCTCCGTCCACACCACCTGCCTGCAGTCACCACCCAGTCAGTCCATTCAAGTGGATTAACCCACTGACTAAACCCAATCACTTCACCTCTGAACCTTCTCACATCATCTCACATGATCTTTCTGAGGACACCCGTATCTAAACCAAACAAAGAAATCCATTTTTGCTTCTTACACCCCTTCATAACGTTTTCCTAAAATTGTTTTTTTCAGCTCTTTTGGTCACAATGATAAGAAAATTAAAATAGAAATGTCACCCACTGCAGCTTAGCCTTTGGTCCAATCTGCAGGATCGCTCCCGGTGTGCCTACAAATATTCCAACGGCCGCGGCACTTCGGGTCTCAGTCATTACGCAGGAAGGACACTCGACCTCTTCTGGCATTTGTTTATCGAGTATCAGAACAAGGACAAAATCCACTTGGGTTTTCAGCCCCATTGCTATGGAAACCCATTGCTCGGATAATTTTGGAAGAGAAGGGGACACTCGTTCATCAGTGAACAGAATCCTATTTTATGTATAGGTCTGTTCAACCCTTGAGCTTTGGAAATTCAGGAAGAAAAACGGAGAGCACACCGTTGACGGGTCAGCCTTACCTTTTTTCCATTCAAGCTGTACAGAAAACTACTTCTGGTTTTGTTCGGTTTCTTTATTTTAGTATTTACTGTTTTCTGGCTCCGAGAACTGGGGAGGAACAATGAAAATCCCAAGACGTCCAACTGGAAAATCAGACTCCATGAAAAGCCACGTCCAATGGCGGAGAAGCAATCTCTCCTTCCATCCTCTTCCTCCCTCAACTCTGCTCAGTTTGGTTACGATTAGAATTGACAACTTGAAGCAAAATTTCAGTATTTTTTCCATTCTCCATTTTCTCCGTGACCTCAAAAGAATGAACATAATTCCTCAAGGTTTCGGCTGATTATCAGTCATATGATACCCGGGAACGTCTTGCACCAGGCGCGCGTCGGATACGCGCCGAGGTCACGGAGATGTGATTTTGCAGTGCACGCCCTGACATCCTCAAGGAACCCCCAGGAAATCCCACTTCGCCGTCTCGTCGCGAGCAGATGTTCTCTCTCCCGTCTTCTGCTTTTCTGTAGATCAACCACAAGATTTATGTTGGAATTTAAACATGGCGGCCAAAATCTCCATCATTCATAATGCTCAGGGAACCTCTGGGCGATTTTTCCCACTAATGAGCACTGAAAACTCTGTGGAATATAACGATGTTCAGAAAACACCTCCACCCCAATAATATCTCCACCCACCACCCTGCCATCTGGACGCTACCCCAGAAAATTTCCTCTGATGGTCCCAGCCTGGAACGTGTCACGTATTTCTTTCCCTGAAAGGACCGAACATATGCCATCTTCTTTCCCTCCCGAGTCTCTTGACAGCTCGATGATTCCAAAGTTTCTAGATTGATCGGAGCGACCGCATCCGACATCTGATTAACGGACACTGAGGACTTTGTGTTTTAGAATGGACGTCTGGAACACTTGAGTTGTCCATGTTTGCTCTCCGTTCTCTGCCCCGTCACGTCTCTCTTTTGTTCCCCGAAACATCTCCTCTTCTTCCCGGTTTACAGACAGGCAGTCGGAACCTGCTAACGAAGAGAATGACCTCCCCGTGGGGAGTTGGGTTTCTCCAAAGGTTGGCTCCATGTTTGTTTGGCCTCGAAGGCTCCGCTCTTTGCACTGGACTACGTCTCCGTCCGTCCGACGGAACCAAGAGTGTGAGTCTGACACGCGTGCGCGTGCATGAGTTCAACCAGCCGTCCTGACGGCCAACGAGGATCGGGTCGGGGCTGAGACAGGGTTCAAGGACGAATGGGGACTCTGGGGCAGAAGAGTCCGTCTAGGAGGATGCAAGCAGATGTAAGAGGTGCGGAAAGCAAGGGCCAATTTTATTTTTCCTATATTGTCCTGGAAAGTCTGTGCCAGTTCATCTGGGGACCTGAGCGAGTGCGGTAAAGAAAGGTTTAGATATGGTTCCACCCACCTAGTGCATGAGGAGGAGGAGATTGGGACAATGTGGAACTTAGCGTGTTTATAAATATGGCAACTGTATACGGGAGGGAAAGCAAGGCAGAGAGACAGACGGAAGAAGGTAAGGACGATGTTTCTGTAAGTGACAGAAGACGGGAAAGCATGGTGGGAGGGTGAGACCCACGTCCACATTTATGTTTCAAGCCGTGAGATGTATCTTTTCTTCTCTCTTCTTGGCCTTCAGCTCTGCTTCCTCTCCCATGAGGTCAATGACCATCTTCAAGTTGGTGATAACTCCTGGTTCAACATCTCTAACAGATCCCGTGAACCCGTGATGACAAAGCCATCCATTTGCTTGCAAATGCCATAAAGGCATTTTTTTCTTTATGGCTGTATAATATTCCATCGTGTACATGTGCCACATTTTCTTTATCCATTCATCTGTTGAAGGGCACCTTGGTGGGTTCCATAGCTTGGTTATTGTGAATTGAGCCACTATAAACATTGATGTGGCTGCATCACTGTAGTGTGCTGATTTTAAATTCTTCATGCTAAGGGCAATAATCCAGTCCCCAAAAGTCAAAGGTTGAACATTTTGGGCAATATGTGGAAGCTACCCCAAGATAAGGAGGAAGAAGAGAGGACTAAATACTCAGTAGATTATTCAAAGGGGAAGAAAAGGGAGGAGATAGAAAACGAAAAGATGGTGGAATGTATCTGAAATAATTCCTACGAACACACCATGTCATGTGAATACGCCATAGCGGATCCCACCATTCTAGTCAAATAAGAGAGAATCTCTGACTATAATTTATCAAAATGGGTTCTACTATCATATACAAATAAAAGAACTATTTAAAAAATAAAAACGAAAAACTAAACCCAATTACTGAACTGACCTATGACTTTGGGCCACAAAGGATACCATCAAGGGCGTACGTCAAAACATGACCCTTCACCCCTGTACCCATCACAATCCGTACTTCTCTAGCGTCCCCTGTTCAAATTAAAGCAATGTGAGCATCACTTCAGATCTGCCATCTCATGAGTTCCAATACAGGAGGACGATTTTCCACAGTCACCATGCCGTCTGCAAGATCTGAACTTGTCCTTCTTGTGTGGTTGGAACTTTCCACGTTTTGACCCACGTCTCTCAGCCATGGTAGAATGGAGGCCTCCATTCCATTCTGCTAGCTGAACTACCTCTCGTGGGTCACCTCTTCTAGCTTTGACCTGTAAGTGAGGTCAGGCAGCATTTGCCCTTCCACCCCAGACTTCCTGTACTTGGCATAACGCCCTCCAGTACCATCCATGTTAAATGCAAATGGTGGACGGCCCTCTTTTTCACAGCTACATAATATTCACATGGATCATGTTTTCTTTACCCACTCATTCACTCATGGACTCTAAGCTGGATTTTCTTTTTGACAATTGTAACTGATGCTGCTTGAATGTCAGAGGACAGTTTTCAAGACTCGATTTCATGATTTAAACATATGCAGAGAAGTGAGATTGCTGGATCAGAAAGTGTACTAGATACAAAATGTTCTGAACACACACATGCACGTGGTAGCAGTGTGGGGCAAAATATTGATTACTTTGACATTTGTAATCATTACGTAAACAATTCTTGTGAAAAATAAGAAATTATCTACATTAAATGCATAATGGTTTAATATTCAAGCACACATCAATAAAATTGAATAATAAAGCATAAAGTCCTCACCAAATCTCACTCCAGCCAAATATTACTTGTTATCAGTCTATATGTTGACTCCTAATATCTTCCTATTGCCTGTTATTGATCTCCGCACAATCGATTTGCATTATATCCATATTTTTTCCTTATAATTAAATTCCTTAAAATCCTTATAATTTTAACATGATTTTACATTTCTTCCTTGGAGTATTTTTAGCAGATTTTATTTTACTGATTTCTTCACTTCTCTGATTATCTTCCCATTATTTGACTCTCTAGAGTCAGAAGAAATCTCCTAAAACCAAGACACCTTCAGATGGATCTCTGACTGAAGGTCATCCATGTATCCACAAATCCTTAAAGTCTGACCCTCAAAACTGGAAATCCATATGCAACAGAATGAAACTAAACCCCTATCTCTCACCCTGCACAAAAATCAACTCAAAATGGATCAAGGACCTTGGAATCAGACCAGAGACCCTGCATCTTATAGAAGAAAAAGTAGGTCCAAATCTTCACCTTGTTGGCTTAGGATCAGACTTCCTTAACAGGACTCCAATAGCACAAGAAATAAAAGCAAGAATCAATAACTGGGACAGATTCAAACTAAATAGCTTTCTCTCAGCAAAGGAAACTATCAGCAATGTAAAGAGAGAGCCTACAGAGTGGGAGAATATCTTTGCCACTCACACTTCAGATAGAGCACTAATCTCCAGAATCTATAAAGAACTCAAAAAACTCTACACCAAGAATACAAACATCCCAATCAGCAAATGGGCTAAGGAAATGAACAGACACTTCACAGAAGAAGATGTACAAGCAATCAACAGATATATGAAAAAATGTTCACCATCTTTAGTAATAAGAGAAATGCAAATCAAAACTATCCTAAGATTCCATCTCACTCCAATTAGAATGGCGATTATCAAGAACACAAGCAACAATAGGTGTTGGCGAGGATGTGGGGAAAAAGGTACACTCATACATTGCTGGTGGGGTTGCAAATTAGTGCAGCCACTCTGGAAAGCAGTATGGAGATTCCTCAGAAAGCTTGGAATGGACCCTCCATTTGACCCAGCTATCCCACTCCTTGGCCTATACCCAAAGGACTTAAAATCAGCATACTACAGAGATGCAGCCACATCAATGTTCATAGCTGCTCAATTCACAATAGCCAGACTGTGGAACCAACCTAGATGCCCTTCAATTGATGAGTGGATAAAGAAACTGTGGTATATATATACAATGGAATATTACTCAGCCATAAAGAATGATAAAATTATGGCATTTGCAGGCAAATGGATGAAATTGGAGAATATCATGCTAAGTGAGATAAGCCAATCACACAAATCCGAAGGACGAATGATCTCGATGATGAGCAGATGATGATACATTATGGGGGGTGGGAGGGGGGCAAGAATGGAGGAAGGAGGGAATGTGTAGAGGGAAAAGAGGGGAGGGAGGGGTGGGGGGAAGGAAAAAATAACAGAATGAATCAAACACTATTACCCTATGTAACTGTGTGATTACACAAATGGTATGCTGTTACTCCATGTACCCACGGAAACACCATGTATCCGATTTGTTCACAATAATAAAAAAAAGTCCAAATCTCAGAGCCCATTATACCCAGTGGAACAAAAGACAAAGCCCAGGATGAAGATTCTCAATGGAACGGACAGATATTTTGAGGGTGTTAAAGAAAAGGCACATTGTTGAGTATAAGAGTTGATTTTCTTTTCTCTTGAATAACAAAGGAAAAACAAAATCAGGTATGAATGAGTAAAAATGGCAATTGAACAAAGAGGTGCTGATGGCCTTGCACCATAAACATCCCTGGTGACTGAGCTGGGGACCAGCCAGCCTTCCTCCATCTACAGCCCTGGAGACTGAGCTGGGGACCATCAGCCTTCCTCCATCTACTGACCTGGAGACTGAGCTGGGGACCATCAGCCTTCCTCCATCTACAGCCCTGGAGACTGAGCTGGGGACCATCAGCCTTCCTCCATCTACAGCCCTGGAGACTGAGCTGGGCACCATCCAGCCTTCCTCCACCTACAGCCCTGGAGACTGAGCCAGGGACCATCCAGCCTTCCTTCATCTACAGCCCTGGTGACCGAGCCGGGGAGCAACCTGCCTTCCTCCAACTACAGCCCTGGAGACTGAGCTGGGGACCATCAGCCTTCCTCCATATACAGCCCTGGAGACTGAGCTGGGGACCATCAGCCTTCCTCCATCTACAGCCCTGGAGACTGAGCTGGGGACCATCCAGCCTTCCTCCATCTACAGCCCTGGAGACTGAGCTGGGGACCATAAACCTTCCGCCATCTACACCCATCGTGACTGAGCTGGGGACCAGCCAGCCTTCCTCCATCTACAGCCCTGGAGACTGAACTTGGGAACAGCCATCCTTCCTCCATCTACTGCCCTGGAGACTGAGCTGGGGACCAGCCAGCCTTCCTCCATCTACAGCCCTGGACACTGAGTTGGGGACCATCTAGCCTTCCTCCATCTACAGCCCTGGGGACTGAGCTGGGGACCATCCAGCCTTCCTCCATCTACAGCCCTGGTGACTGAGCTGGGGACCATCAGCCTTCCTCCATCTACAGCCCTGGAGACTGAGCTGGGGACCATCCAGCCTTCCTCCATCTACAGCCCTGGAGACTGAGCTGGGGACCATAAACCTTCCGCCATCTACACCCATCGTGACTGAGCTGGGGACCATCCAGCCTTCCTCCATCTTCAGCCCTGGAGACTGAGCTGGGGACCATTAGCCTTCCTCCATCTACAGCCCTGGAGACTGAGCTGGGGACCATCAGCCTTCCTCCATCTACAGCCCTGGAGACTGAACTTGGGAGCAGCCATCCTTCCTCCATCTACTGCCCTGGAGACTGAGCTGGGGACCAGCCAGCCTTCCTCCATCTACAGCCCTGGAGACTGAGGTGGGGACCAGCCAGCCTTCCTCCATCTACTGCCCTGGAGACTGAGCTGGGGACCATCAGCCTTCCTCCATCTACAGCCCTGGAGACTGAGCTGGGGACCATCAGCCTTCCTCCGTCTTCAGCCCTGGAGACTGAGCTGGGGACCATCCAGCCTTCCTCCATCTACAGCCCTGGAGACTGAGCTGGGGACCATCAACCTTCCTCCATCTACAGCCCTGGTGACTGAGCTGGGGACCATCAGCCTTCCTCCATCTACAGCCCTGGTGACTGAGCTGGGGACCATCAGCCTTCCTCCATCTACAGCCCTGGAGACTGAACTTGGGAGCAGCCATCCTTCCTCAATCTACTGCCCTGGAGACTGAGCTGGGACCAGCCAGCCTTCCTCCATCTACAGCCCTGGAGACTGAGCTGGGGACCATCAACCTTCCTCCATCTACTGCCCTGGAGACTGAGCTGGGGACCATCAGCCTTCCTCCATCTACAGCCCTGGAGACTGAGCTGGGGACCATCAGCCTTCCTCCATCTACAGCCCAGGAGACTGAGCTGGGGACCATCAGCCTTCCTTCATCTACAGCCCTGAAGACTGAACAGGGGACCATCAACATTCCTCCATCTACAGCCCTGGTGACTGAGCTGGGGACCATCAGCCTTCCTACAACTACAGCCCTGGAGACTGAGCTGGGGACCATCAGACTTCCTTCATCTACAGCCCTGAAGACTGAGCTGGGGACCATCAACATTCCTCCATCTACAGCCCTGGTGACTGAGCTGGGGACCATCAGCCTTCCTCCATCTACAGCCCTGGAGACTGAGCTGGGGACCATCAGCCTTCCTCCATCTACAGCCCTGGAGACTGAGCTGGGGACCATCCAGCCTTCCTCCATCTACAGCCCTGGAGACTGAGCTGGGGACCATCAACCTTCCTCCATCTACAACCCTGGTGACTGAGCTGGGGACCATTAGCCTTCCTCCATCTACAGCCCTGGAGACTGAGCTGGGGACCATCAGCCTTCCTCCATCTACAGACCTGGAGACTGAACTTGGGAGCAGCCATCCTTCCTCCATCTACTGCCCTGGAGACTGAGCTGGGGACCAGCCAGCCTTCCTCCATCTACAGCCCTGGAGACTGAGGTGGGGACCAGCCAGCCTTCCTCCATCTACTGCCCTGGAGACTGAGCTGGGGACCATCAGCCTTCCTCCATCTACAGCCCTGGAGACTGAGCTGGGGACCATCAGCCTTCCTCCGTCTTCAGCCCTGGAGACTGAGCTGGGGACCATCCAGCCTTCCTCCATCTACAGCTCTGGAGACTGAGCTGGGGACCATCAACCTTCCTCCATCTACAGCCCTGGTGACTGAGCTGGGGACCATCAGCCTTCCTCCATCTACAGCCCTGGTGACTGAGCTGGGGACCATCAGCCTTCCTCCATCTACAGCCCTGGAGACTGAACTTGGGAGCAGCCATCCTTCCTCAATCTACTGCCCTGGAGACTGAGCTGGGACCAGCCAGCCTTCCTCCATCTACAGCCCTGGAGACTGAGCTGGGGACCAGCCAGCCTTCCTCCATCTACTGCCCTGGAGACTGAGCTGGGGACCATCAGCCTTCCTCCATCTACAGCCCTGGAGACTGAGCTGGGGACCATCAGCCTTCCTCCATCTACAGCCCTGGAGACTGAGCTGGGGACCATCAGCCTTCCTTCATCTACAGCCCTGAAGACTGAACAGGGGACCATCAACATTCCTCCATCTACAGCCCTGGTGACTGAGCTGGGGACCATCCAGCCTTCCTCCATCTACAGCCCTGGTGACTGAGCTGGGGACCATCCAGCCTTCCTCCATCTTCAGCCCTGGAGACTGAGCTGGGGACCATCAGCCTTCCTCCATCTACAGCCCTGGAGACTGAGCTGGGGACCATCTAGCCTTCCTCCATCTACAGCCCTGGTGAATGAGCTGGGGACCATCTAGCCTTCCTCCATCTACAGCCCTGGAGACTGAGATGGGGACCATCAGCCTTCCTCTATCTACAGTCCTGGAGAATGAGCTGGGGACCAGCCAGCCTTCCTCCATCTACTGCCCTGGAGACTGAGCTGGGGACCAGTCAGCCTTCCTCCATCTACAGCTCTGGAGACTGAGCTGGGGACAAGCCAGCCTTCCTCCATCTACAGCCCTGGTGACTGAGCTGGGGACCATCAGCCTTCCTCCATCTACAGCCCTGGTGACAGAGCTGGGGACCATCAGCCTTCCTCCATCTACAGCCCTGGAGACTGAGCTGGGGACCATCCAGCCTTCCTCCATCTACAGCCCTGGAGACTGAGCTGGGGACCATCAGCCTTCCTCCATCTACAGCCCTGGTGACTGAGCTGGGGACCATCAGACTTCCTCCATCTACAGCCCTGGTGACTTAGCTGGGGACCATCCAGCCTTCCTCCATCTACAGCCCTGGTGACTGAGCTGGGGACCATCCAGCCTTCCTCCATCTTCAGCCCTGGAGACTGAGCTGGGGACCATCAGCCTTCCTCCATCTACAGCCCTGGAGACTGAGCTGGGGACCATCTAGCCTTCCTCCATCTACAGCCCTGGTGAATGAGCTGGGGACGAGCCAGCCTTCCTCCATCTACAGCCCTGGAGACTGAGCTGGGGACCATCAGCCTTCCTCCATCTACAGTCCTGGAGACTGAGCTGGGGACCAGCCAGCCATCCTCCATCTACTGCCCTGGAGACTGAGGTGGGGACCAGCCAGCCTTCCTCCATCTACAGCCCTGGAGACTGAGCTGGGGACAAGCCAGCCTTCCTCCATCTACAGCCCTGGTGACTGAGCTGGGGACCATCAGCCTTCCTCCATCTACAACCCTGGTGACTGAGCTGGGGACCATCAGCCTTCCTCCATCTACAGCCCTGGAGACTGAGCTGGGGACCATCCAGACTTCCTCCATCTACAGCCCTGGAGACTGAGCTGGGGACCATCAACCTTCCTCCATCTACAGCCCTGGTGACTGAGCTGGGGACCATCAGCCTTCCTCCATCTACAGCCCTGGAGACTGAGCTGGGGACCATCAGCCTTCCTCCATCTAGAGCCCTGGTGACTGAGCTGGGGACCATCAGCCTTCCTCCATCTACAGCCCTGGTGACTTAGCTGGGGACCATCCAGCCTTCCTCCATCTACAGCCCTGGTGACTGAGCTGGGGACCATCTAGCCTTCCTCCATCTACAGCCCTGGTGTCTGAGCTGGGGACCATCCAGCATTCCTCCATCTTCAGCCCTGGAGACTGAGCTGGGGACCATCCAGCCTTCCTCCATTTACAGCCCTGGTGACTGAGCTGGGGACCATCCAGCCTTCCTCCATCTACAGCCCTGGAGACTGAGCTGGGGAGCATCCTGCCTTCCTCCATCTACAGCACTGGAGACTGAGCTGGGGACCATCAGCCTTCCTCCATCTACAGCCCTGGAGACTGAGCTTGGGACCATCCAGCATTCCTTCATCTACAGGCCTGGAGACTGAGCTGGGGACCATCAACCTTCCTCCATCTACAGCCCTGGAGACTGAGCTGGGGACCATCAGCCTTCCTCCATCTACAGCCCAGGAGACTGACCTGTGGACCAGCCAGCCTTCCTCCATCTACAGCCCTGGAGACTGAGCTGGGGACCAGCCAGCCTTCCTCCATCTACTGCCCTGAAGACTGAGCTGGGGACCATCAGCCTTCCTCCATCTAGAGCCCTGGAGACTGAGCTGGGGACCATCAGCCTTCCTCCATCTACAGCCCTGGAGACTGAGCTGGGGACCATCAGCCTTAATTCATCTACAGCCCTGAAGACTGAGCTGGGGACCATCAACATTCCTCCATCCACAGCCCTAGTGACTGAGCTGGGGACCATCAGCCTTCCTCCATCTACAGCCCTGGAGACTGAGCTGGGGACCATCAGCCTTCCTCCATCTACAGCCCTGGAGACTGAGCTCGGGACCATCCAGCCTTCCTCCATCTACAGCCCTGGAGAATGAGCTGGGGACCATCCACCCTTCCTCCATATACAGCCCTGGAGAATGAGCTGGGGACCATCCAGCCTTCCTCCATCTACAGCCCTGGAGACTGAGCTGGGGACCATCAGGCTTCCAACATCTACAGCTCTGGAGACTGAACTTGGGAGCAGCCATCCTTCCTCCATCTACAGCCCTGGAGACTGAGCTGGGGACCAGCCAGCCTTCCTCCATCTACAGCCCTGGAGACTGAGCTGGGGACGAGCCAGCCTTCCTCCATCTACTGCCCTGGAGACTGAGCTGGGGACCATCAGCCTTCCTCCATCTACAGCCCTGGAGACTGAGCTGGGGACCATCCAGCCTTCCTCCATCTACAGCCCTGGAGACTGAGCTGGGGACCATCAGCCTTCCTTCATCTACAGCCCTTAAGCCTGAGCTGGGGACCATCAACCTTCCTCCATCTACAGCCCTGGAGACTGAGCTGGGGACCATCCAGCCTTCCTCCATCTTCAGCCCTGGAGACTGAGCTGGGGACCATCAGCCTTCCTCCATCTACAGCCCTGGAGACTGAGCTGGGGACCATCTAGCCTTCCTCCATATACAGCCCTGGTGAATGAGCTAGGGACGAGCCAGCCTTCCTCCATATACAGCACTGGAGACTGAGCTGGGGACCATCAGCCTTCCTCCATCTACAGTCCTGGAGACTGAGCTGGGGACCAGCCAGCCATCCTCCATCTACTGCCCTGGAGACTGAGGTGGGGACCAGCCAGCCTTCCTCCATCTACAGCCGTGGAGACTGAGCTGGGGACAAGCCAGCCTTCCTCCATCTACAGCCCTGGTGACTGAGCTGGGGACCATCAGCCTTCCTCCGTCTTCAGCCCTGGAGACTGAGCTGGGGACCATCAGCCTTCCTCCATCTACAGCCCTGGAGACTGAGCTGGGGACCATCCAGCCTTCCTCCATCTACAACCCTCGTGAATGAGCTGGGGACCATCCAGCCTTCTTCCATCTACAGCCCTGGAGACTGAGCTGGGGACCATCCAGCCTTCCTCCATCTACAGCCCTGGAGACTGAGCTGGGGACCAGCCAGCCTTCTTCCATCTACAGCCCTGGAGACTGAGCTGGGGACCATCAACCTTCCTCCATCTACAGCCCTGGAGACTGTGCTGGGGACCATCAGCCTTCCTCCATCTACAGCCCTGGAGACTGAGCTGGGGACCATCAGCCTTCCTCCGTGTACAGCCCTGGAGACTGAGCTGGGGACCAGCCAGCCTTCCTCCATCTACAGCCCTGGAGACTGAGCTCGGGACCATCCTGCCTTCCTCCATCTACAGCCCTGGAGAATGAGCTGCGGACCATCCACCCTTCCTCCATCTACAGCCCTGGTGACTGAGCTGGGGACCATCCAGCCTTCCTCCATCTACAGCCCTGGAGACTGAGCTGGGGACCATCAACCTTTCTCCATCTACATCCCTGGTGACTGAGCTGGGGACCATCAGCCTTCCTCCATCTACAGCCCTGGAGACTGAGCTGGGGACCATCAACCTTCCTCCATCTACAGCCCTGGAGACTGAGCTGGGGACCATCCAGCCTTCCTCCATCTACAGCCCTGGATACTGAGCTGGGGACCATCAGCCTTCCTTCATCTACAGCCCTGAAGCCTGAGCTGGGGACCATCAACCTTCCTCTATCTACAGCCCTGGTGACTGAGCTGCGGACCATCCAGCCTTCCTCCATCTACAGCCCTGGTGACTGAGCTGGGGACCATCCAGCCTTCCTCCATCTTCAGCCCTGGAGACTGAGCTGGGGACCATCAGCCTTCCTCCATCTACAGCCCTGGAGACTGAGCTGGGGACCATCTAGCCTTCCTCCATCTACAGCCCTGGTGAATGAGCTGGGGACCATCCAGCCTTCCTCCATCTACAGCCCTGGAGACTGAGCTGGGGACCATCAGCCTTCTTCCATCTACAGTCCTGGAGACTGAGCTGGGGACCAGCCAGCCTTCCTCCATCTACTGCCCTGGAGACTGAGCTGGGGACCAGCCAGCCTTCCTCCATCTACAGCCCTGGAGACTGAGCCGGGGACAAGCCAGCATTCCTCCATCTACAGCCCTGGTGACTGAGCTGGGGACCATCAGCCTTCCTCCATCTACAGCCCTGGTGACTGAGCTGGGGACCATCAGCCTTCCTCCATCTACAGCCCTGGAGACTGAGCTGGGGACCATCAACCTTCCTCCATCTACAGCCCTGGTGACTGAGCTGGGGACCATCAGCCTTCCTCCATCTACAGCCCTGGAGACTGACCTGGGGACCATCAGCCTTCCTCCATCTACAGCCCTGGTGACTGAGCTGGGGACCATCAGCCTTCCTCCATCTACAGCCCTAGTGACTTAGCTGGGGACCATCCAGCCTTCCTCCATCTACAGCCCTGGTGACTGAGCTGGGGACCATCCAGCCTTCCTCCGTCTTCAGCCCTGGAGACTGAGCTGGGGACCATCAGCCTTCCTCCATCTACAGCCCTGGAGACTGAGCTGGGGACCATCCAGCCTTCCTCCATCTACAGCCCTGGAGACTGAGATGGGGACCATCCAGCCTTCCTCCATCTACAGCCCAGGAGACTGAGCTGGGGACCAGCCAGCCTTCCTCCATCTACAGCCCTGGAGACTGAGCTGGGGACCATCAGCCTTCCTCCATCTACAGCCCTGGTGACTGTGCTGGGGACCATCAGCCTTCCTCCATCTACAACCCTGGAGACTGAGCTGGGGACCATCAGCCTTCCTCCATCTACAGCCCTGGAGACTGAGCTTGGGAGCAGCCATCCTTCCTCCATCTACAGCGCCGGTGACTGAGCTGGGGACCATCCAGCCTTCCTCCATCTACAGCCCTGGAGACTGAGATGGGGACCATCCAGCCTTCCTCCATCTACAGCCCAGGAGACTGAGCTGGGGACCATCCAGCCTTCCTCCATCTTCAGCCCTGGTGACTGAGCTGGGGACCATCAACTTTCCTCCATCTACAGCCCTGTAGACTGAGCTGGGGACCACCAACCTCCCTCCATCTACAGCCCTGGAGACTGAGCTGGGGAACATCCTGCCTTCCTCCATCTACAGCCCTGGAGACTGAGCTGGGGACCATCAGCCTTCCTCCATCTACAGCCCTGGAGACTGAGCTTGGGACCATCCAGCCTTCCTTCATCTACAGCCCTGGAGACTGATCTGGGGACCATCAAACTTCCTCCATCTACAGCCCTGGAGACTGAGCTGGGGACCATCAGCCTTCCTCCATCTACAGCCCTGGAGACTGAGCTGGGGACCAGCCAGCCTTCCTCCATCTACTGCCCTGGAGACTGAGCTGGGGACCATCAGCCTTCCTCCATCTAGAGCCCTGGAGACTGAGCTGGGGACCAGCCAGCCTTCCTCCATCTACAGCCCTGGAGACTTAGCTGGGGACCATCAGCCTTCCTCCATGTTCAGCCCTGGAGACTGAGCTGGGGACCATCCAGCCTTCCTCCATCTACAGCCCTGGAGACTGAGCTGGGGACCATCAGCCTTCCTCCATCTACAGCCCTGGAGACTGAGCTGGGGACCAGCCAGCCTTCCTCCATCTACAGCCCTGGAGACTGAGCTGGGGAACAAGTCGAATCATGAGTTGATAATCAAATAGCTGAGTGATGGGAATAAAGAAGTCGTCCATCACCTTTTTTACTCTGAGGTTGTTTGTTGAAAATTTGATATTGACAGATGTATAAATAGATACATCAGTGATTAATATATATATAGATGCAGAGATGGTTGAATAATGTGCATTAATCTATTTCTATGCACACTCTACCGGAAGAGCTTATGCATACACATCTATTTTCATACACGCATACACACATGTTAAAAATATATGTATAGTCTCAAAAGTACTGAGGAAGGATTTTGAGTAAATTACACTGTTTTTTGTGTGCATATAACAAAAACTTCAATCAATATGTATAATTTAATTCACCAATAAAAAGCCTAAAAAAATTTTTAAAGGAATGAATATATAATTCCCTGCAATTTTAAACTCGGGTCTTCGTCTCCTGCAGAAGAGTTACTCGTAAAATCCTTGAATTTCTACATTTAAATGGAGTAAAATGCAAAATATGTATTCAACCACCTCTTTCCAGGAAAAGGAAGATATACATGGAATATAATAACACACGTAGTGAAAGAAATCTTGAAATGATCCTGCAGCCTTTAGCGTTTCATTCTGAGAAATAATTCTTGGCGGGGGGGAAGTGTTTGTCAGTGGCTTTGCTCAAAAGAATATGGGAGAATTCTCAGAACTTGAGACTGGTGAAGAGAAGAGTCAAGGATAATACGTCGTGTCCTTGTAGGGATTTTTTTAACTTTTAAATGAGTGGGTAAATATTTTTTAGAAAAATAAAGAACACACACACAGTGGTTCACACCTATCATTGCAGAGACTCTGGAGGCTGAGGCAGGAGGATCACATGTTGGAAGTCCAGCCTCAGCTCCTTAGCAAGCCCCAAACAACTCATCGAGACCCAGTCTTAATATAAAAATTTTAAAAAAATCAATTGTTTGGGAATATGGCTCAGTGGTGCCTTAACATACCCAGCACGGTCGGTTGTCCATGTGAAAAGAACAGCTGGCAGTTTTAGTGGAAGTGGTATGACATCCAGGAAAGCAGAAAAGGGAGGAGGGTATCAGAATTAACCCGTAACCATCCTTAGCACGCAGGGTACTTACCTCGCAGTCCCCTGTCGCTTGGTGATGGAGCACCTTCTCAGAAACGCACAGGGGGTTGTGTCCTTGTGCCAACTTCTTCAGGAAAGTCTGCAGAGACCAACATGCTCCGACGTCCTCGGCCATCGGATCGGATGGGACCTGCTCCGTGGGTGTGATCCGTCCTTGATCCCTCCTGATGAGGCGCATGACAATTAGGAGGACAAAGTCTATTATGAGGACAAAGTCTCTTCTGTGTCCTCACATCAACTCACTAGTGGGAGCCTGATAAAAATGGTGTGGCGTCTTGGGTCAGGACACCAGGAATATGGAAGGATGCTTTAGAAATGGCCCCACTTTTAAGGGAAAAATGGCCATGGTGGTGGAGGTATCGGACCCGTAAACCCAGCACCGTTGAGCGTCAGACGTCACCTCTCCAGCTCCGTCTCACGCGTCCAGTGGCACTGATTTAATGTTGGCTGCCATCTTTGATTGGCTTGGACCCTTCCAACCTCCAGGAGTGAAACTCCCCGCCCGCTCTGCCGCGATCAAGCTGTCTCCTCACCTGCTCCTCACCATCGTCTGGAGACTCTGTGTCTCATTCCCCAGTTTAGAAAATCCAGCCCCATTTTCCTCTCCGTCTACGGAGTGTGGCCTCCGAGTCTTGGTGAAGCCGCCATCTTTTTTTAGAATTTGGATTCTTCCTTCGCCTGGAACTCTGACGTCTTGGTCAGGGGCGTCATTTCTGTTCAGTTCAATAAAACATGGAAGTAGATAAATGGAATTTGAAAAATCCTTCTGGGGTCAGAGTCTGGGACTTAGGATGCACCCTGTGTTCGCTCTCATCATGAGAAGACCCGCTCTTCTCTCTGGGGTTCCACGAGGTGTGGGGTACGCCCTGACCTGGGGACGTGAGGTGCGCATTCATGGCGATGAAAGAAAGGACTAAGGCAGATGCGACCTCAGTCACAATTCGGCGAGGACCTTCTCGGATGGCTCGGTGCTGAACCAAAATCAAAGCTCTCTTCAGCCCATTCTGGATGGGTTTTCTGGATCCATCAGATGATGCAGGTCCGTCCATATGAAGAACCCAAACCAGAGAGACTTAGCCAGAGACATATTGTCTCACGGTTCTGGAGATCTGAACGTCCAAGGCTGTGGGCAGGGTGGATTCCTTTGTGGACGGTGAGACAGGATTTTCTCCATGCCCCAGTCCATGGTGCCCACCTCTGCCGCCATCTTTACATAGCTTTCGCCGGGTGAGCCTGTCCCTGCTGTTTTCTTTGTGTAAACAGAGCAGGAATTTGGGCTGTGGCTTTCCAGAAGGACTTTATTTCACTTGATGTCACTTGCTTTCCAATAACAGGGAGGTCTCTAAGTTATGAATCCCATGGTGACCACACTTCAAAACATACGAGAGTCTGGCTGGGGACGTAGCTCTCTCGTCATGCACTTGGGTATCATGCTCAATATGTCACATGATCACACACATGAAAATAAAAACAAAACAAGACACAGTCTCATCCTCAGGAATCCCAGATGGACTGAGGCTGAGCCCTCAGCTGGACCCTGTAACTGGCATCCAAACAAAGGTGTGAGTTATACTGTGTTAGTCAGCTTTGCATCGCTGTGACGAAACACCTGGTAGGACCGTCATTGAGGAGGGGAATTCGCTATGGCTCATGGTCTCAGAGGCTCAGTCCATGGTGGGCGACTCCATGGCTCTGACCCAAGTGAGGCAGAACAAAATGGCGGAAGGGCCTGGAGGAGGAGAGCATCTCAGGATGTGGCACCAGGGAGCAGGGAGAGCTCTGCTCACCAGCTACCAGATCTAAACCCCATGGAGCCAGGGACAGGATGTAGTCCCCATGGAGCCAGGGACAGGATATAGTCCCCAAGGAGCCAGGGACAGGATGTTGTCCCCAAGGATCCAGGGACAGGATATAGTCCCCATGGAGCCAGGGACAGGATGTTGTTCCCAAGGAGCCAGGGACAGGATATGGTCCCCAAGGAGCCAGGGAAGGATAGAGTCCCCAAGGAGCCAGGGACAGGATATTGTCCCCAAGGAGCCAGGGACAGGATATAGTCCCCATGAAGCCAGGGACAGGATACAGTCCCCAAGGAACCAGGGACAGGATATAGTCCCCAAGGAGCCAGGGACAGGATATAGTCCCCAAGGAGCCAGGGACAGGATATAGTCCCCATGGAGCCAGGGACAGGATATAGTCCCCAGGGTGCCAGGGACAGGATATAGTCCCCAAGGAGCCAGGGACAGTATATAGTCCACAAGGAGCCAGGGACAGGATATAGTCCCCAAGGAGCCAGGGACAATATATAGTCCCCAAGGAGCCAGGGACAGGACATAGTCCCCAAGAAGCCAGGAACAGGATATAGTCCCCAAGGCATGTCCCTAGTGACCCAGCTCCTCCAGCCACACCCACCTGCCTACAGTCTCCACCCAGTTAGTCCATTCAAGTGGATTAATCCACCATTATGTACTGACTGGGTGGTGACTATAGGCAGGTGAGGTGTGGCTAAAGGAGGTCGGTTATGGGGACCTGCCTTGGGGACTACATCCTGTCCCTGGCTCCTTGGGGACTATATCCTGTCCCTGGCTCCATGGGGTTTAGATCTGGTCCCTGGTGAGCAGAGCTCTCTCTGCTTCTTGGTGCCACGTCCTGAGCTGCTCTCCTCCTCCAGGCCCTTCCGCCATTTTGTTCTGCGTCACCTTGGGCCAGAGCCATGGAGTCGCCCACCATGGACTGAACCTCTGACACCATGAGCCCCAGGTGAACTTTCCCTGCTCTCACTTGTTCTCCTGGGTCTTTTGGTCGCAGTGACGATAGACTCCCTAACTCCTGACCCTTCTTTCTTCTCTTCCGATTCTTCTCCTACCCTCATTGACCACCAAATGCACGACGCCCAAGATCTGCCTTGCAATGACTCTGCAAAAGCTGCAGTTTCACGACATCATTTTGTTTTGATTTGAGGAAATCGATTCCCCATTATATCCCCTTATGGCAGCTCGATCCACAGAGAAGGGTGGCCTCTCCCTCTGCCCGGGAATCGTCTGATTCCATCTCCCCACGGTCCTGAGCGTGACCCGGATCCTGGTTGGAAGATATCCCTGCACATCATTGATATTGATGCATTTATTCAACATCATCCCCTCCTGAAATTAGATCCCTCTTTTCCGTGTTGCCAAGGAGAACATGTGACTGGGTTTTCCTCCACTTTGGGCCTTTTGCCAGAAGCAGGGGACAGGGATTATCTCTGCTCCGTCTTCCCTCAGGCAAAGAAAATATTTTTTTAAAGATAGAGGAGGAAATGAGATGAAGGGATTTTATTCTTTATTAAAATATCCAAACTAAGTTGAGGACGAATCTTAGTCGCCTGAGACGGGACGGGAGAGGGTTTTGAGTGACGGACGCTTACTTGCGGGGAGAGCTCGCGAGTCCGCGGCTCTCCTTCACTGCAGATGGAAAGGAAGGCCAGTGAGCTGATTCCAGCTGCAGCAGCCTGGACACTGACCATCCAGCATCTCAGCTTCGGCTCAAACGCATCATCTTTAAAAGAGGCTTCGGTGCCCCAGGCTGAACCCACCCAGCTTCCCACCACACACGCCCCTGGAGCCACCCCATCCTGCATCCCTCCTCCAGACTCCCCCGGCCTCTGGAATAGGCACCTCCCCTGCTCAGCTTGCTCACCTCACGTGGGTCCTTCCTGTTTGTCTCTCACAAGCCCCTGCCCACACCTCCCTCCCCACGCCGTCCACTTTAAGTTCACCCGTTCCAACTCAGTTTCATTTCACTACCTAGAAAACATGACTCACGCTTAGACTCACAAATCTCGGTTTAAAATATCCCCAGACACATGGACTTCCAGCGGGAAGCACGATCCTCCTCTCGACATCAGCCCCCAGCAGGTGACGAAAAACGCTTTTTGCATCTCCAACTTGCTTCGAGGCAGAAATCGTGTATCATCTATTATTATCAGTGTTATTCTTAGTATTATTTTCAAGGTAAGGGGCTTGAATTCAGGGGCATTCTGAACGTTCTCTTTCTCTCTTCCTTTTCTTTTTTCTTTTCTTTGTTTTTCTTTGTGAGACAGGGTGTCTCTCATTTGCTTCACTGAATTTCGGAGGCTGGCCTCCAACTTGCCATCCTCCTCCCTCAGCCTCCTGAGTCTCGGAGATCACAGGTAGACACCCAGAGGACTAGACTGCATCAAGAATCCTGAGGAATGATTACAGAGGGGTCTTTAGTCAACGAAGCTAAATCGAAATTTAAAAAAAAGAATTCTGGCAGTTCTCCTTGCAAACTGTGTCTCCCGGTTTGCACACCGCACGCCGCTCTGGGGTGGATTAAATGAAGTAGTACGCGGCAGAATTCCTCCCGGCCTCTCTCTTCTCCCGAGATTGTCCGAGCCTGGCCGGTCTGTGGTCATTCGTGCAGTTTTTGCTCCATCAACGACATTCACGGATCGGTGGGCTCCTCATCCATATCTGAGTGTGCGCAGCCTCGGCGACTCCGGGGTCCCAGTGGACCCCTTGCCGTCTCCCACCGGGAACCTTCCGCTACCGCCAGGTGGAGTTTCCCAGGTGCTTTCTCCTCCTCCCGACACTCCTTCCCCCTCCGTCCCTCCTGCCCAGCTGCCTGATTTCTCTCCTCCTGTTCGGTCTCCTTTGCTCCATGCGAGAGGCCGGCAGGACTTCCTGGCCCAGGCACCGCGCTTTCCAATGGCTTATAAACCGAATTACGGGACCCAAGCTCCTTCTTTTTTGGGGTGTAGGGGGTTGACCTCAGAGACCCTCGACCCCTGAGCCCCCTCCTCAGCCCTATTTTCCATTTTATTGAGAGACAGGGTCTCCCTGAGTTGCTTAGGGCCTCGCTGTTGCTGAAGCTGGCCTCCAACTCTTGATCCTCCTGCCTCAGCCTCCCGAGCTGCTGGGATGACAGGCGTGGGCCACGGCGCCGGCCCTCCAGCTCCTTCTTGATATTTTAAATGCCCAGCGACTTCTGCACGGGACTCGGCAGGCTTTTCAAAGGCGTGGTCAGTATCTTTCTGAAGTTGTCTCACCTCTGACATTTGCTGAAGCTCCTCTCTTTCTCCATTTCCTCGGACCTGCCCCAAACTATAATTTTTTTTTTCCTATCAGTCTGTACCTTCTCTGTTCTTCTAAGTAGCCCAAAGATCCCTTGTCCACTCAGAAATTCTTGGTCCATTCTTTCTTGATGTTTAAATTAACATTAAAAACTTTAGTTGTAGAAATTTGTCACAACAGCCAAGCTCTGGGATCAACCAGGAATGGAGAAAGAAAATGTGATGTGGTGGAATATTACTCAGCCCTAAAGAAGAAGGAAATGATGGCATTTGCTGGTCAGTGGATGGAGCTGGAGACTATCATGCTGAGCGAATTAAGCCAAACGTTGCATGCTTTGAGCTGCTACGGTAGCTCATTTGGTGGCTGCAATGGCAATAATTCTTTTTGTTTGAAAGAAAGTTTCTTTTATGCATCCCAAGTTCTCCGGTGCTTGAAAACATTTTTCTATCAAGTTGACGTTTGCAAGAGAACCGTCAGAGAGACAAGGCGTGCTTGGACCTCCCAGAGCTGCCCTGGGGTCTTTGACTGACGGTTTACCCCCAGGCCTCCGTCACACCCAGCCAGAGATGCACATCGCTAATGCATCTGCAGAGGATTCTTCAATATATTTGATTTTTAAAATCATTTTTCACATTTTCACCATACTTTATAGATGTATGTATTGGCGGGATGTGGCGTCACATATTTGCATGTGCAAACAACGTGATATTGCTTTGGGCAATATCACTACCCAGCCTCTTCCTCTCCTGCCCCGGGTCCTTTGCCTCTAGAGATCTCTTGGATTTTCATGAGATTCTTCCCCCCCGCACCTTCTTTTCCTTTTTCCTCTTCCTCTTCAACCTATGACAGAGTGCATGCAACCCCAGATTTTCTGAGTGGGCCCAATTGCACCTAGCCCGATGGATCCAGATCCACCCATTTTCTTGCAAATGCCAGAATGTCATTCTTCTTCATGGCTGAGTAATACTCCACACTGGGTATACACCACTTTTTCTCGATTCTTTCATCCGTTGATGGATCCCTGGGCTGGTTCCATGGTTTGGCTGTTGTGAACCCTGGGACTTCACTGGCATTGCGATGATATTTGACTGAACATATTTCCAATTTTATTTCTTCTTTTTTTAGTGAAAGCAGGAATTTAGAGGTCTGACTTGTACTTTTTGGTGCAATTCGAGTTTTTCTGCTCTGTTATCCGTTGACCTTAATATCCACTTTAATTTTCTGATGGGATTCCCTGTCCATTAACTGTGCCTGTGCGTGTGCGAGAGAGAGATTTTCAGAAATGAGCAGGATTCAAACTAGTTACCCACCATCTCCTCCTTAAACACGGCAGAGCAAAGAGATGCCTTTGTCAGTTTGGCTGGAAGAATTTCTCCCTGAAGACAAATCACGCAGGGCCATCTGTCACCCTAATGTGGGGAAGCAAGTTTATCAGCAGTTGCCGTCAATGGGTGACCTGGGAATGTACAGTGCAGTATAGTACTCCCCAGGGAATCCTCATCCATCAAGGAACTGCTGCGTTTCCTGCAGACGCACGGAAATATCTGTCAGGAAAACGAAGTCGTGGTATGATTGACGTGCAGAAGGGAATCCAGAGAGACACCTCAGAGTCAAGCCAGCCACCCTTGTTATCGTGAGTCTGGAGTATGAGTTGGACGTCATGGATTCGAGTTAGACTCCAGAAAGCGAACGTGGGTCTGCTCTGATCTCCAACGCAAACGATTTGAACAATTAAAAGGAAAAAAAAAAAAAATCAGGAGGGAAAAGAAGTCTGTTGGAAAAATTAGAATGTTCTCATCTTATAGAGAAAGAATAGAAATTTTGGGGAGACTTTCCTTTTTCCCTTTTCTTTTCACGAAATACCACCCAACCTCTTACTAAAAACAATAATAATGGGTTCCATAGAAGATAGCTGTAATCCCAGGGATTTGGGAGGCCAAAGAGGGAGGTCGCAGGTTGGAGGCCAATTTGGGCAACTCAGTGAAGCCAGAAATAATTCTGCAAGACCTTGTGTCAAAATGAAAAATAAAAAGGGCTGGGGGTGGAGCTCAGTGGTAATGCAATTCTGGGTTCGATCCCCAGTATCAACCGATCAATCAATAATATATTACAAAAAAAAAAAAAAATAGGAGATCAGTACAGAACAGGAAAGGGAACCTGGAAGGGAGAATGGAAGGGAAGGGAAAGGGCAATCTGTGGGGAATTTAAGTGCAGCAAATTGTATTCCATACACGCAAGAGTTGTGTCCAAATGAATCTGGCTCTGGTGCATAACTCCAATGCACTAGTGGAAACATCGCTTTAAGAAGTAAAGAGCAACGAGAAACAAATAAGAAAAATCTAGCAACGAGTGAGGCGCAGGGCAGTTTTTCTCGACCAGAGATTTTTCTCAGTGACGACTTCTGTTTCCTGCAAAGAGCTCGCTCACGGTATCTTCACCACGATTCAATTAAAGAAAAACAAAATAAAGGAAGTTGTCAGGACACGGTGGTTGAGATCGGTGCCGTTATATGTGAGTTAACTGGAAGATGCAGAGCTCACGATTTCAATAGTCTCCTGGGGATCCAACCTGGGTTTAAGCTCAGAGAAACATGAACCTCCATAAATACTTCACATACTGAGCTCACAAATAATAAAAAAATGAAATTCGTTGGGGAGGCACGAAGCTCCTGGGGACCACATGTGCATAGATGTGCCGCCAACTGTATTCCTGGGGTGCGATGATTCTTCCCCTCACTTCCGACGTGCCTTTTGAACATGCAGAAAATTCCACGTGGAGATGTCGAAACAGCTGTTTCCCGTGGTTCCTTCACCTTGACGCATCTTCTTTTCCCATCACGGCTCGGGTATTGAACAAAGTGCGAATTATCACGGCCATAAATTACAGAGAGGAAAAGGCGCTGTATGAAAAGGGATTCGGACACGTGGAAATTCAAGACCCGTTTAAAGAAAAATGAAATCAAGGCAAATGAATTTCTATTTCTATTTCATTTTCGGGCTTGCCTTGTAAATCCCTTTCCTGACGTTTCTCAATCACTCCGCCTTTTGGAAAAAGTGCCCGGGTTTCCCGCAACAGCCTCCAACATAAAGCTCGAAAGCCGACGAGGTCCTATTTTTGAATGTCAAGCTTCAGCTCCTGCTGAGTTTTCTCGCTTCTTGGGCATCGCATTGCTCCCGGTTCCTGGGCAGCTCCTCTCCCGGCTCCTTCCTGCCCCCCAGGGAATCTGTTCCAATCTCCAGCCGCAAACTCCCTCCTGGTCACCTTGATTTCTGAGAGTCTCCGGAAAGGACCTGGGTCCCTTCGTTTATGGAGCAAAGTTTCATCTGAAAATCGTTCTCCA
>NC_136471.1:135915184-136142684 GCF_902686455.1 Sciurus vulgaris
CCTCTATTTTAGACAAAACCCAGCTTTCTACATATTCATATCATCCACCTTCCCCGTCGTCTGAATCTCCACATATAGATCGAGAAAATCCAAATACAGAGAGACGATCACATCCACCCTCACGTACTTATCCATCGTGATTTACCCTCCATCATCCGCCATCTGTCAATCATCTGTGCATCCAAAACCCGTGCAGAATGAGCTGCTAAGAAATCCTTAATGATCAAATGCTTTTTCCTTGGTGGACAGTGGATGTTGCTCATGAGACAGAGCATTGGGCATCTCCGACCGGGAAATTAGCTCCATCAAAACTGAAACCGTCATAAAACTCCAAGGCAGGAGAAGAAATATCTTCCCAACACCCGGAAATGGTCCCCAAACCCCTCCAGATGAGCTGGCCGGGGTGTGCATGGAATAGTGAATAAAGACGCCGTGTTTATCAGCCGGCCACCTGGCGGCCAGTAACCCGCGATCTCCTTAGATGACACTGTACCTACTCTCCTGTGCACGGAGGTAACGTTTTCTCACCTCCGGATCCAGAGGATATCGTCTGATTTCATTTATACCGAAGCCATGGGGCTGTGTTTGCTGACTGCGTGCAGTTCCATCCATCAGCACGCGAAGCCGCATGCGCCATCGATCGTGAGCTGCAAAACGGCCACTCGCGTTCTCCTGTCATGTCCAACGAGTGGGAACGAATAAAAGCAATTTTTAAAAAAGACTCTGAAGCATCACTAAACACTAACGGCCGGTGGAAATGCACTTGAATATTCCGAGCGATCCAGCGGGAACTGGGTAGGTAAGTGGCCCTGACCCTGGGCTCCAAAGGCCGACGGATTTTATTAGAAGATAATCAGAGTTTGAATTCGGTGCTGGCAGGTTCAACGACAGCTCGGTCATGGAAAACAAGATCAAGTAAAAAACACTTTTGCTGCAGAGAAACTATGTGTGTAAAAATAAAGCAGTGTTCAATTTGGAAAAAAAAAATAAAGAGGAATGATTTAGGAGACAGGGCTGGGATGTTTCCCTGGAAACATTTCGATTAAAACCTACAAGTCGATCTCTTTTTAAAAAAATAGTGTAGGCAACATCAAAGTCATTTCGGTTTCTCAGTTTGTGAGAGAATTTTTGACCCCAGAAATACTAGGGGAAGTTTTCTTGTGCATTTATAGAGAGGATGCTCGGGAAAAGGGTAGGTTTGCAAAGAGCTTGCAGCGGTAAAGACGTGGAAATGGAGGTGCTAGGGACACGTTATTTATTGTTCCTGTGTGTTGTTTTACAGTCCTCTCTTCTTAAATCATTAGGAAAAGAATTTTCTTTCTTTCTTTCTTTCTTTTTTAATGGTACCAGGGATTGAATCCAAGAATTTTTTTTTTTTTTTTTTTTTTTTTTTTGTTTTTGGTACCAGAGATTGAACCCAGGGGCCCTTAACCACTGAGCCACCTCCCCAGACCTTTTTATTTTTTTTATTTTGAATCAGGGTCTTGCTGAGTTGCTCAGGGTTTTGCTAAGCTTCTGAGGCTGGCCTCCAACTTGTGATCCTCCTGCCTCAGCCTCCTGAGTGGCTGAGATTACAGGTGTGCACCACCGTGCCCTCCCATAAAGGAATTTTACATAGGGAAATAAATACACTTTGATAGACATTTGCTTATGTTTTAATGCTTATGTGATTATAAAAGTATCTCCCTCTCCATATTTTTATTATTTTCCAAGGCCAGGTCCTCAGGTAGAATAAAAGGCTAGTGAAGAAAGGGTTTCTACCACCTGAATTCAACAAAAAAAGAAAGGAAAACGACAAGAAAAGAAGCACGCAGGAGTTTCCGTAATCACTGTGGTCCACTTAGACCCTCTGTGCGTTTTTAAGGTGAGCTGCAAACCAGGCACGCCACTCCCCCAAGCCGAACACGGTGCAGAACAGCGGCCTGAGAGGTTAGTGGACGCTGATCCTGCGCTGGTTTTCTTTTGACTTTTCTCAAACCCAGAAATGCAGGAAAACACACCATTTGCAAATCTGGCCTGACTTCGGCAATTATTGCGTTTATTCGGCCGCACATGGACATGCGCCCAGGGCGCCCAGGAATGGGTGGCAGCAGCTGCATGTGCAAGAAGTGCGGGACCCTGAGCCGCGGGCCTGGGGAGGGATCCACAGTAGAGGAAACGGAAGCCGGGCAGCAAACGCCATCCTCCATTAAAGGGGAGAAATGGGGCTGCAGAGCCTGGGAAAGCAGCCCTGGAAAGCTCTGCACCGAGGTTGCCCAGCAACCCCTGAAGGGTCAGGGCCAGTTAAGGGGAGGGGGAGGCAGCACCTGGGACCCAGTGTTGCCAAGGGTTCAAAGGGAGGGGCACAGGAGGCGGGGCCCGGGTACGGGAGCAGTATGCAGGCAGGAAAAGGAGGCAGGAAGAAGTCTGAGTGGTTCTGTCAAGAGGGGGCATAGGGAGGGGCTCCTGAGGGTGACAGACAGGGGTGGAGCAGGGAGAAGCACTTAAGGGGGACCCCGAGCATCTCCCAGCACTTGAAGAAGGCATCACCTAGCAGTTGTGGCTAAGGACCCTGTGCCCTGGGGGCAGCCTGCCACTCAGTGAATTTACATCCCACCTGTGCACCAGCCTGGGGACTCTGCCGCCGTCCAATGCTGTCACTGAAGACCGGTGACGGAGCATCAGTGACAAGTGGACGGCATTTATATGCATTTATATAGAAATCATACATAGATTCATATACAGATATATGCATTTATATAGAAATCGTACATAGATTCATATATGGATATATGCATTTATATAAAAATCATATATGCTTTCATATACAGATATATACATTTATATAGAAATTGTACATAGATTCATATACAGATATATGCATTTATATAGAAATCGTACATAGATTCATATATGGATATATGCATTTATATAAAAATCATATATGCTTTCATATACAGATATATACATTTATATAGAAATTGTACATAGATATGCATTTATATAAAAATCATATATGCATTCATATACAGATATATAGAAATCATACATAGATTCATATACAGATATATGCATTTATATAGAAATCGTACATAGATGCATATACAGATGTATGCATTTATATAAAAATCGTATATGCATTCATATACAGATATATACATTTATATAGAAATCATACATAGATTCATACAGATATATGCATTTATATAAAAATCATATTGCATTCATAGACAGATATATATATTTATATAGAAATCGTACATAGATTCATATACAGATATATGCATTTATATAAAAATCGTATATGATTCATATAAAGATATATAGAAATCATACATAGATTCATATACAGATATGTGCATTTATATAGAAATCGTACATAGATGCATATACAGATATATGCATTTATATAAAAATCGTATATGCATTCATATACAGATATATACATTTATATAGAAATCGTACATAGATTCATATATAGATATATGCATCTATATAAAAATCATATTGCATTCATAGACAGATATATACATTTATATAGAAATCGTACATAGATTCAGATACAGATATATGCATTTATATAAAAATCATATATGCATTCATATATGGATATATGCATTCATATAAAATATGTGATACTGCAATATGTACAATCAGAAAAATGAGAAATTACACTCCATTTATGTATGATCTTTCAGATTTTATAAATGCATTCTGCTGTCATGGACAACTAATTAGAATTAAAAATTAAGGAATAAATTTTATAAGAAAAGACATATTGTATCACTACTGTGTGTCTATAAGAGTCCTGGACATAATGCATACTTTACATAAATGCTTGTTTAATTAAATATATGTGTTTATATATTTGTATATGAATTCATACATAGTAGATGTATATATCTTTATATATTATATATAAATTATTTATAAGTTCATATATAATTTCATCTTACATATAATTACATATGATATAATGTGAATTATACTTATGATTCATATAGATTATATATTTATAAATATATATTATATTAATTATATAATTATATATCACATATAAATATATCATTCTGTATATATATTCACATTTATTTTATGCATATAATTATATTTGTATATATTTATGTAATCCTACATTTTATACATATATAATTATGTGTATACTCATGTAGATATATTTATAGACATATTCATACATAAATAAATATATATAAAATTATATACATAATTAAAGATATTTATATATAATTACATATAAAATCACAGCTGTAACATTGTACAAAATTGTATATAATTTATTGTATATCATGTGTTGCTTATATATTGATTTACTTATATAAAAGTATGTATAGTTCTATATGATTCATACATATCAGTTAGTTCGTGTAGATAAGTTTATATATTAATTTTATATGTGTGAATTTTAAGTGTATGAATTTGAAATGTGAGCAAGTCAAGTCAAACAGTTCAAAAACGGACCTGGTGATAAATCATAAATGAAATCACGGCTTTTGAGTAGGTCCCCAGGAGGAACCCGGGGTCCCTGCCTGCCTATTGCGGAAGTTCTGGGTGACATTTGGCCTGGGTGGAAGGTCACGTTGTCCTTTTCACTAATTCTGGCCACAGTCTTTATGCAAGTTACTCCCACTAAACCCCCTTCCGTCAGGTGCACAGACACGGAAGAGCAAGAAGCACCAGTCATTCCAAACAACAATCACGACCAAGGAGGCTAACAAGGAAGAACAAAAGGAAAATGTCCTTTTTTTTGTTCTTTCATTGAGCAGAAAATGAAAGCAAATCCTGACTTTCTGATCCCAGTCACCGAGAGGACCCTCAGAGCTGCAGGGGACGCGTTTTTCCCTGATCGCAGCCTGGGGACGCTGCAGTCTCTCATCTCAGGCGACGTGGGGATAAAAGGTGCTTTTTTACTTGTCCAAGGGATCAACAAGCAGCATGGGTGGCACCTCTTGGAATTTCACCCAAAGGACCTATGGCCCTGGGCAATTCCGACGTGGAACCATGTGCCCAGGAAGCCAGGAAGCTCTGCAAACGCAGATGCCCAGCCAGAGACGCTTAGAAGTCCTGCAGCAGGACGGAGACAGGAGTCTCCGCAGAGAGGACCACCCACGCACGGAGACCTGGCAGCATCTGGGGTGCACGCAGTCTCCCCGATTTTGCAGAACAGACCCGGAGCTTGGTGGAAGCACCCGTCCAGAGAAAGACCCGAGGACTTGGGAGGCTGGCTGCCCACGTCTGTGGACAGTGAGATTTCAGGAAGCTTCATGGAAATTCTATGGGGCTCATCAGGTCTTGATTGACACATCCGTCTGCTGGAGACAGGGAGGGAACTTTGCTACTTTTATTTTTACGACTCACCAATAAAATGCAAAAGAAACTTATATTCAGGGTGTGTGTGTGTGTGAGAGAGATGGGAGTGGAACCCAGGGATGTTCCGAGCTGCGTCCTACCTCTTTCCATTTTTCATATAGTGTTATATCCCCAGCCTGTTTTCTTTTGCAACAGGGTCTCTCTAAGTGCCTGAGGCTGGCCTCAAACTTGAAATCCTCCTGCCTCAGCCTCCTAAATGATTGAGATTGCAGATAAGTGCAACGGTACTGGGGTACGTTTTCCAAACACAGTAAAAACCATTTACAAAAAAAAAAAAAAAAATGAAAACCAAAAAATGATTTGCTTATTTCCATTAGAGTTTAAAAAATAAAGAAAGAACAGAAAAAACAAAACCTAAAAAATGACTTCCTTATTTCCACTAGAGCTTAAAAGAACAAACAAACAAGCAAAAACTAAATCTCACTCTCTCACTATAGAGTCGGATTTTTATTCTAGGGAGAAAGGAGAAGGCTAAAATCACGGAATCGGTATTTAAAATGTAAATGTGTAAACTGAAGTTAGGAAAGGCATCACAAAGGAAAACTAAAAAATGTCAATAATGTGAGACCTTTCCTAAATATTTTAATTTTATGAGCCTTCGATGGGTAATACATGATTTTTAAAATGTTTATAATACCATTTTGGAGTTTTGGGCTACTTTTTCCTTTGCTTGGTGATCGGTTGCATTTCCAAGTTCTTGATTTTAATGCAATTTAAAGTCTCCTTGTTTGCTTTTGTGATTAGTACTTTCCATTAAATTTTGAAGCACTTACTCAAGGAAGGGAGAATGTCCATTTTTGTTTGTTTGTTTGTTTTGTAGCAGGAATTGAACCCAGGAGTGCTTAACCACAGAGTCACGTCCCCAGTCCATTCCATTTTGTATTTGCTTATTTATTTACATATTATATTGAGACAGGGTCTCAGCAAGTTGCTTAGAGGGCCTCACTAAGTTACTGAGGCTGGCCTCCTACTTTGATCCTCCTGCCTCAGCCTCCAGAGTCACTGGAATTACAACCCATTGACAACCTTGTCCTTCCAACTTCTTGCATGGATTCAACTAATCACCTCAAGAAAATAAAGTTTACCGGAGAAATAATTAAAGCCAGACTGAAATCAAGACCAACCTCCTTCTCCTAGGGCAATGGAAAAAGAGAGAAAAAGAAAAAAAAAAAAAAAAAATATATATATATATATATATATAAAATACAGCTGTTTTGGAGCAAAAATCAGACCACAGTGCACCTAATATCTTGGTAGACACATTAAAGAATGAAGAATATCTTCTGCCACCTGGTCTGGACGACCATATGCTGCAATGTTAAGAAAAACAGCCGTAAAATTATTCTGCAGTCAGCAGTGAATCCAACTTTTACGAGTCGATGAGAATTGTCTCACGTTAATAATTTAAAATGTAAAGTGCGCTCACCTCAGATGCATCCCACGTTAGCTGACTATTTCTGAATTCCAAAGAATCAACGCCGTTCATCCAGCAAGATGCTAAATTATCCAGGGACTTGGTACAGGAAACCGGCAGTTTTCCATTTACATACCAGGGCTGACCAGCTCTTTTTTAAGATCTTTAATATTTAAATTTCACAAAAAGGTATTGCCAGTATATTTGATCAGTTTAATGTGCCATACGGTTTGGAGCCGGCATTGCTTAAATCCGTGTGCAGAACAGAGGGAAGTTGGTGGTCGTTTGAGATAAAAACCAAGACTATCCCGAGATGCTCCAAATGTGTCAGAAGCTCTGACTCCAAGACTGTCAGATATTTGAGGCAAAGAAAAACAGTGCCTGCCTTTGTAACTCGCCACATATATGCACACACAGTCCCTCCTCGGTTAGAACGTGATCTAGGATAGTTAGGTTTCCACCGGGGGTAACCTTAGTGGCTCTGGAGGCTGAGGCAGGAGGATGGCAAGTTGGAGGCCAGCCTCAGCTATGGAGCGAGAACCTGAATCACTCAGCAAGACTCTGCCTCAAAACCAAATATAAAAAGGTCTGGGGATGAGGCCCAGAGGTTAGGCACCCTGGGGTTCAATGCCCGGTACCAAAAAATATAAATCAAATAAAATAGCGGATTTGGCTCCTTGCAGATCTAAGGCTAAGCCCTGCCTGTTCCTGCTGCTCTTCGAGAACCTGGCTTTTCTGTTCAGATCCTGGTTCTGCCGCAACCAAGTAGCGACCGAGTTCCTCCCACGGGACCTGTTTTCTCAGTAGACGGTGGAAAACCGGTTGATACACACCTGGACATATATTGCATGTTTTCCAAAAGGGAATGAAACTTTGCACTTTGGCTATAAAAAATGCAACAGTATCGTTTTGACGAGGCAACTTGGGATACACTTTTGACGGCACCCAAATCAACAGAAGTGGTGAACAACAGACGGGTGATTTCAGACTGGGAATGTCGTTCCCCACCGTCTAGATTTTATGGCCATTTGATAAACTGGCAAAGGGGTTTTGGACGACACGCGTGCGGTGAGCGATTTGCAGTGCGTTCGAGACTCTGTCTCCGTCTGCATTTCGCTGTGTATGTTGATTTTTTTTTTTTTTTATATATCCACGCATCCATGTCAGCTCCAACTACAGATTCCACAGGAGCGACTTCAACACGGGTCCTGGGATTCGCTGGAACTTCCGGAGACCCCAGCCCGGGTCCGTGCCGGGAAGTATGAGGTTATTGTGAGTTTCAACACCTTCACGAGGATATCGAAGGGAACCCGTGCGTTTCACTGTGAGTTTTGTTAAAGTGCATCTCAGTTCCCTGCGGTGATGCCTCACCCGGAGCGTTCACGTCCGGTACTCAGGCAATGTGTTACAGTGCCGGATCCGCAGAGCCAGACGGCATGTCAGACTCCAGCAGGTTTGGCTTCAGGAAATCATGGCACTCCATCTAAAAAACTGAAATCTAAAACCACGACGAAATAAAGAAGAAACCTTTTAGAGAATTCTCGTAAAATTCAGGGGGGCGTGGAACAGGAGAATCGCATTAAAGGTGTTATCCAAAAGGATTGCATATGGGAAATCACGCCTCTGTTACCTTTAGGGTTCAAAGAGTTAGGTTTCAAAAGTTTGCCTGGGGATTGGAGGGACAAGAGGCTATATTCGTTCGAAATATGTAAAAAGATGAGAAAAAGAATGCACACGTTAGAAAAAGTGGGAAGTGTGAATAAAATGGAAATTGACAAAAAAGAATCACCCAACATTTTAAAAGAGAGAGAGTTAAAGTTATTGTAAAATGATCTTTTTGGGGGGAAGGCAGAGGTACAGGGATTGAACTCAGGGGCTCTCCACCCCTGAGCCACCTCCCCAGCCCTATTTTGCATTTTATTTAGAGACAGGGTCTCCCTGAGTTGCTTAGGGCCTCCCTTTGGTTGAGGCTGGCTTTCAACTCATGATCCTCCTGCCTCAGCCTCCCCAGTCACTGGGATGACAGGCCTAAGCCACCACACCCAGCTGATAAAGGTGTTTTTTTTCAGATACGTTCAAACGTTTAATCAAGCATGCTTTCCTATTTATATTCAACCTGCGAATAGTCACCTGAAATGCAGAATTGTGTCTCATTTGCTGCAGGAGTTTGCAACTTAATAAAAGTCAACAGGAGCCCCTGACTAAAATGGAACATGACTAAATCGTGATCTGCCCAGGGTGAGTGACTCTTTGGGCTTTTAAGCCATTTATTGGAGATGGTCGACCTCGTTAGGGCAAAGAACACATTCAAACACACCAAGAGCTGGATGTTTTTAAATAAGGTTCGAAATATCCTGTTTAAAAAACACGTTTGCCGATTCTGAGAAGCTGGGATTGGCTCTAAATCTACACATATTAATACGACAGATCATTCGTATCTATGTGAAGCATTTTTGCACATCGATATGTAATATGCAAACTGCGCACGCACTAGGATGACTCAGGACTCTGGAGCTATTAAATTCTGTATTAGGGAACTGATTGCAAAGAACTGAAATATAAACTTGGTAAGTAGATATTCTCGACCTAGGGCACCTGTACCCAGGGTCGGAACAGAGATGAATAAACCTTTGCAAAACGGTCGGTTGCAATGCTAAGACCCCAGCGTGAATAAGCAACAGAAAGATCATGATTGACAGCTTCTAGGAGACCCGACCCTCTACCTCTGCAGTTTGTTAATGGGGAACCCAGAGATCTGAGCCAGCCTTTAAAACCAAGCGCATCCCAAGAGCCGGGAGTTAGAGACCAGCCCGGGCCACACGGGGAGACCTGGTCTCTCAACATGAGCCATCAGTTTCCATCTAAAAAAGGGAGTTTCTATGCTGCAGTGGAGGCTGCGTCTCTACAGATCTTGATAGTCCTCGATCTGTCCTCAGTTAGATCTTTGAGGACATTGGAGAGGCAGTACTGCCTTAGTGCTGGCCCCTGAGAGCTCAGTCATCGGACCAGATTAAAGGCTTTTATTTGGAGTTACAGGGGATTGAACTCGAGGACACTCAGCCCCTCAGCCACCTCCCCAGCCTTACTTTGCATTTTATTTAGAGACAGGGTCTCACCGAGTTGCCTAGGGCCTCGCTTTGGCTGAGGCTGGCCTAGAACTTGTGATCCTCCTGCCTCAGCCTCCCAAGCTTCTGTGATTATCAGGATGGGCCAGTGCATCCAGCTAGATTAAGTTTTTGAGCTCAATGTTCTGTTGGGTAAAATTTCTAAACTGACAAAATGTTGGCATTTTTGAGACCCAACCTTGGTGGAAATACTTATGAAGTCTCATTTTAATTTCCACAAAAGGCACTGATTAATCCATCCATCCTTCTTGAGACACAAATAAGTGTAAAAAAAAGGATGATGTCACAACCTCAAAAACTAGTTTAAAAGACAAAGCGGTAACAAAAACCACAATTTCACTGGGCTTGGTAGCACACACTCATAATTCCAGTGGCTCAGGAGGCTGAGGCAGGAGGATCGCAAGTTGGAGGCCAGCCTCAGCAATTCAGCAAGGCCCTGAGCAATTTATTGAGAATCTGTCTCAAAATTAAAAAATAATAATAATAAAAATAAGAATTTTAAAAGGGTTGGGGATGTGGCTCAATGTTTGAGTGCCCCTGGGTTCAATCCCTGATATCAATAAATAGTGATGAGGATGATGATGATAATAAAAGATTAAATTTTAAGCATCCACATTTTTCTTTTCTCCAACAAAACAAAAATGAACCAAAACACACAAAAAAGACAGAAAAAGTTGCTGCATAGCAATTGCCTAAGTCAATGTTAGAAAATCATAAATACAAAAAAATCTATTTGGGCATGATTTTGAAATCTTGGGGACGCACGGTGATGCCTCTCTCAACACAAGTAATGACGGCATTCTCTTAAACGGTTTTAAGGGAATTATTTTAAGTTTCCTGAAATCAAGGAATGAAGTTTTGGGAATGACAAGTTTTACCAGAATCCAGAGGGACCTGTTTTCTCAGCTTCAAGAGAACGGAGAACGCTCTCCCTGTCTCTCTCTCTCTCTCTGCCTTGTGATTCAATTTCACAGACCTTTTGATAAACTGCTCCATATTTTCCTCTTAGGTTCACCTGAAAGAGTCTTTTGCAGCTTCTGCAAAAAAGGGAGGATCCCTCTTCTTCCCAACGGCAGGAAGAGAGGACCCTGGATCCACTTTGGTCCACACCTAGAGCCTTGATTTCCGCACCACCCAACGGCGGCGGAGCCACAAGCCCTGGCTTAGTCCCTCCTCTGTTCAGGGTGCTGGAGTACCAAGCCCACAGCACCAACCGCTCTCTCCAAACGTGAGGACTCGTCTCTCGCTGAAGGTGCTCTTGGGGTCGTCCTCGTCCTTGGCCCGACACCAGGTCTTGGAAGAAAGCGGCATCCTCCAACTCTGTCAAACTTTCCAAAAGGACACAGGATGTCACGCACAGGTCGACCTTCAGTCCTTACCAATGGCTCAGCCAAAGGCCTCGTAAAGAATCACCAAAGGAAAATCCTCACTCCTTCCCCATTGTCTCTCTCTCCTTTGGACCCTGGAGTCTTGCTTTCTCTGCAAGAGCCTCACGGACAAGTGGTTAGCGTAACTGGATGTTTTATCAGCTTTTGTGCTGCCATGACCAACAGCCCAGAGAAGAGTCATTACAGGAAGGAAAGATTACTTGGGGCTCCTGGTTTCAGAGGCTCAGTCCATGGTGGGCGAGTCCATGGCTCTGGCCCAAGGTGAGGCAGAACAAAATGGCAGAAGGGCCTGGAGGAGGAGAGCAGCTCAGGACGTGGCACCAGGAAGCAGAGAGAGCTCTGCTCACCAAGGACCAGATATAGTCCCCAAGGAGCCAGGGACAGGATACAGTCCCCACAGTATGTCCCCAGTGACTCAGCTCCTCCAGCCACACCCCACCTGCCCACAGTCACCGCCCACTTAGTCCATTCTAGTGGATTAATCCACTGACCAGGTCACACCTCTCAGAAGCCAATGGTTTTACCTTGCACCTTCCTGCACTCTCACTCATGATCTTTGGGGAACACCTCACTTCCAAAACACATTATAGGGTGAAACCTCTTTCCCAATTGGATTATATTGTTTTCTCCCTCCCAGTCTCATGAAAAGGGTAAAAATAAAAATTGACCAATGAATTATCCTTTCCCTAAAATATACCGATTTCATCTTTGCTCCCAATTAAACTGGGATGAAAACGTAGATGTCAGACGCCTACCTGGTTTTTCCATTCTGTCACCAAGTGAAATATCAACGGCACGTCTTCCTTAGGATAAGCTGACCTACAGCCTGGTTCGAGTGCTTGACTTTGGGGTTGGGGAAGCAGAACACCAAGACCCACTGGAAGGACGGAGGGGGCTCCTCCTCACAGGAATGACCCCAGTTTAATTGCGTCCTACATCCAGCAGGATCGCAAGGTGCTGTAGCTACCCAGGAATATGGGAATCACTTCACCCACAGCTGACAGGCACGGCCCGGTTAACGGAGCCCAGCAAAACCACTCAGCAATTCAGGGCAGGAACTGAACGCGAACGGGAAGCCCAACCTGAGAGACGAGGAGGAGCTCATTATAGCCCCTGGAATGGGGCCAGGGCTGTGGAAGCCAGACTGAGTTTTCTGCCAAGGGCTCAGGAATCTGAGCATGTCATTCTCCGTCTCCCCAGAAGGCAAACTTGGAAATCAATGGATAACATGGGAAAATGATGCGATGTTAAAAGCACTGGATGAGCCCATTTCCATCTGTATCTGGTTTCAGTGTCTCAACCACGACATTTAATGACATTACTTCCGCCACCAGCAACACTATGCTGACGGAGGGACTGGAAGAAAATAGAGAATGAAGAGACAGTTCCCGTTTTAGCGATGTCCTGCACAGAAATCACGGGTCTCCAAACCACTGCCGTGCTGAAGAAAATATATTAAATCAGCCAAGTCGGATTTACTAAGAGAATTTAGCTTATCGAGTTACGTCTTTGTGGAGGAAAACAATCCAACTATCATTTGCTCATGTGCCAGTCAGCTTTCCGTTGGCATGAAAAACATCTGCGCTCATCTATTGCATAAGGAGAGGTTGCTTATTTTGGCTCCAAGTTTTATAGGTTGCACTTCATGGTCAGTCGACCCTGTTGCGCATTTGCCTGTGGAGCAGCTGGGCATGATGGTGGGCAGGAGCCCACGGCAGAGGGGAAACTGCGCCCCTAGTGGCCAGAAAGCAAATAAAAGCCAGAGGGAGCTGAGGTCCCGAGATAGGACCTCCCCTTCAAGGCCACACCCCCCAAAGACATAAAGACCTCTCACTAGGCTCCACCCCTTAAAGGAACCACCACCTTCCAATAGCATTAAACTGGAAACCAACCCCTTCACCCATGTACCTTTGAGGGACATTTCAGATTTCAAATCTAGCAATTTGCCACTTAATATTTCCTACGGTTAGAGAATGTTCTAGTTTCAGGTCTCTTTGACTGTCCAAGTTTCAGCGAGAGGAGTCCATTGCCAATTCACAGCTTGGCACTCTTCCATCTTGGTTATGATGCATCTCATCAATACAGCTGCATCCTCTACCTCTGCAAACTCTGGTTTCTGTTTCTTCATGATTGAGATGGAGCAATGGACAAAAAGGAAATCACCATGCAGGAAAAGTCCCATGCATGCATTCCTGTGGATATAACTTGCTGTTATTTTTCACGCTGTGGAAAATCTTTGGCTCACTCTACGGGATAAACTAGGAACAAATAGCATAAATCCAGGTTGTAACTATTGAGGCAAGAAAAACTCAATTCCCGTGCTTCATGAGTCTGTTTCCAATGAGCAGAAAGTATAATCATGTTCAAGCAAATTCTCAAATTTTCCTGTTCCAAAGAGTGATCCTTAGATGTCACAATCTCTCAAACATTTTCAACAATCTTTCTTTCCTCTTTTCTACCAAGAAAATATAGCGTTTTTTTTTTTTTTCTTATAAAGAACTCAAAAAACTTAACACCCAAAGTACAAATAACCCAATCCATAAATGGGCTAAGGAACTGAACAGACACTTCACAGAAGAAAGACCGTCACTCAACAACTATATGAAAAAATGCTCAACATTTCTAGTAACTAGAGAAATTCAGATTAAAGCCACCCTAAGATTTCCTCTCACTCCAGTCAGAAGGGCAATTAGCAAGAACACAGGCAACAAGTGTTGGCAAGGACGTGGGGGAAAAGGTCCACTCACACATGGCTGGTGGGAATGCAAATTGGTGCAACCTCTGTGTGTCAAAGAGGCTGCCTCCCTAGGCTGCAACTCACCCCACTGCGAGGCCGGCTGGAGAGGCGGTGGAGGTGGCCACAAGGAAGGACACCTGGTCAGATGCACGGGAAGCATCTCCTCTGTCGCATCCGGGTGCTGGGGTGGTGCTTGGAGACCTTTCTGCTAAAATACTGGTGACTGTAATGAAGAAACCTGGAGAGATGCTCTTGAAATCCATGTTCAAGTCTCATTGGCTCCTAAGGGCACGAGGGTCCCTGAGCTCCCCTGTCACCCCGTCCCCAAAGCTGCCGAGGGACAGGCTTCTCCTAGGTAGACCCTTCCGGCTTAGGAGTGCAGGTGTCGACCCTGAAGCCTGGGCAGTTCCTGTCTTTGCGATTCTTTGCTTTTATTTGGTTTTGACTTTCAAGTGTCTCCTGCAGAATGAAGGTCGTTCACCAGAGGTAAAGATGCTGTCCCTGGGATGCGGCAGGCAAACTAAATCTACCCCCCTCTCTCTCTCACACACACACATGATCTTAACAAAATGATGTTTCTAATTAGGACAAATTTAACATCAAAAAAATATACAAATGAATACAGTTAGTGAAGCACGCGCAGAGAAAAGGAAAATCATGTTTCTAAGTCATGCTCTCAGTTTGGAAGGATATATGCCGGATTCCAGCAGCGAGGTCTTGGGGAATATCTGCAATCCCACCTTCCAAGGGAAAATACCGGAAAGCCGCAGAAACTTCAGACGGTGACATCTTCGCACTAGAGAGAAACACAGTTCAGCCTGAGGTGGTGGGTTTTCCTCTGCGGCTTCCACCCCAGACTCTGGACCAGATGCGTCCTTAGCAGGGATGATTGACAGTTTGAAAGAGGCTCGTGGTTCCTGCCCCTCCCACCCCCAAGTTGAACTGCGAAGGATGCTTTTCAGAGTCCAGTTCTCAGCCGCGGAGGCAGGAAGCTCTTTTCCTCGGGAACCTGGCTCCTGAGAAAGGGAGAGACCATGGCTCTTGGCTCATCGGGGCTGCGGGGTAAATGGACAGCGGCCCTCGTCTGTAGGAGTCCTGGTAAAAGCCAGGTCCGCCCGTTCTGGAGATGGGGAACTGAGTGTGTCGTGCACCCAACCGTCTTCGAGTTCCTCAGGGTTCCCAGCCGAGGGCAGCCGGCTTTCTCATGGCCGAGCTCAGCTCCTCTGGTGGACGCATCCCTGGGCCTCTGGGTCCCCCTGAGTTCCTGCCTCTCCGGCCGGGAAGGTGCAGGGAAAGCAGAGGCTGGAGGAATTCCTCTTGGGAGGCTCCTTCCCGCCATTCCGACTCCAGAGAAAGTCCTATAAGCAGCTGTCCAAATGTGTGGGCTCCTTAGAAACCCCTCCTTTATACAGTTGCTCTTCTCATTTTTATTTTAATTTTTTGTCCCCGTAACAGAGGCACCAGGTTCGGTGGAATCTTCCAAGGAGGAAAGCAGACGTTTGCTTTACTGGAAGGACAGGGCGGCACCTGCCCTGCGCTGCTCTGCGCTGTGCTGGGAACGTTCTGCTCGGCCCTGTGCCTGCGGTTTAAACGCACCTGCCTCTTCCTCTTGCTGGCTGCCGGCTCCTCCTGAGCACTCCCCGCCTGATCTCCGGCTTCCCGCCCTGGGGCTGGGTCCCCACTGTGACCCACCAGGAGGGCAGAAGCTTCCTCTTGTTCACAGTGGGGCAGAGACTGAGGCCCTGAAACCCGAGGCCGCGCCGAAGGCTCTAAGGAGAGGCCAGGAAGCCCCGGATGGACGTGCACGCTGCCTGTCCGTCCCCTGCGCTGGCCCCGCCCCACCCAGGACTCTGTCCACAGGCCGTGGTCCCTGGGGGTCCCAGACCTGGCGTCTCTGGAACGAGGCGCCACCAGGAAGGTCTAAGAACGGCCGCTCCATCTGTGGCCTCCTGTCCTGGACCTTAGAGGCCAGGCCCGGAGTCTCTTCCCTTGGCATTGCTCACTCGCCCTCCCTCTCGGGGTCCTATAGGGGGAGCTGGGAGGCCATGCGTGGGGACGGAGAGGGGCGGGGAAGGACCTGGAAGGGCTCCTGAGAGCCACAGGGTCTGACACCCAAGCCCTCGGAGGACGCCGGCCTCGCAAGAGCAACGAGCGGAACTCTCTCAGCCTCCAAAACAGCCTCTTAGGACAACGTGTTCCTTTAAAACTCCCCGGGCCTCCAGGGGAACTGGTCCCCACCCTCCCTCAAAGCCACCTCCACCCCAGTCACCATGGCAACCACCACAGTGGGGCCTCCCCCCCCCCCCCACCTGGCTGGGGCTGTTCACACACTAACAAAGGGATGAGGCTGCAGGATGCAAGGAGGGGCCTCTGTTTCCTTAAACTCCCCCCCCCCCAGCTCCTCTCCAGCCTCCAGGAGTCCCCCCAGCTCCTGGGCTGTCCGTCAAATGTCAGGAGGGGGACCCGGGCTGGACTCTGGAAACTCCCCGGGGACCCCAATAAAACTCAGGGAGACCAGGGTCATTCCCCCACCATAGAACCTACAGGACCAAGGGCCAGTGAGAGTCAGCCAGCCTGGGCCAGGGAGACCCAGAGTGGCCATGGCCGTGGGGACTGGACAGTCTGAGGTCGCCCTGCTGTCCGTCAAAAGCCAGGAGGTGGACCTGAGCGGGACTCTCTGGAAACTTCCCTGGGACCCCATAAAACTGGATGCAGGAGAGACCTGCTGTCCCCTCCTCTCTGAGAGGAACCCTCTGTCCCCTGAGAGTGTCCCCTTCCCCTTTGCATCCCTTCAATCACCTCCTGCTCGTCATTCTGAGTGACAGGTCTGACATCTTTCTGAGAGGATCACAAGAATCAGTCTGGAGAGACACTTCTCAAGCTGCCTCAGATCTTCAGCGGGTCTCTGATCTGTGAAAGTGTGAAGCACGAGGTTTATTTAGAAATATGCATTTCACAAGAACGTCATTTTAATTTTGTACATTTTTTATTTGTTCTAATGAGTTGCACCTGACAGCAGAAGGCGTGGATGCAATTTGACAGATCAGACATAAATGGAGGGTCACCTCTCATTTTTCTGACTGTCCATGTGGCAGGATCACATGGTCATGCAGTCACACATGCACATGAGTCATCACGTCTGTTCACTCTGCTGTCCTTCCTGCCCCACACCCTTCCCTCCCTTCACTCCCTCTACCTAATCTAAGTACCTCTATTCTTCCCTATCCCACCCCCATTGTGAATTAGCATCCGCACATCAGAGAGAACATTCGGCCTTTGGTTTTTTGGGTTTGGCTTATTTCACTTAGTGTGATATTCTCCAGCTCCATCCATTTACCAGCAAGTCATCATATCATTCTTCTTTAGGACTGAGTAATATTCCACTGTGTAGATGTACCACATTTTCTTTATCCACTCATCTGTTGAAGGGCACCTAGGTTGGTTCCATAGTTTAGCTATTGTGAGTTGAGCTGCTATAAACATGGATGTGGCTGTGTCACTGTAGGGTGCTGATTTTAAGTCCTTTGGGTATAAACCGAGGAGTGGGATAGCTGGGTCAGATGGTGGGTCCATTCCAAATTTTCTGAGGAATCTCCACACTGCTTTCCATTTTGCCCAGATTCAAGAATAATGAAGACTCAAGAGTTTCCAGGGAAAAGAAACCAATAAAAATGAATAAATAGCTAAGGAAAGTTAATTCCTCATGGTTTTAGATACAGAATGCAAACTTTGTTTTCAAAAGAGAAGGCTCAGGTGACGGCCCCGCTCTATAGGTATTTCAAAACACAATGGGAACTCAATTATCTCTGGGTGGCAATTCTCTCTTCTTTCCCAAAATTTTGCTGGTATGGGTTATTAGAGACAAAGGGAATTGTGGAACATGACCAATGATTGACTTCGCTATTTTGTTGCTCTCACACAAAGACCTGAAAAGCACAATTTCAGGGGAGGAAAGGTTCATTTGTGGCTCATGGTTTCAGAGGTTCAGTCCATGGTGGGTGACTCCATGGCTCTGGCCCAAGGTGAGGCATCAGGAAGCAGAGAGAGTTCTGCTCACCAGGGAACAGGATCTAAACCCCATGGAGCCAGGGACAGGATATAGTCCCCGAGGAGCCAGGGACAGGACATAGTCCCCAAGGAGCCAGGGAGAGGATATAGTCCCCAAGGAGCCAGGGACAGGATATAGTCCCCAGGGAGCCAGGGACGGGATATAGTCCCCAGGGAGCCAGGGACAGGATATAGTCCCCAAGGAGCCAGGGACAGGATATAGTCCCCAGGGAGCCAGGGACAGGATATAGTCCCCAAGGAGCCAGGGACGGGATATAGTCCCCAGGGAGCCAGGGACAGGATATAGTCCCCAGGGAGCCAGGGACGGGATATAGTCCCCAAGGAGCCAGGGATGGGATATAGTCCCCAAGGAGCCAGGGACGGGATATAGTCCCCAAGGAGCCAGGGATGGGATATAGTCCCCAAGGAGCCAGGGATGGGATATAGTCCCCAAGGAGCCAGGGACAGGATATAGTCCCCAAGGGATGTCCCCAGTGACCCAGCTCCTCCAGCCACACCCCACCTGCCTACAGTCTCCACCCAGTCAGTCCATTCAAGTGGATTAATCCACTGACTAGGTTACACCTCTCATAATCTAAGCATTTCATCTCCGAACCTTCTTGCATTTGCTCTCACACGAGTTTTGAGGGATTTCTTACATTTAAATCATAGCAAGGAGGACTGGAGATGATTTAATTTTGTATGATTGGCTTTAAACTCTCACACCTGTGAACTGATTCGCAGGTGATCCAACTTCCTCAGTGTCCCACACGCGTCCCATGCAGCATCCAAGATCTACTTCTGCCTGGCCGCAACCTGCTCTTTAGTGTCACCCTCTCGAGTTCCCCTTTCTTCATGTGAGCTTCAAGTTCCCCTTTGTCCATGAGAGCTTCAAGTTCCCCTTTGTCCATGAGAGCTTCAAGTTCCCCTTTGTCCATGAGAGCTTCAAGTTCTCCTTTGTAAATGAGAGCTCAAGTTTCCCTTTGTACATGTGAGCTTCAAGTTCCCTTATGTAAATGAGAGTTTCAAGTTCCCCTTTTTACATGAGAACCTCCAATTTCCCTTTGTAAATGAAGGCTTCAGGCTCCCCTTTGTAAATGAGAGTTTCAAGTTCCCCTTTGTCCAGGAGAGCTGGCAATCTGGACAGGGCCTCACATCTCAGAAACCTAAGTCCCGCCTCTCCCTAACAGGTGCCCACATTTCCATCTTACTCCAGAAACACTAGATGAATAAACCCGGTTCTCCATGCTGTCTTTGGAGGGGGTCATTTTCTGGCAAGCCTCCAGCTGAGTCTCACCTTGGACCCTTCCCTTCTCCGCAGGCAGGAGCTGAGTCAAGAATCCCTGGGCTGGTAACACACGTGACCTTGCGTGTGACCTTGTGTTGACAAGAGCCCGGATTTGAGCTGCCAGAGGCCTGATCATTTTTGACAGTGATCAGGTTATTGAATGAAAGAGGGGAAAAAAAAATACATGCACTAAAAAATATCCTGCACTCAGCGCAGCTGGCTGGTCCTGAGCTGCAGACGCCCTCAGCGCCAAAGCAGCCCTGTGCCCGGAACCCTTCCCAGCTGGAAATACCGGAGGCCATAAATGCAGTGCAATGTGACCTGGGGCCTCAGGAGCAGTGCACAACGCAGACTCCAGGACTTTCCTACCCCTGTGACCACCGGTCGGGAGACCGTCAAGGAGCCCATCGCCCCCTTGGACAAAGATGGGAATTCCCAATTCCCAGTTTGGCTTCCAAAGCCTGCAGTTTACTTCTGCGCCTAAGAATCCTGAATTTGCCGATGGGAGACCCTCGGTCCGTCTTTGATTCGTTTTTCTTTGCACCCTCTGGATACCACACTGTGAATGATGCAAACAGGTGGTCAGGGTTTGTCCCTAAACACCCCGGGAAAACAACAGTCGTCACCAAGAATCCAAATAAAGGAAAAGTTCAACATCCCCCTTCGTTTCTGAGCGGCTGTGTTGGACAGAAACGTTCCTCCTTGTCCCTAAACCACAAAATCAGAGGCCCTCCAGGTTGTTCTGTGGGGCCTCTTGTGTCAAGACGCCTTCCTTTTTTAAGGCTGAATAATATTCCACTGCAGGAGCCTTCCATGCTTTCCTTCTCCATTTCTGGTCCCCAGAGTGGGAGTTGCTACTGCCATTTGGCGGCCTTCAATCAGCAGCCAGGAACTGGGGTGGACAGACACCTCTTCCTCCACCGGCTGCCAATTATCAGGGCGACAAATCGAGATCTCAAATTGCTAGACCCTCGGGGACTTCCGTTTTCCAAAGTTCTGTGTCCCACGCCACCTTTATTTATTCAGTTATTTATTTACTTTTTTCCGCAGGGCCAACGATCACAGCCGGGGTCTCACACATGCCAGGCACCTGGTCCACCTCTGAGCCTCACCCCGAGTCCACTCGCCAGCAGCTCGATTATTTCCCATCTCCAGGAGGAGCATCCCGAGTTTCCCATCTCCGCCCCGTCTCCCCAGCGATTGTTACTTTCCGTTCTTCTGCTCCTTATTGTTTGTTAACCCACCATCCACTTCATTTGCAGAGACGTGTATGGATTCTGCTCTTCCCCTCCACGGTGTGATTGATCGGTTGATGGACTGACTGCCCGTTGAGCCCCCCGTATCAGAACGTCTGCAGCTGGTGAGGCCTGTTTCTTCTTCAAAGCCACCTCTGCGACCAGGCCGTTAACCCTCTGGCTGCAGGTGGACCGCGTGGTGAGGTCTCGGGGTCTGAGGCTCAGTGTCCCGGGGAACAGCCTCCCGTCTGGGGTGGGGTCCCCTGCAGCACCCTAGCACCCTGCGGCCACAGTCTCTGCATGGCGGCCGTTCAGGTTACCAGGTTCCTTGCCCGCGGCCTCCGCTTGTTGGAGCAGCCTCCATCTGCAGAGGGTGGGCAGCCTGGGAAATGCACCTGGTCCTCCTCTCCTCTTGACTCCAGTCTTCTCATCATCAAATATGGGCTGAGTTTCCCCTCCATTCCGGTTGCCAGGCAGAAGCATCGGATCCCCTGACTCCTGGGAGGGAGCTGTGCCCATCAGGGACAAGACCACGTGGGGCGTGGAAAGAGGATAAGACTGACCACCAGGTCAGGCAAGGCCACGCTGGGACAGAGCCCGCCTGCAGCCGGAGACTCAGAGGCGACGGCCAGGCGGGGATTTTAATTCTCCGTTTGACTCCAATACTGAGTCAGCTCTGGTGCCCTGGTCGCCTGCAAGACCAGCATGGGGAGGAAGGAGGAGAGAGAACAGGATACCTTCACCTCCCGGGTGGTGGGCTCCTCTTGGCTGGCTTTCAGTGACTGTCACTGAGTCCCAGAGGCCGGGTGATGGAAAACACCAAAGGTTTATGCAGATCCCTTCCTTGCAGGAATTCGAGGTCCGACAGGCGCAGATGCCGCACATCCCGGCCTCTCACCTGTCACCTCTGCTTCTGTCTTCCAGCCAGGCGCGTGACCCGGTTCTTGTAGAACTTTCCTTCGGTAAACACCGACAAAAGCCAGGCCAGGTACTGCACGCCCGGCATCTCCACGGCTTGGGAGGCTGAGGCAGGAGGATGGTGAGGTCCAGCCTCCGCCAAAGTGAGACCGAAAGCAACTCAGTGAGACCCTGTCTCTCAATAAAATGGAAAATAGGGCTGGGGGGGTGGCTCAGTGGTTAAGCACCCCTGGTTCAATCCCCAGGAAGCTAATAATAATAATAATGATAATGATAATAATGATAATACCACAGATATTTTATGTTTCCTATGGATTTCATTCTTGAGGAATAGTGATCCTCAACTCCTTTTGATGTACTTACCCTTGATGGATCTCTGACAGCCCAGAGACTATAAGAGAAATAACTTGGATTCTTTAAGGACAGCTGATACTTAACTCTGAAAAGCTGGCTCCTTTGGGCTGATTTCCTTCTTTTCAGTAAAAGGTCCTCTCTTTGCATATTTCCCAAAACTCCTCCTGCAATTCCTCTCCCAGAAAAAGCCGTGACCTTCAATTCCAGCAAGTCAGCACTTCTATAAACTTCTATAATTGCGCCAAATGTGAACGTAATAACCCTGAAGGTTTTAGTTGGTGTTGGGACTCGACCATCTCTAACGAGCGCTTTTTCTTGGGCATGTACTACGTCCCCCGAATCGCAGCTTTTTAAGAATCATTCACGTCGGTCGTTCACGTGCTGGACGCGTCTCCTCAGGGCTCCAGGCGAGGATCTGACCAAGTCACCTCCCTGCAACCACGCGCACCTCTGGACTCTGAAGATTTTATTCGCCTGCTTCTCTGTTGGGGGGCATGCTTGCCAGATCTTATTTTATATCCGTTTTTGTTTTATTTGCGATTCTACCCGCTAAGAGGGGCTTCGGAATACACGAGAAACAGAAGATGAAGGGGCTCGCGCTCATTTTCAGACTAATGGAGGTCGGCGAGGTTTTTTGCTTATAATCCAAGTTATAAAAATCCGTTCTCCCTCATGAATAAAGGGAGCTTCCCAGCTCCTGCCAAGCCGGGCGATATCCCGGGTGGTGAGACGCTCGTTGCTGGCGGCCCAGCAGGAACAGGACCAGAAGTCGTTTTTTATATTCATCTGCAACCGTCTGATTTAGTGGTGACGTGACGGATCGAGCCTTCTGTGTGTCTGTGATTTTTTTCTTGACTTTAAAAAACAGCGACCATGCCTTTTACCTATTTTTCTAGAGAAAAATCTGTGTTTGTCATTTAAAAAATACCACGTTTGCAGACCAAGGTGCTCTCTGCGCTGCGCGGTGCACTTAGATGGCTAACAGGTGAAGTCTGCCGTCTCTTTATTTCTGTGGCACCGGGTGGAAATCAGCTACCTCAGGGAGGTGGGGTGGTGCACCTTGTAATGGCCGCGACTCTGGAGGCTGAAAATGGAGACTCACACGTTCGAGGCCAGGCTCGGAAACTTAGCAAGACCCCGGCCCCAAATTAAAAGATATCAATAGGGCTGGCCATGTGGCTCAGTGGTTTGGAGCCGCTGCCGAATAACCGATAATCGATATCTCACGACCCCAGCTGTGGCCAAACTTGCAGGGAGCTGGGACCTCCCTTTATGCGTAAGAGGAGGATGAATTTTTTATGATTTGAGAAAAAATAATATTGTCATTATCCACAGGCTGAAAATGATCACAAGCCAGTTGATCCTCTCTTTCTGGTTTTTATGCATTCCTCGATTCCATCTATGATTAAGCCCTGCAGGAGAGCTTTTTCTGTAGCTTTGCAGAAAAATATCACATAAATTCTTAAAAATATTATATAAATTTAAAAGGGAAAATATTATGCAATATAAATATATATTATTTAAATGTATAAGATATTTCATATATTTAAAATATATACATTCAAAAAAGTATCATATGATTTTTTTTTTTTTTCGGTGCTAGGGATTGAACGCAGGGCCTTATGCTTACGAGGCAAGGACTCTGCCGATGAGTATTTCTCCAGCCCTTATATAAATCATATAGATTTTTTTAAGTGTTATATAAATATAAATCTTTTTAAAAAATACTGTCCAAAAAATGAAAGAAGCAGCTGCAAATAATCTATTTTTTTTTTTTTTTTTGCAGAGCTGGGGTTTGAACCCGGGACCCTGTGCTTGCCAGGGGAGCACGCTGCCCACTGGGCTACCTGCCCAGCCCCCCGGGAACCCGTTTTTAAAGACGCTCTGCTGGACCCACAGTCGGTGTGCGTACTCACGAGCGTAACCGCCTGGCCGGACGCCTCCTCGCAGGGACGGGTGGGGAGCTGACACATTGCTGGTCAGAAGCCTTGTCCTTGCTTCACGTCGAGAACGCTCGGAATCCCCATTTTCCGCGTCCTCCTCTGAGCTGTCCGTACAGCGAGAGGCCCGAGGGCGCCTGGGAGGACTGAGGGGGACAGGCCTCCGTGTCCATGGGGACCCACGGCCGTCCCTGGGCTTCGGAGACCACGCACGCCGCCTGGTTCGCAGACCTTCCTCCTCCTCAGCAGAACCAAGTCTCGCTCCCTCGAGTCCTGACCCCTCTGTTGTCCTCGTGCGCCTGGGCGGTGGACCTGCCCTGTCCTGCGGGGCTTCCTCCCAACCTGGGTGCTTCCCTGGGATCTTCAGTGGCCACCGACCCAGGCTCAGACTGAGGTGGGGTCCTGGGCTGGCCAGGGGTCGGGTCCTGCTCCTCTGCCCTCCTGAACCCGAGCCACACCTCCTCGGGCTGTCCAGGGGAGAGGACGCCTGGATGTGAAGGTCTGCTCTCTGTTCCTCGGTACCTTTCCTCCACAGGCAGGCGGCCCGGGGTCAGGAAGATGGTGCGGTGATGACCCCGGGGTGATGGTGGCAAAGATGGTGACGTTGGTCCTGAGGTTCAGGGTGAGGGAGGTGGCGATGTTGATGGTGGAGGTAATGGAGACATGGTGATGGGGATGGAAACGGAGATGGTGGTGTTGATGGGGATGGAGATGGAGATGGAGACGATGGTGGTGGTGGTGGTGATGGTGGAGGTGATGGTGGTGGTGGTGGTGATGGTGATGGTGGTGATGGTGATGGTGGTGGTGATGGTGGTGATGGTGGTGGTGATGGTGGTGGTGGTGGTGATGTCGTGGTGGTGGTGGTTGGGTGATGGTTGATGGTGTGGTGATGGGTGGTGGTGATGGTTGGTGGGTGATGGTGGTGGTGATGGTGGTGATGGTGCTGGTTGGTCGATGGTGATGGTGGTGGTGGATGGTCGGTGGTGATGGTGGTGATGGTGCTGGTGGTGGTGATGGTGGGGTGTGGTGGTGATGGTGATGGTGATGGTGATGGGTGATGGTGGTGAATGGTGAGGGTGGTGGTGATGGTCGTGGTGGTGGTGTGGTGGTGGTGGTGTGGTTGGTTGTGGCTGGTGGTGGTGGTGGTGGTGCTGGTGGTGGTGATGGTGGTGTGGTGGTGTGGTGGTGGTGGTGGTGCTGGTGGGTGTGGTGGTTGTGTGGTGCTGGTGCTGGTGCTGGTGGTGGTGGTGGTGGTGTGCTGGTGGTGTGTGGTGGTGGTGGTGATGGTGGTGGTGGTGATGATGGTGGCGGTGTGGTGGTGGTGGTGGTGATGGTGGGTGGTGGTGGTGTGGTGGTGGTGGTGGTGATGGTGGTGGTGATGGTGATGGTGGTGGTGGTGGTGATGGTGGTGTTGGTGATGATGGTGCTGGTGGTGCTGTGTGCTGGTGGTGCTGGTGGTGGTGGTGCTGCTGGTGGTGATGGTGGTGGTGGTGGTGGTGGTGGTGGTGGGGTGGTGGTGGTGATGGTGGTGGTGATGGTGATTGGTGGTGATGGTGGTGGTGGTGTGGTTGTGGTGCTGGTGGTGGTGGTGGTGGTGGTGGTGGTGATGGTGGTGGTGGTGTGCTGGTGGTGGGGGTGGTGGTGCGGGTGGTGCTGGTGGTGTGGTGGTGTGGTGGTGCTGCTGGTGGTGTGGGTGGTGCTGGTGGTGGTGTGGTGGGTGGTGGGGTGCTGTGGTGTGGTGGTGGTGGTGGTGGTTGTGGTGGTGGTGGTGGTGGTGGTGGTGGTGGTGGTGGTGGTGGTGGTGATGGTGGTGATGGTGGTGGTGGTGGTGATGGTGGTGATGATATTGGTGGTGGTGATGGTGGTGATGAAGATGGTGGTGGTGGTGATGGTGACAGGGATGGGGATGAGGCCGATGGTGGTGAACAGTGACATATTGGGGTTAGGGTGATGATCGAGTGGGATGATGACCTTCATTCTGCAGAAGAAGATGGAAACGTTGGTGGTGTTGACGGGGATGATGACGTGACGGGAGTAATGGTACCACAGTAGCAGGGGTGGCCGTAATAACACGGCTCTAGAAACTTCACAGTGAGTGGAGATTTCATCTCAGAGAATATGCAATCGGAAAGTATGTGAATCAGGAAAGCAGTATTTCATAAGTGCCGCGTGTGCACAAATGTCATGCCCAACTTAAGACTGCGTCCAGTATTGGGAGGACTGATTCAACCTAGGATCATCCAGGTCTGGACCTGGAATTAGATGAGAGATTTAGGGCAGGTGTCTTCCCTAGCGTCTGGAGCATGCTCTATCAACGATTCTCACTTTTGCTTCCATGACTGACTGCTCAATTGGATGTAGGTGATTGGTCCTTCTAAGGAGCTGAAATTAGTGGAGATCATGATCCATGAAGACTTTCCTAAGCGAGATCTAAATTCCTGTGGGTTTGTTGACCATATCCGTTCTGACAATGATGTTTTTGCTTAGAAATTTGTCTCTCTTGATCAAATATCCTCCTCAAATTCGTGCATTGGAACATAACTTCCAATGTAACAGTATTAACAAGAGAGAGCCTTGGGGAAGTGATCGATCCAGGGAATTAGTGCTTCAGTAAGGAGCTCGGAGGGCGCAGCTACCCACTGTTGCCCTTCATCCTTCTACCATGTGGGAATGCACCCAGCAGGCGCCATTTTGGAAGCACACAGTGAGGCTTTGCAAGCCACTTTGTCTTCTGGCACCTTGATCTTGAGTTTTGTAGGCCCTCGAATTGAAAAAAAATGTCTATTATCTACAAAAAATAGTATTTTGTTTTTGCAGTAGGAACAGAATAAGCCATCTGTGCACGATTTTAGGTATTTCTAGAGGGCAAATCATGGTACCTGAAGATGGTGACCATGAACAAGAATCGAAGGAAATTCTACCCAGAAAAATCTATTCAGTTATAATTCATCAACCAAGATACTTGTGGTTTATATATTTCTTTAGCTGGAGATTTATCTTATTTTTAATTTACTGAACTCTCATCAGAAATAGATAAATCCAACTCTTTGAGAAAACAAATGACGGATGGTAGGTTATTGCAGGCGAAATGAATCACGGTTATTGTTCAAATGAAGCTCGTCCTAAATTCCTTTCCAACTGAGCATCTTGGACACCCATGGATCCAGGTGGCACAAAGGGGAATGAAGTGGGAGTTCTCCACGTGAGACAGTGTTACCTGGATACATGGAGCCCTGTGCCTGGAATCCCTCCCGTCCACACCCTGTACCCTGGCTTCCATCTGAGCGGTCCTGGCTGGTCCTAGTTCTGTGTTATGGCCTCCTGGACTCTCTAATTGGGTCTCAGACCTCATGTGCATTTGGTTCTCCTTATTTTAAAGGTCTAAATAGCATTATAGTATGTAAATGGATAGGTGAATGGACGGATGGATGGATGGACAGAAGGTAGATGATTCATAAATGGTAAACAGATAGAGATTCATTAGTGATCAGTACATATCTGAATAATAGAGAGAGAGCCAAAGACGATGGATAGATGATAAATAATCATAGACACATGGCAGATGATTGATAGGTGAGAAATATGCATAAGATAGATCAAACTAGGTGTGTACAGGTGTGGATCAGCCATACAGACTCGTGGATGTAAATTGTAGAGATATAACTTATCAATGGAGAGAAACTGATGCGATGCCATTACATAGTTATTTAAAAGATACAGTAATACATAGAGATATTTTATAAATTAATAGACTAGCTAATGTGTGTGTGGCAATTACATTGGTGTATAAAGCTATTATCTATAACATAAATAATAGATAAGCTTCATACATCAATGCCATCTTATATATATGTATAATCACATCTTTTATAGAAACATATGACTACATAATTTACATGTATTTCACTTACACGTTTTATATATGTATAATGATATAATTCACATGCATGTCAATTATACCTTTTATATATGTATAATGATGTGATTTACATGTATATCAAGCACGTTTTACAGATATGTGTGATTACATAATTTACCTGTATATCAATTATATCTTTTATATATCTGTATAATGATATAATTCACATGCATGTCAATTACATCTTTTATATATGTATAATGATGTGATTTACATGTATATCAATCACGTTTTATAAACATGTGTGATTACATAATTTACATGTATATCAATTACATCTTTTATGTATCTGTATAATGATATATTTCACATGTATATCAATTACATCTTTTATGGATATGTATGATTATATAATTTGCTTGCATATCTCTGCCTATACAAATAAACATAGGTATGAATTTAGGTATAGAGATTTAAATTTAGATGAATACCTATATAATAGAGGCATATATTAAAGAGATAAATGAGGTAATTACTTCTGCACTTATATAAATCATGATTGCTATATAAATAGACTATATACTTATCTATTTATTTATTATTTAAAAAGTCTTAAAAATCATTTAAAATTCATTATTAAGAAATAATTTTATATGCATATACAATTAATTTTCTATGCATTTGCAATTAATTTTTATATGCATATACAAGCTCATAACTCATATAGTAACAAGTGCACAGTTGCATGTATACAATATAGACACACACCTGTAAGTGTGTCTATATTTACACGTATATTTATGCATGTGTTTGTGTATACATGTGTGTATATAAAACCCTATTAGATATAGGATGTCAGCACCAATGCAGAAGCAAATGCAAAGACTTTTCCCCCAAAGGTGCTCGCACATCAATCACTTAGCGTGCAGCCTAATCACATAACGTGGCAGATCCACAACCCCGGGATTCCTGACCCCGGAGACCGACCCACGCAGCTGGAGCTTTGGAGGCGTGATTGACGTGCCCACCGCCACACCGGAGGCCCTGGGCATCGCGCGCGTGCATTTTGCTGGAGTCACGTGTCCCTGGGGCAGGTCCTCCCGCCAGAAGCAAAACCGCAACACCTTGCACTTTGGGACCCTTCCTGAGACTCCTTTCAGGAACGGTTGCTTGATCCTTTTGTGTCATGAGGTCCCTATTTGCTTTGAGAGTCCTGGTGTGATAAATTAGCACCAAGGCTGTGGGTTCACAGGCAGGGAAGGTGCACCTGTCCTGTGGAGGTCAGAAGCGCTCGGGCTTCTCTTTCGGGTCAACCCAGGAGCCAGTTTGAACCTGCCTGCCTTCTCCCAAGGGCTTGGTCCACCTGCTACAGTCTCCTGGGAAAGCCAGAGGAGATCTTTCCTCACCCGACACACAGTGATTTCCTGTTGGCCCACATCTCCAGCACAGGGCCGCTGAAATCTGGGTGCTTTCTTAAAAGCCCTCAAATCCCAGCGGGTAGGGATTTATCTTGCAGAGCCCTGACTCTGGATGATTAGTACCTGCTTCTTGCTGACCATCGGAATGGATTCCAAGGACCCAGGAGTCTCTCCCACAAGTCTGCGGGAGTTTCCGCACGGATAGCTCCGCAGAGCTTCCGGCTTCTTCTCCAGCTGAATTAGTCACCTCATTAAATAAAGCCCTGCTCCGACGTGGGACCGCTCAGACAGGAGGTGTTTGGCTCCCTGAATTCCTTCAAAGCTGATTCCTAATCTGGGAACGTGCAGAGTAAGTGATTCCATAGAATTGTGGGTTCTCAGTGCCTTAAAATTAAAGATTCAGGGGAAGGCAAGGCCACCTGAGAGGCTGAGGCAAGAGGATCACAAGTTGGAGGCCAGCCTCATCAACTTAAGACTCTAAGTAACTCAGCTAGTCTCTGTCTCTAAATAAAATATCAAAAGGGCTGGGGATGTGGCTCCGTGGTTTAAGCACCCCTGGGTTCCATCCCTGGTACCAAAAAAAAAAAAAAAAAAAAAAAAAAAAAAGATACAGGTGAGGTGTGTGTCCTTTGTCTTTAGCAGATATTTCTAATTCTGACCCCCTGGACACACACACTAACCCAGGTGACAGAGGACAAGGAGACCAAAGACTCACACGATGCTCATGCCTCCTCCAAGGGGACTGGACCAAAAACCCAAGTTCTTCTTCCATTTCTTTCTCAGTCCTTGCAAATACCTGTCTTTACTCTGGAATTCTGCCTGAGGAATCCTGGAAGCTGACTGACCACTCCATCCAGCCCGGACACCGACCTTTGCATCCCCACGTGCACAAGGAATCCGGTCCACTCGACATGCCCATCTGTCTGATGCCGACTTCATCACCCAGCGGGCAATGGGTTCCCCAACTCCCATAGCGGACGTCCCAAAGGCTCACGGCTTGGAAACCCACCCCGGGGTCCCCGACAGGAAGCCTCGGCTCATTCCAGAAACTTCTCTCTCTCCCTGACTCTGAAACCGCTTGCCATCTTTCTCTCTCCCAGCTCCTTGGTCAGAGGAGATGATTGACATCTTGTGAGCATCGCTTGATCAGAGGATTGCCTGATAAGAGGCTTATCCTGAACATATCAGATGATCGATAAATCCCTTTACTTAATTTCTCAATGAAATAATGACATGATTTACTTAATCTATCAATGAAATAATGACTTAATCTATTTAATTTATCAATGAAATAATGACATATTTAGCTACTAGCAATGCTGTATATATATATATATATACACACACGTCAATATATTTGAATATGTATGCACCCTATACACATATATGCATACATATTAACATATTATATATACATATGATATCATATGAATATGCAATGGATATTTGCATGGTTATTACACACGTGTGCATCATATATGCACATTCGTATGCACATAAGCATGCACCTTACACCTTATACCCGACAATACCGGGTGAGGACTAGTCGCGTGGCAGCAGGAATCATAAGGCCGGCAGAGCTATTTTTAAGTGCACGGGACTGGGGGATCGAGATTGTGTGCCGTCTGTATACACTTCCCACCTGGGGGAGTGTCCGGGCGGTGGATTTGGGTACCCACGGGGGGTCCCGGTTTCTGTCCCCCAGCGGAATGGCAGGGTGACCCCACTGCAGAAGAGAAACCTTTATTCTGAGGGTCTCCCTGCAAGACCGGTTCTGCTGCGGGCATCGGGCCGGATGGAGGATGGAGCCCGCTGACCTGGACACTCGCCTGCCACCCTGAGCTTTGACAAAGGCCACTTGATGAAGCTCGCAGATCACGGCTCTTTGCTAGGAGGGACCCACCGAGCGGGGAACCTGCCTTCGAAGGCAGAGGCTTAGAATTTGAAGAGGACGCAACTCGATTCCACGGCGTCTGCTGAGGCTGTGAGTCCATCAAGTCACCCTCTGCGCGGAGTCTTCAAAAAGCCTTCAGGTGGCTGGAGGACGCGCCCTCCTCCACAGCTCCTTTCTGAGAAAGGACTTCAGCGTCGGGCACCTGTAATATTTTGCTTCAAAGAACTATCTTTGTCTAATTTCTCTCTCTCTCTCTCTCTTTTCTTTTTTTTTTTTTTTTTGGTAGCAGGATTTGAACTCAGGGACCCTCAACCCCTGAGCCCCCTCCCCAGCCCTATTTTGCATTTTATTTAGAGACAGGGTCCCACTGAGTTGCTTTGGGCCTCGCTTCGGCTGAGGCTGGCCTGCACCTCTCGATCCTCCTGCCTCAGCCTCCCAAGAGGCTGGGATGACAGGTGTGCGCCACCAAGCCCGTCTATATTTAGCTATTTAAAATAAATGAATGAATGAAAAATAAAAGGAGCCGTTTTGACTTAGGAGTTAAGAGACGAAGGGATTGGTGTAAAACTGTCCTTTGCTTCTTCAGTTCTTCGTCTTCAGCGTCCCCTGGGCACCTAAGGAAGTCGAAATCTGGCAGGATTGGGCTTAAGGGTTCCTATAAAAAGCAAGCTTGGTGTGCTTTTTTCCCCCCCTAAACATATTCTGAAAATACGATTTCTGTAAAATGCCCCTCCTTTGGAAACCTAATAATTATGATAAAGTGGAGAGAGTTATCGATGGTCTATTTTCCAAGTACTGTTAATGCCTAATCAAATTTCAATAGTATTGATGCTTCCTGACTTTTTAATTTTATTATATATATATATATTTTTTTTTCTTTTTTTTTTTTTTTTTTTTTGGTGCTGGAGATTGAATCCAGGGCTGCTTAACCACCGAGCCACCTCCTGGCCCTATTTTGTGTCTTATTTTCAGACAGAGTCTTGCTGAGCTGCTTCTGCCCCCACTCAGTTGCTGAGGCTGGCCTCCACCTTGTGATCCTCCGGCCTCAGCCTCCAGAGAGCCACTGGGATGACAGGCTCCTGACTCTCTCTTGGGCTTCTGGATTTCATTCGCATGGGTGGCGAATTCAAGCCCACAAACGATGAGATGTTTATTCTTTGCTCATTCCCAGCACAGTCCCAGGAAGGAAGCAATATGCACACTGGCCTCCCGCCCTGGTGGTACTGAAGGTCCCTGAGGCCGAGACGGGAAATGAGCACATGAACTCAGACGGTGTGAGCTCAGTCCTTAGGGTTGAAGGCTCTGTTTTAAAATAATATGGGTGTAGCAGAGCTCAGCCCGCAGCTCCGAGGTACCTGGCCGCAGCGTGAAGCCGTCCTCCGTGCCTGCAGGGGGCACCCCTGACCCTCGGACTCTAAATCCTGACCCTCGCGCCTTTTGCACAGTTAGCGGAGCCCCGCTGCTGAGACTCATGCGGGCGCATTGCCTCTGAGGATCGGCTGCACCTGGAATCTGCATTTGCACCCGAGGGGACCCCTGGATCTCTTGGCGGGTGGGGAGAGAGTCTCCTGCAGCGCTTGGTTCCGGGACTGCAGAGGCTCGCGTCCGCCTCCTACCCCAGAGGGGCTCCGCGTCTGGTCTCTCCAAGGCATTTTCTGCCTCCGCAGAATTCAGGTGGGGTTTGAAAACCGGTTCTGCCATTTTGACAGTTCCCGGCTCGCGGAACCCCGGAATGTGCCGGGCGCCGAGCGGGTCCGGCCTCCATCGCTTTGCTGCAAAGGGACCTTAGCGTCCCGGCTTTGGGGCCTCGGCTGTGCGATTGCATCAGGTCTCATCCCAGGGAGCGAGGCCGGTCAGCGCTCTGCAAGGTTCAAAACGGATGCATCGCAAAGAAACCTAAAGATTTTCCAAAAAGACCTTTTTCCGGGGAGCTCACCACCCGCTTCTCTGTCTGATGGCCGATTTTGCCACCTTGAAAGGTTTTGCGTTGGGTTGGGTTCGGCCCGGGAGACGGAACCCGGGGGCACTGAAGCACTGAGCCCCGGGCCCAGCCCTTCTTAAATTAAGTTTGATTTCGAGACGTAGTCTCACCAAGTTGCTCAGGTCCTTGCTAAGTAGTTGAGGCTGGCCTCTAACTTGCATTTTGGCTCACACCTGTCATCCCAGCGGCTCTGGAGGCTGAGGCAGGAGGATCACCACTTTAAGGCCAGCCTCAGTCAAAGTGAGGTCCTCAGCAACTCGGTGAGACTCTGTCTCTCAATAAAATACAAAAGAGGGCTGGGGAGGGGGGTTGGCTCAGGGGTCGCTGGCCTGAAGTTCAATCTCCAATATGGCCCCCAAATAGAATTATTTTCTTGCAGGATTCATGCATTTTTCCGAGTTTTTTTAGCCACCTGATTTGGTGACAATTGTTGCTTCTTGTTTCAATTGTGTTTCACTGGTGCATTTTAACAACACCTCACAGTGGGATCTTTCTGCCGTATGGGAACACGCACACGGCAGAATCGGATCCGTCTCTCTCGCACGTTAGCTTTCTCTCCTTCCTCCCTCTCCCGATCTGCTCCACCTATTCTGCCGCTCTGATTTCTATTTCTATTTTTATTTCAATGACTGCATTTTTCCTGCATTCTTTTATTTTAATGACTGCATTGTGATTCTGCATTATTATCCCGGGCAAGCTGCGGAGTTCATTGTGGTGGGTCTGCACATGGACATAGGATAAGGTGGTAGACTGCTCCCCGGGATCTCTCCCTGATCACATCCACTTTCCAGACACCATAAGGAATTGATTCCTCAAGTTATCTTTTTGTCGATTTTCTTTCATGTGTGTTCATTGAAGGACCTTTAATTTCATTTCCTTTCCATTCTGTTGACGGGGTTCTGCTCGATCACCTTCTCTTAAAAGATGCCCATGGGCTTCAGGTTGGTGATATGGGGGTTTGAATCTCTGCGTGGTCGCCTGGCCGCGGACTTCAGAGTTCTCTTTAACACCAAGATGTCATGGCGGAGTCCCAAAGACGCTGAGGCCGGCCTTCAGAGAACCAGGGCCGCTCAGACCCGAGATTCAACCACCATCTTCAAAGACGTTTCCTCTGACGGGCCGGCTGAGGCCACATCGGAAGCGGAACGTGGAGATCGCTTTTTTTGATCCCCGAAGGATGGAAGACATCCACGGTTAATATTCCCCGTGACTCGGGCTCCCGGCAGTGACAGGTACCAATCGATCTGACGAGCATGCTTTGAAGCGTTTCTGCTATCTTTGTGGACAGGATCCGTCCAGGAGTTCATGTCGGCAACTGAGCACGAGAAAGGAACATCAAATGCCGCCGACCAAAGGGCCTGTCCTCCGATACACCCTGGAGGGATTTGATGAAGTGCCCACAAGAGCAAGGAGAGCTTCTTGTGCCAAATTGTTAAAGTCTACTTCTAATGCGCCTCAAGGCTGCATCGCAAAGGGAACAGGATCCCCGGGGATCACACTGCCCAGCGCGCTCTCCCCAAACCCAGATCACGGCTCCAGGGGGAAACTAGGTCTCCTCCTGGTACAGGGTCCGAGGGATGGCTCCATCCGGGACAGGATTTCATTCAGATCTCGGCGGAACGAGCAGGTGGAAGAACCTGAGCGGACTCACCTGAGCAGACTCACCTGAGCGGGACCACCTGAGCAGACTCACCTGAGCAGACTCACCTGAGCAGACTCACCTAAGCGGACTCACCTGAGCAGGACCACCTGAGCAGACTCACCTGAGTGAACCACCTGAGCAGACTCACCTGAGTGAACCACCTGAGCGGACTCACCTGAGCGCACTCATCTGAGCAGACTCACCTGCACAGATTCACCTGAGCAGACTCACCTGAGCAGACTCACCTGAGCGGAACCACCTGAGTGGACTCACCGGAGCAGAACCACCTGAGTGGACTCACCTGAGCAGACTCACCTGAGCGCACTCATCTGAGCAGACTCACCTGAGCAGATTCACGTGAGCAGACTCACCTGAGCGGACTCACCTGAACGGAACCACCTGAGTGGTCTCACCTGAGCAGACTCACCTGAGCGGACTCACCTGAGTGGACTCACCTGAGCAGATTCACCTAAGCAGACTCACCTGAGCGGACTCACCTGAGCGGAACCACCTGAATGGACTCACCTGAGTGGACTCACCTGAGCGGACTCACCTGAATGGACTCACCTGAGTGGGACCACCTGAGCAGACTCATCTGCCCGGTTTTGTGCTGTCGGTGTTGCTGTGAACCGTTGGCACCTCTGCCCAAAAAGCGCGGCAGGCTGTTTGCCGAGGCCGCGGATCGGTTCCGATCTGCTCCGAGTCCTCCTCTGAGTGACAGCGACGCTGACCCCTGTCAGTCATTCTTCAGAAACAGAACATAAACGACCCGAGTCGGCTCTTTCAAAAGGGGTGATTCAACTGGGCGCGTGGCACCCAGCCCCGATCCCAGCAGCCTGGGAGGCTGAGGCATGAGGATCACGAGTTGGAGGCCAGACTCAGCGACAGGACAAGGCCCTAAGCCACTTAGCAAATAAAATATAAAAATAAATATAATGAAATATTTTAAAATGTAAAATAAAATATCAAAAATTATAACTATAATTAGAACATGAAAATAAAAAATATACTATTAAAGTAAAAAATACATAAATAACAAAATAATGAAATAAAATAGTTTATAAATTCATAAATTTATAAATACGTATGCATACCTTATAAATAGTTATTTATAAACTAAATAGATATAATGAATCAAAATATAATAAATATGTAAAATAATAAAAAAGAATTTGCATGCTATCAATTTATATAATGTATGTGAAATTTGAAATGTTATAAATATATATGAAATGAAATAAATAAAAATGATAAAATAAAATAATGCTAAATAAAATATTCTTCTAAAGGTCTGGAGATGTGGTTCAGTGGTTAAGCACCCCTGGATTCAATCCCTGGTGATCAAAAAACACAAAATAAAAATAAACATAAAATGGCATTTTAAACTAGGTGTTAAAATTGCTTTACCAACCACTTTTAGGAAAATGCTGTTCATCATCTTCTTAGATTAAAAAGTGGAACCTTAGAATGTAGCGCAATAAAACCGGGCTGTTTTCTCCGTTTCTAACCCCACCCTGAGCACATCCAAATGAATACATGCTCAGCTGATGTTTAGGAGCATTAACTGGTTTAAATGTTTAACACATTTTATTTGTTTACCTGAATAACAAGAAAAGAGAATTTATTATTTAAATTACAGCCATTAAACTAGGCAAAAATGTCCAAATTGGTGCTTTTTGCTTTTTTTATTTTTTCCTTTTCTGTCCTTATTCTGCTACGCTGGTGGTTGAGGCCAGAGCCGTCACTCAAGTCTCAGCATATTCCTCTAAAGCAAAAATATTCTGGATGATAACCGATGTCGCATTTTCCCTGATTAGAAAAAGCTCGTCGTTTGAAATGTTTGTGTGTCTGTGTGATTGATCAGGAACAGAGAGAGTCAGCACATCAGCCAGGATGCACAGCATGGCCACGAATTCCAGCAAGATTCCTTCTGATGGTAGAAGCAGAGCTTCTCTGGACTCGTGTCTTCTCCATCCTGGGGGGAAACACATTCTGGGTTCACAGATTTCACTCTGAAACGTCGGCAGTCTTGTCATCCGATGTCGGTGGCTGTAGCTTGGGTTGGATGTCTGGCTTTAAAAGCTCAACCGTTTCTCATGCAGAACGGTTGAAGAAACCTGGGCTGTTTAACAGATTTGCAAAAAAATTAATATTTGCAATAAATGTCTGGATGATAGTCCCTGGTCTGTGTGAGCCTTTGGGCTTTTTGTTTGTTTGTTTGTTTATTTGTTTGTTTTTGGTACCGGAATTGAATTCAGGTGCACCTAACCACTGAACCACATTCCCAGCACTTTTTATGTTTCTCTTTTTTTTCTTATTTTTCATTTTTTCAGTCGTTTCATTTCGAGACACGATCTTCCTAAGTTGCTTCAGGGTCTCCCTAAGTGGCAGAGGCTGGCCTCTACCTTGCGATCCTCCTGCTGCAGCCTCCGCATCCTCTGAGATTACAGGTGTGTGCGCACCACTGCACTCAGCTCTATGCAGATTCTTTATTTTTCTTTTCTTCATTCCCGAAAAATAAATCAAATGTTTGAAACGAGTCTATTTCCAAGACAAGGAGGATTGGAATTTCACCTACAAAAGAAGTGGCTGTCCATAAAAACTGAAGCGAAAAAATAAAATTCCACCTGTTCTGATTTGAGTGTTCACTTAGCAGTAGAGTTTCATCCAGGGAAGCTGCCGGCAGGCTCCAGCATATGTTCAAAAGTAAAAAATCAAGAAAACTATGTGTGTGTGTGTGTGTGTGTGTGTGTGTGTGTGTGTGTGTGTGTAGAGTTACTAACACCGTTTCCTGCACAAATGACACTCGATAACCTCACCGGGAAAAGATGAGAAGGATTTGTGTCTTTGGTTTGAACTCATGAGCTCCCTTGGAGGCTGAGGCAGGAGGATCTCAAGTTGGAGGCCAGCCTCAGCAACTTAGCCAGACTCAGTTTCAAAACTAGAGAAATAAAATATAATAAAAGGACACAGTGCCTATCACACTTGGTCGTGGTCACAAAGAACTCTGTTGCCGATACCTGTATTCATTACAGTCTGAGTTTGGTTATTATTTTATGTCCCCGCAACAAAATTGCCCCGTAAAGAACTTCCTAGGGCGGCACCCAGCTGCGTTTATTCTGCTTTAATACATCTGCCTATCTTGTGCTCTACCACAGCCTCCACGAAGCAAGCAGTGGGAACAGAGCCTCGAGTGAGCGCTGGAAAGAACTAGTCGGAAAGACATTCTGTTTAAAAATTGTTTATATTATTTTAATTTTATTATTATTATTACTTATTATTTTTATTTGATAACAGGGAATGAACCCAGGGCCAATTTGCCACTGAGCCACATTCTCAGTCCTTTTTTATATTTTATTTTGAAACAGGGTCTCCTTCAGTGCCTGAGGCTGGCCTCCAACTTATGATCCTCCTGCCTCAGCCTCCCAAGCTGCTGGGATGACAGGCCTACCCCACAGGGCCTGGTCATGTATCCCAAATCCTGTCCAGATTTACCATATTTTGTCCTTAGAGTCTATCGTCTCTTTTATAATTTTTTATCTGTTCTGATGAGTTGCCATGACAGCAGAAGGCATGGCTGCATTTTGATAGATCAGACATAAATGGAGGGTCGTCTCTCATCTTTCTGACTGTCCATGTGGCAGGATCACATGGTCATGCAGTCACACATGCACATGAGTCACCATGTCTGTTCACTCTACTGTCCTTCCTGCCCCACACCCTTCCCTCCCTTCACTCCCTCTACCTGATCTAAGTACCTCTATTCTTCCCTAGCTGCCTCCTCATTTTGAATTAGCATCCACACATCAGAGAAAACATTCAGCCTTTGGGTTTTTGGGTTTGTCTTATCTCACTTAGCATGATATTCTCCAGCTCCATCCATTGACCAGCAAATGCCTTCGTTTCATTCTTCTTCAAGGCTGAGTAATATTCCATTGTGTATATGTACCACATTTTCTTTATCCATTCATCTGTTGAAGGGCACCTAGGCTGGTTCCACAGCTTAGCTATGGTGACTTGAGCTGCTGGCAAACACTGATGTCATTTCTAGAATGCAGAGTCTGTTTCAAATCTCTCTACTCCAGGTTTAGCTGGAAGCGGATCTCTCTTCAGCACTCCTTATTCAGATCTCCCCCACATTCTCTCTCCATTTCCAGGCTCCTTGATTCCCTAAGGAAATAAACCAAAGATGATTTAAACATCGTACCTCAGCACCTTGCCCCGCAATATTCACACCTTTGCAATACCATCGGCTCCCCCCCTCAAGTCCTCCCCAAATCCAGACTTTTTTTAATTTTTTATTTATTTATTTATTTTATCTACTAACACCAGAAGTTTAATCCAGGGGTTTTGAAACACTGAACCTCATCCCCAGCCTCCCACTTATGTTTTCTTTAGATGGGGTCTGGTTTAATTGCTGAAGTTGGCCTCCAACTTGTAATCCTCCTGCCTCAGCCTCCCAAGCCACTGGGATTACAGGTGTGAGTCACTGCATCTGACTAAAGAGATACCAATTTTTCCCCCTCTTTATTTGCTTTTAGTTGATAGCAGTTGTGGCTGTACCCTCAGGCCATCAAATTAAACTTCTGAGTCGGGTGCAGTTGTGCACACCTGTAATCTCAGCGCCTCCAGAGGCTGAGACAGGAGGATTGCAAGTTGGAGGCCAGCCTCAGCAACCTGGCAAAGCTGTAAGCAATTCAGTGAGACTCTGGGCTGGAAACACGGTTCCCCGGGGACATTCCTCCGAGACCTTTGCTGAAGACTCTCTTACCTGCCTTGGCTTTTGCAGCTGGTTGGCCAGGTATTTGACACGCGTGTGAAATGCAGAGAGAGACGGTGCAATATGTCTGTTTCCCCTTTTCTGTTCCAAGGGGCTGGACTTTGCCATCTTTGCCGGGGAAGGCTGGACACTGAGGCAGTGACCAGCTATTGCTGCAGGTCCTCATTACCTGCACGGAAGAAAGTCACCCTACTTTGCATCTGCAGGTGACCCTGTGTCTGCCGGAATCCGGGCAGCTTGGGAATTTCGGTAGGGTTTCCTGGTTGGCATTGCCAGCCTGGGGCATGCACCAAACGCTTGCTCTTGGAAATCATTTCTTCAAAGAACAAAGATCCAGACTGGTCAGGTCTGCCTGCAGATGTCCAATGAGTGTCTGAACGTAGGATGAATTTTTTTTGAAAGTCCCTGGTATCCCTCCTTTGGTTTTGCATCTGCCTGCTTTGGTCTGGGTCTCCCTGATGGGAGTCAAGACGCTGCCTGAGGCAGTTGCAGTCTTCCGACCCACCCCAGGGTCCAGGCCAAGATCACCTGCAAACCCTGCAGCCGTGCAGACTTCCAGCCCCGGGAACCTCAAAGGCACTGTCTGCTCCCGGGAGACGGGGCTCAGGAGGCAGGTTCCCTGGTCTTGTCAAATCCCAGCTCCATTTCTGCACTCCCTGACTTCTTCTCTCCTCAGGAGGCCCTCCGATCACCCTCCCTTCTCTCCAGAGGGGCCTGAGCTCGGGAGAGGCACCGGAAAACAGGGCCGGCTCCTTCCTTCTCTCTTTCTTTCCCTGGACCTCTTTCCATCCTCCCCGACCTGCTGCCAGCTGCTGGGTGTGCAGTTTCACTCCCTGCCTCGCCGGGATCTATCTCACCTCCTCCTGCCGTGTGGCTGAGTTTTGGAATCAGGAGCTGAAGCCAAATGTTGGTGGCCGTCGCTCTACAAGGAAAAGAAGCGCGTCTGTGAATCTGGATAGGTGATTGACAGATGGAAGCCGTCAGAAGAGAGAGGGTTACGGGCGGATTCCATCAACTGGACCTCCCATGCTGGCCTCTACCTGAGCTCCGAACCTCCCATGCTGGCCTCCACCTGCGCCCCTTCACAAGGTAACTCGCTGGCCTGGCTGAGTCTATGGGACACGCTACCTGCCACTGCGCATCGCCCTGGTTTTGCAAGGAGACTTGCCAGCGGGAAAGTCTCCCCCCAGCGAATCAGAGCATGCGTTGCTCTGCAAAGGGCGAGAGGGGCTTGGGTGAGCTTTGCGCAGACTGAATTCCAGCCCTTGGACGCGACAATCAGCAAGCGAGCCCCCAGGCAGCCAGTCAGGAGATCAGCTCAGCGGGGCTGACGGCCTCCGAGTTTGCGCGCAGCCTCTAAATACCATTACAACAGAGTCTGATTTCCACTTCGCGGGTCCACAGGCTGCGGGGGGATTGCGGAGCCTGAGTCCCCGCTGCTGTCCATCACATCTCAGGGGGCGGACCTGGGCAGGGCTCTCTGGAAACTTCCCTGGGACCCCCAATAATGCAGGGGCGCAGGAGGAACGAGTCCTACTTCCTCTCCTCTCCGAGCGGACCCCCGTCCCTGGAGCGAGCCGGGGTCCCGTCCCTGCTAACAGAGTCGCGCCGGCCGCTGCTCGGGATGCATCTTTGCAGAGACCCGCGAACGCAGGGACGGGCCGCCCTTGTTCAGGCCTGCGGAGGCCGGACCTCGGCCACGCGGGGGACGGAAGCAGCGAGCCCTGGATGCCCCCAGGGCGGGTGTCAGGTTAGCAGACTGAGCGACGGGCGTTTCCAAACCCGATTCCTCGTCTTTACAGGGACATGAGGGGCGTGATACCCGAGTCGCTCTGGGGAAATCAAACCGGAGTCCTGCGAGGCCTCCAGGGCGATCCTGGTCTGCAGGGAACCAACCGCAATGCAAGGCGGGTGGACGCAGCGGGGCCCCTAAAAACCCATGAGTGACGCCTGCGTCGCCACCTCTTGCACCTTGGCAACGGGCCCGGGGTGTCGGGGACGCTGGTTTTACCGTGTGGACAGCCTCGGCCTCTGACCTCCGTTGTTAGTTTTCCGCACGATCCACCCGCCCCTTCCAATCAGCCCGCGAGGCTCCGCCCCGCCCCATGACTCGGCTGATTGGCATCTCAGAGGGTGGCAGGGCGAGGGCTGGCGACCCGGCTGCGCGTGCAGAGCGCTCCCCTTCTGCCCCGCCAGGCGGGACTCAGGGTCTGCATCCTCGGGACCTGGACGCAGCTCCTGGAACCCAGTGACCGTCTCCGCAGCTCTGTCCTCGGGCCCCATCCCATGAGTCGGGCAAAGGAGGAAGTTCCTCAATGTATCTCCCCTTATTGTGAATTAGCATCCAAATAACAGAGAAAACATTCAGCCTTTGGTTTTTTGGGTTTGGCTTATGTCACTGAGCATGATATTCTCCAGCTCCATCCATTGACCAGCAAATGCCATCATTTCATTCCTTTTCAAGGCTGAGTAATATTCCACTGTGTATATATACCACATTTTCTTTATCCATTCATCTGTTGAAGGGCACCTAGGTTGGTTCCATAGCTTAGCTGTTGTGAGTTGAGCTGCTATAAACATGGATGTGGCTGTGTCACTGTAGGGTGCTGATTTTAAGTCCTCTGGGTATAAACCGAGGAGTGGGCTACCTGGGTCAGATGGTGGGTCCATTCCAAGTTTTCTGAGGAGTCTCCACACTGCTTTCCAGAGTGGCTGCACCATTTTGCACTCCCACCAGCCATGTGTGAGTGGACCTTTTCCCCACATCCTCGCCCACACTTATGGTTGCTAACACTGAGGTTCTAACAAAATCTGTGACTATCTCCCCAGAAAACTCACGCAGGCACGTACATCTATCCAACCCTTCCATGGAAGATTATCCCTGGAATGGTATTGAGCTCGTCAACCACTGCGTCTAGAAATCAGGGATCTCAAGTCCTTGAAGACACACCATCCTATCTATTTATCCGTCCATCCATCCATCCGTCCATCTATCCATCCATCCATCCATCCTATTTATCTGTCAACCTATCTATCCATCCATCCATCCATCCATCCATCCATCCTATTTATCTGTCTACCCATCCATCCATCCATCCATCCTTCTACCTATCCATCCATCCATCCATCCATCCATCCCTCTATCCATCCATCTATCCATCCATCCATCCATCCATCCATCCATTCATCCATCTATCCATCCATCCATCCATCCATCCATCCATCCATCCATCCATCCATCTATCCATCCATTCATCCATCCTTCTACCTATCCATCCATCCATCCATCCATCCATCTATCCATCCATCCATCCATCCTTCTACCTATCCATCCATCCATCCATCCATCCTTCCATCTCCATCTGTCTATCTGTCCATTTCTCTATAGACGCCACAGACCCTAGAATGTACATGCCTTTCCTTTTTCCTCATGCCTGGTATCTGTGTATCATGCCATGACTGATAACCCACAGTCTGATTTATAGTTTAAAGAAAAATAAAAGGTCCTGCACCAACTTCCATGCAAAGCATTTCTTGCTTCATGGGAAGGATGGTCGAGATGGCCCCACGTAGAACAGATGAATTGAGAACGGGTTGATAAGAGCTTCTTAGGCAGCGGCGTCTCCGTGCTTCGCTTCCTCTCCTCCTGAGTCTGCTTGGTGATGAGCGAGGACATCTGACCATTTCCCCCTTGCTGACCTTGGCTACCAAGAGCCCCACCGATGTTCCTTGCAGCTACGACCCCAGGGCTCCGTCTCAGCAGGTCATTGACAGTTACCTTCCAAAAACAGAAACAAGGGTCCACTGACTGCTTGTTTGGAAGAATGAAAGGGACTCGGCAGCTTTGCAGAAGGGCAGACTCCAGTAAAATGCCGAGATGCGGAATTGAGAGACGCTCTGGCTAAAGGGCTCCTGCACCGAACTGGGAAGGTCACGCTGAGGTGCCTGGAATTTCCTCCATGCCCCCAGCACGTCTGCCCTGGAGGAGGGAAGCAGATTTCCCGACTGAACATTCGCCTACATTTAAATTTTCTGTAAAATCAAAGAGGGTGGTCGTGCAAACTTCCTGAATAGTTGCTGCACCGTCTTACGCACGTAGAATGGATTCCCATTTCATTTATATATTTTAACATCCTACGTTATTTATAATAGAGGAGAAGCCCGTTGAATCTGCTCCAAATGCTACTAAACCAAGGAGAGCTCAGGTGAGATGATAACTTTGAAAATATTTAACTCTCTGCTAACAGTAGGGAGCAGAAAACATTTCCTAGAAACATTTTTCTTTTTCCTTGAAGGGGACCTGCATTAAACCTTTTAGGTTTTCTGCACCTGGTTACAAGAGCACGCCAGGCTTGGAGGACCAAAGAAGCCTTGGACAGCAGGTCCATGCTTGGATGCGACGGTACCCAATCATGATCTGTTGAAGGATCCCGAAATCTGAATTACGTACCATTCTTACATGTCACAGTATATCACTCTTCTTTTAACCTCTATTCCTCCAATTCTTTCAAAATGTAAAAACGTATCTTGGAAGAAAAAGTGGTTTCACGTTGCCGTAGGAACTGATGTCCTTCCCCAGACCCCTAAAGCACAAGAAGGAAAATCAAGAATCAATACATGGGATGAATTCAAACTACGAAGATTCTTTACAGCCAAAGAAAGAATCAGTAAAGTGAACAGAGAGCCCACAAAAGGGAAGAAAATCTTTACCACTATGCGCCTCAGATAGAGCATTAATCTCCAGATATAAAGAACTCAAAAAACTTAACACACACACACACACACACACACACACACACAAACCTGCTTAATCAATGGGCTAAGGAACTGAATAGACCCTTCACAGAAGAAGAAATGTAATCGATCAATAAATAGATGAAAACGTGTTCACCATCTCTAGCAATGATCAAAATTCAAATCAAAACTAAGATTCCATCTCACCCAGTCAGAATGGCCATGATCAAGAAGACCAGCAACCATAAGTGTTGGCGAGGACATCGGGAAAAGGTCCACTCACACGTGGCTGGTGGGAATGCAAAATGGTGCAGCCAGTCTGGAAAGCAGTGTGGAGATTCCTCAGGAAACTTGGAATGGACCCACCATGTGACCAGCTATCCCACTCCTCAGTTTATACCCAAAGGACTTAAAATCAGCACCCTACAGTGACACTGCCACATCAGTGTTTATAGCAGGTCAACTCACAATAGCTAAACTATGGGACCAACCTAGGTGCCCTTCAATAGAGGAATGGATAAAGAAAATGTGCTATAAATATGCAATGGAATATTACTCAGCCTTAAAGAAGAATGGAATGATGGCATTTGCTGGTCAATGGATGGAGCTGGAGAATATCACGCTAAGTGAAATAAACCAAATCCAAAAACCCAAAGGCTGAATGTTCTCTCTAATGTGTGGATGCTGACTCACAGTTAGGTGGGGTATTTAGTTGATTGGATTAGACAAAAGGGAATTAAGGGCAGGGAGGAGGTGGGAATGTGAAAGACCGTGGGATAACTGGACGTGACTGTCCTACATTGGTATATGAATACACGGCCAGTGCAACCCCATCATGTGCAAGCACAAGAATGGGAAGTTGCACTGCACGTATGTTTGACAGGTCACAACACGCTCTACAGTCTCGCACACCTGAGAAGAACAAAGAAGAACTGAAAAGAACAAACAAGAACGCACTCTTGGCTTCTACCCCAAATGAGAAAGGGCAGCTGGATCAATCCAGCTCCTGTGGCTCTACCACGAAGGAGTGACGGTCGGGCAGAGCTATGGGGGATTCAGGGACCTCTGAAGCATGTCACTGGAGGAGTCTCGTCAAGTCCCTCTTGGTCCTGTCAGGGAAGAGGGGACAGAGAAGCAGCAAAGGCTTTGGGGGGTCCATGCTGCTTTCACTGAGTTTCACACTGGGTTGCGTTATTCTTACAGCCGTGGAAACATGCAGCTCTCGGAGCTAAGTCCTCTTCCCCAGGGAATCTCTGCACGGAAGTTTTTTGGGGTAATCACTGGACAATGGGGGCCAAGCGCTCATGGTGAGCAGGTTCTGGGCTGGCGTGTGGCGACATGGTAGAACGTTGGCCTGGCAGCTGGAAGGCTCGTGGCTCAACTCCCAGTGGAAACAGATGAAAATGTCTTCCTTTTTCACCCCTGAGCAGATGCTCGTGGTCTGCTGAGTGACTTCTGTCCATCATTTCATGAAACAAATGGTGAATTCTGTCTCCTAAAGACCACGTCACGTGGGACAGGCGCCTGCTGAATGAGCCGGTGCTATGCTTGGACTGGCCAGAGAAGACGTGGAGTGGGTCTCTTCATTGGGAAGCATTTGCTTTGAATCAGAAAAAATAAGAGGAAGAGGAAGATGAAGAAGGAGGAGGAGGAGGAGGTGGAGAAGGAGGAGGAAGAAATGAAGAAGAAGAAGGAGATGGAGGCAGAGGAGGAGGAGGAGGGGGAGTAGGAAGAGGAAATGAGAAGGAAGAAGGAGCAGATGGAGAAGGAGGAGGAGGAGAAGGAGGAGGAGGAGATGGAGGAGGAGGAGATGGAGGAGGAGATGGAGGAGGAGGAGGAGATGGAGGAGGAGAAGGAGGAGGAGGAGATGGAGGAGGAGATGGAGGAGAAGGAGATGGAGGAGGAGGAGATGGAGGAGGAGATGGAGGAGGAGGAGATGGAGGATGAGATGGAGGATGAGATGGAGGAGGAGGAGGCGATGGAGGAGGAGATGGAGGAGGAGATGGAGGAGGAGGAGATGGAGGAGGAGATGGAGGATGAGATGGAGGAGGAGGAGGCGATGGAGGAGGAGATGGAGGAGGAGGAGATGGAGGAGGAGATGGAGGAGGAGATGGAGGAGGAGATGGAGGAGGAGATGGAGGAGGAGATGGAGGAGGAGGAGATGGAGGAGGAGGAGGAGATGGAGGAGGAGGAGGAGATGGAGGAGGAGGAGATGGAGGAGGAGATGGAGGAGGAGGAGGAGATGGAGGAGGAGGAGATGGAGGAGGAGATGGAGGAGGAGGAGGAGGAGATGGAGGAGGAGGAGGAGATGGAGGAGGAGGAGATGGAGGAGGAGGAGGAGATGGAGGAGGAGGAGGAGGAGATGGAGGAGGAGGAGATGGAGGAGGAGGAGGAGATGGAGGAGGAGGAGGAGATGGAGGAGGAGGAGGAGATGGAGGAGGAGGAGGAGATGGAGGAGGAGATGGAGGAGGAGGAGGAGATGGAGGAGGAGGAGATGGAGGAGGAGGAGGAGATGGAGGAGGAGGAGGCGATGGAGGAGGAGATGGAGGAGGAGGAGATGGAGGAGGAGATGGAGGAGGAGGAGATGGAGGAAGGAGATGGAGGAGGAGGTGGAGGAGGAGATGGAGGAGGAGGAGGAGGAGATGGAGGAGGAGGAGATGGAGGAGGAGGAGGAGGAGGAGATGGAGGAGGAGATGGAGGAGGAGATGGAGGAGGAGGAGATGGAGGAGGAGGAGATGGAGGAGGAGAAGGAGGAGGAGGAGAAAATGGAGGAGGAGGAGAAGGAAGAAATGGAGAAGGTGAGACAGAGGAGAAGGTGTTGGAGGAGCAGGAGGAGGAGGAGATGGAGGAGGAGATGGAGGAGGAGGAATAGACAAAGATGGAGAAGGAGGAATGGATAGAGAAGGAGGAAGAGACACGAGGTCGCGTGTCCCCCACAGATAGCGGCGTGCCTGCGTGTCCACACGTCGGGGAGACGTCAGGACTGTGTCCTCGTGGAAGCCATTCCCCTCTCCGGCCTGAGCGCTCGAGGACCCAGCGCCTTCCCGTGGGCCGTTCAGAGCCAAGCTCGTCCCTGAGCCGCAGGTCCTTCTGCGCCCTTAGACCTTCCCCGCTGAGCATCCGGAGGGACCTGGTCGCAGGACGGAGGCGGCCCGGCTCCTGCCTCCTCCTTCCTTCTTGAACTTCAGGAAGCGTGGCGCCTTCTGTGGATCGGTTTCCCTTCTGCATCTGGCACCGTTGCTGTGAAGGCTCAGTCGCGGGGAGCGAGCCGGCTGGGCGCACAGGCCTGACCCCTGGGCATTCTGAGGCGCAGACACGGTGGAACGACCGCTCGGGCGAGCCAACCGCAGACCCGTCTTCTGAGGGGTCATTTTTTCCTGCACGGTGGGATTTTCTGGGCAGGGTCCACCGCATGAAGGGCCGTCCTTGCGTGGAGCCCTGGACCCCGGGGCAGACTCTGGTGCCCCCAGGCCAACGTCTCCCCATTTCTGGGCTCTCGCTGAGCAGCACCCACTCCGTCTGTCGCTCTCTGTCGGATCCACATGTGGGCGAGACCGGTCGACTGGGGTCCAGGGCCACCATCTTGCCACAGTCTTTGGAACAGCCAACGGAGAGCAGGGTCGCCTCTGAGTCCCCACAGAATCGCCCCGGGCTCCACTCCCAACCCAGGGCCAAAGCCCAGCCTGGAAATGGACGCAAATTCAAAATGGCGCCTGTGCACCAGGCGAGGAGCTGGGAGGTGGTTTCCCAGTGGGGTGGGTGGACGGCGCTGCACCGTGGCCTCTTGTCTGCTGTCCTGAGACGGGTGGGCCCATGAGAGGGTGGGTTTATGCTCCTGGCAGCTCTTGAACCCTGAGGCCAAGGTCTCCGTCTCAGGAACTGGGTCCGCCTGGCCCTGCAGAGTCCTCTCACTCTCACAGGGACGCTTACCACCCTGGGTGCTCAGCCTCCAGAGGAGGCTGACCTAGGTTAGACAGACTGGTAATGCGACCTCCCTGCTGGTCGGGACCTGGGGCCTCCTGGGCTTGCTGTCCCCTCCTCCTGATGCCCTGTCCTTCACGGGAAGGATTCATGGTCCCCCACTGGACCACCCCAGTGGGCCACCCCAAGCCTCCCACCCAGCCGGGGACCGTTTCTTGAATCCTGAGTTCCACTCCCTGGACGGAAGGGTCTCCTCCGTGTCTCGCCTGGCCCGTGAGCAGACCCCTCTGAGAAGGTCCCAGAGCTTCATCCAAAGATGCCTGAGTCCTCAGCCTGGGGACACCGTGTCCGATCTTCTCTAAAAGTGTTTACGAAGAGCAACGAGGACCACGCTCAGCCTTTGCCGTGAAATGATTTTTTATTTTATTCTAGAAGAGGCTGAGGTCCTCTGTGACCGTCGGATCATCTGCGGGGACCTACTGCAGCAAAGGAACAGGAATCGCCTTTCACTGAGGTGAAATTGAGGTCCAGGCACCGTGGATCGACCCTTTCATCCCAGAAACCGGGACGAAACGCAGGGGCCTTAACCACTGAGCCCCGACCCGGCCTCTTTTTTATATTTTTTTCTCAGACGGGTTTTTTTCGCGGACGGGGTCTCCCTAAGTAGCCTGGGCTGGTGGTGCTTCTGGGACGTGGACCCACAGACGCTTCGCTACCCCGAGGGGCACGGAAGCAGGGTCCCCTCTGCGGGTGTGAAGGAAGCCAGCGGCCTCCCCCAGGTGGGAGGCCACAGGTGCTAAGCCTCTCGGGGAACCGGGACTCCTGACCGCCAAGCCTCTGGTGTGCTTCCTGCCGTGGGTCAAGGGTGACCGGGGGCCAATGGACAGTCGGCTGGCTGGCCCACGGGGCACCACGGCAGAGACAAGGGCTCCAGCATCCTCGGGCCTCGCTCTCTGCAGGGCCTCTGGACCCAGACTCCCACAGAGACCGGAGGACCTCGCACTCAGCGCACCGTGAGCTGCAGAGACGGCGGCGGGGGGTGGAGACAGCCTCCCGGAGACCCGGGTGTGAGGAGCACCCGGCCCTTCCCCACCCGAGCCCGCGCCCCAACACCACCAGATCCCACCTGGTCCAGGTGCCTGTTTGGGAGCCGCGGGAATGTTGGCAGGGGACCCAGGAGACCCCAGGGGACTCTGCCTCCTGCACCCGGGAGCCTGCGGGCGGGTGTCCTTAGGAGAAAGAGAGTCCGCAAGGGAGGGGAGGCACTGAGGCTAGGGAACAGACTCCGGAGTCCCTTAGTGAGGCCTGGCAGGCTGAGACTCACTGTTCTTTTTGCTTTTTGAGCACCAGGGATTGAACCCAGGGGCCCTCGACCCCTGAGCTCCCTCCCCAGCCTTACTTTGCATTTTATTTAGAGACAGGGTCTCACTGAGTGGCTTAGGGCCTCGCTTTGGTGGAGGCTGACTCTGAACTCTCGATCCTCCTGCCTCAGCCTCCCCAGCCTCTGGGTTGACAGGCGTGCCCAGCTCTGGTGGGTTTTAATCTGCGAGTGTGCAGACATCTCCGATGAACCCTCAGGACGGGGACGTTTTAACGATGATCAGCATGCTTGGGTCCTAGAGGTGGCCGGCCGGGTTCAGCAATCCCACTTACAGCAGAAGGATGGACAGCAGCAGACTGAGGAACGTCCACGCGCCAGGTTACAGGAGGACCCAGCGCCCTCCTCCAGGTGACCGGTTGCTTCCCGATCCCGTGCATGCTCCGTCCCTGCCACGCACGAATGTGTATTTTATTTCCTTAACGTACAGGTTGAATAAGCAGCAAAGACTGTGCGATTCCCCCTTGTGACAGGCAGGAGTCAGGTGGAAATAGAGCAGAGGCCGGGCGGAGCCTGTCATCCCAAGAACGCTGGAGGCTGAGGCAGGAGGATCGCAAGTGGGAGGCCAGCCTCAGCAACTTAGCGAGGTTTTAAGCAACTTAGTGAGACCCTGTCTCCAAATAAAAACTCAGCAGGGCTGGGGAGGTGGCTCAGTGGTTAAGCGCCCCCTGCTGGATATTTTGAGGTCACTGTGGTCCACCAGAGTCACCCAGCTCTGCTAATTGCCCCCAACTGTGCCTCACGGCTGTCAATCAACCTCCCTCCCCACGCCCCTGCCCTCTCCCTACAGCCCCCTGGTATGCGCCACTCCTCTGTCTTTTTCCACAAGATCGACCTTTGAGTATTCCACGTGGGTGAGGACTTGGAGTCCTCTCTGCCTGGCTTTCTTGACTTACTGCCAAATCGAGTGGCGGGTCGAAAGACAGTGTCAACTTGAGTGACGTGTCGAATGACAGGACTTCCTTCTTTTTCACAGCTGCATAATATTCCCCTGTGACTCTAAACCACTTTGTCTTGATCCATTCAACCCTCGATGGACACTTGGGTTTTTAATTCCCTGTATTTTGGCTCTTGTGTATATTGCTGCAATGAATCTGGGTGTCCAGATAATTTCCTGATCTTTGGGTGTAAGCCCAGGAGTGGAAAGACGAGACGATGAGGCCAGTTTCAGGTTTCCAGAGAGCCAGTCACGGCAGGCACCTTGACTTCCCCAGTGGCCGCTGGGAGGGCGGTATTGGCAACCTTCGCTGGAGGGCTTTGCTTTCAAATTGGTTTCTGGAAGATTTCCATAGAGTCTGCTTTGCCAGATTCTCTCAAAAGTGTCTTTATCTGGAAAGCAGCATGGAGATTCCTCAGGAAACTTGGAATGGACCCACCATGTGACCCAGCTATCCCACTCCTCGGTTTATACCCAAAGGACTTAAAATCAGCACCCTACAGTGACGCAGCCACATCAGTGTTTATAGCAGCTCAACTCACAACAGCTAAACTATGGAACCAACCTAGGTGCCCTTCAACAGATGAATGGATAAAGAAACTGTGGTACATCTACACAATGGAATATTACTCAGTCATGAAAAAGAATGAAATTCTGGCATCTGCCACTAAATGAATGGGGATGGAGAATATCACGCTCAGCGAAATAAGCCAATCCCAAAAACCGAAAGGCCGGATGTTCCCTGATATGCAGATGTTAACTCATAATAAGGGAGGAGGCAGAACAGGAACCCTTTGGATTAGACAAAGGGGAAAGAAGGGAGGGAAGGGGGATGGGAATAGGAAAGACAGTGGAGTGGACTGGACGTCACTTTCCTAAGCATGTGCGTGAATCCACCTCTGTGAATCCCACCACCACGTGCAACCCCAAGACTGAGGTCCTAATTAGAAGAAGGTAGAGTCTGTGCTTATATAATTACATCAAAAAAGGTTCTACTGCCTTGTGTAGCTAAGAGAGATGGTAAGAATATCTCAGGAAGCATCTTTTAATAGGTCTCTTTGGGCTAAATCCACAAGGGTCAGCCTTGAGCGACCCAGATAAAGGTGGGTGGACGGCCGGAGACCTTCTTGGCCTCCTGAAGTGAGTGTCTCTCTCTTTCCTCCTTGACTTTCTTCAATTCTAAAGAAGCCACTAACTTTTTTCTGAAACACAGAAATCAAAACATTCTCATGGTTCATTGCCCTGCATTTCCACATACGACCGTGAACCCCCTCAACATCCGCCAAGAAGACTGAGCAAACACGTAGAGTCGTTCCCGCGTTATTTCATCTTCCGAGCGGCACGTGGACTCTAGATCACCTCCAGGGACAGAGCATTGTGTCCTTGGGTATGCGACCCCATTCGTCCTCCACATCCGTCAAACCACGTAGCTTCACCTGCAAGGAAAGCGTCACACCAGAGTCTTCGTAGGATCCAGTTGTGCAGGCAGCAATTGCAGGACAGCCAAGTCAGCCCTGAGGAACTGACTCAGCCACAGGGGTTTTCTCAGCTGTCCGTCTTGCAAAAGCAAAGCTAACGCGGTTCTTCGGCGTCCGTCCACCATGGTTTCCAAGCATCTGCTCATTTATTTAAAAAGTGAGCCAAACAAACACCCATTGTTGATTAAAATCAGCTGTGTTTCCTTGAAGGAAGACCAACCGTCTGTCTCTCGTGAGATGCTTGTGCCCTCACGCAGCCTCACGGAAGGCTGGCCTTCTGTCTGAACCTCCAAGGGCCCACGTTATGCTACCGACACTGAAGGATCACAGGATGCCAGCTTTCTCTTTCGGAGAAATAAATTTTACAGAGACAAAGCTCAGAGTTTGCACTCGTGAATGATCCGTCGTTATGGTTTAGACGTGAGGTGTCCCACAAAAGTTCATCTGAGACCCTGCAAGAAAGTTCTGAGGTGGGATGATCAGATTACGAGAGTCTGAAACGAGTCAGTCAGGGGATTAATCCACTTGAATGGACTCACTGGGTGGTGACAGTAGGCAGGTGGGGTGTGGCTGCAGGAGCTGGGACACAGGGGACGTCCATCAGGGACTCTATCCCGTCCCTGGCTCCTTGGGGACTACATCCCGTCCCTGGCTCCCTGGGGACTATATCCCGTCCCTGGCTCCCTGGGGACTATATCCTGTCCCTGGCTCCCTGGGGACTATATCCTGTCCCTGGCTCCCTGGGGACTATATCCTGTCCCTGGCTCCCTGGGGACTATATCCTGTCCCTGGCTCCCTGGGGACTATATCCTGTCCCTGGCTCCCTGGGGACTATATCCTGTCCCTGGCTCCCTGGGGACTATATCCTGTCCCTGGCTCCCTGGGGACTATATCCTGTCCCTGGCTCCCTGGGGACTATATCCTGTCCCTGGCTCCCTGGGGACTATATCCTGTCCCTGGCTCCCTGGGGACTATATCCTGTCCCTGGCTCCTTGGGGACTATATCCTGTCCCTGGCTCCTTGGGGACTATATCCTGTCCCTGGCTCCTTGAGGACTATAGCCTGTCCCTGGCTCCTTGGGGACTATATCCTGTCCCTGCCTCCATGGGGTTTAGATCTGGTCCCTGGTGAGCAGAGCTCTCTCTGCTTCCTGGTGCCACGTCCTGAGCTGCTCTCCTCCTCCAGGCCCTTCCGCCATTTTGTTCTGCCTCACCTTGGGCCAGAGCCATGGAGTCGGCCCACCATGGACTGAACTTCTGACACCATGAGCCCCAGATTAACGTTTCCTCCTTCAATGTTCTCGTCAGGTCTTTGGGTCACAACAGCGAACGATCTGGCTTAAACACACCTCTGCCTGCTGTGAACTACAGCGACCATCAGCAGTAGATTGGTGGAGATCCGTCCAGAGCTGGCCAGCCCAGCAGCAGAGCGAGGCAATCTGCACGTAGCAGTTGAGAGTAACCGATTGTTTCCAAGAGGTCGGGGAAGGGAGGGTGAGGGTACCAGGGATCAGTGGCGCTAAGTTATCATTATACAGAAATAAGTGGGGGGCGCGTTTGCCCAGGAGGGAGTCCGTGCACATCCATGCTGTCAGTTTTCACTAAAAAGAAACAATACACACTTGAGGAGATTCAGACGTTATGCACGGATCAAAAAAGTACGTACAATGGGAGAAAATGAGATGTGTGTATTGCTCATTTAATTAAAATACGTTTGCAATACATCCTGATCCAGGCAGCACAGGCCTTAGCTCAGCATCGTTGTTAAAATGAATTTTAAACTGTGTTTTTAGGCCTGTTATTACTGACAGGGGACAGACAGAGGTGGGTGGTGGGACCCGAGGTCCAGGGGATGAGCTGACCCCACGGACTTTCTGTTCCCAGGAGCCGCTGGCCGGCAGCCCTGCCTGGCTTCCGTGGACAGCCCACGTCCCCTTCCTCACCAACCGCCTGCTGCCTGCAGGAGAGACGCAGCCTGAAATCATGTCCCAGAGGAGCCCAGTGACCCTGAAGGGGACTCTGTGACCCCGACACAGACCAGGTCCCAGGGCCCAGGGAGACCAGAGTCATTCCTCCACCATAGAACCTGCAGGAACAGGGGCCAGTGAGAGCCAGCCAGCCTGGGCAGAGAGACCCAGAGTGGCCATGGCTGTGGGGGCTGGACAGTCTGAGGTCGCCCTGCTGTCCGTCAAAAGTCAGGAGGTGGACCTGGGCAGGACTCTCTGGAAACTCCCCTGGGACCCATAAAACTGGATGCAGGAGAGGCCTGCTGTCCCCTCCTCTCTGAGAGGACCCCTCTGTCCCCTGAGAATGTCCCCTTCCCCTTTGCATCCCTTCAATCACCTCCTGCCTGTCATTCTGAGTGACAGGTCTGACACCTTTGTAAGTTGATTGGTAAAACCTGCATTTCAAAAGTGGTTGATTTGCTGCCTGGTGTCCAAGAAGCCCACAGCCCTTTTACAAGACCACAGAGTCGTCTCCTGAGTTGAATCTACGATGGGATTCACAGTTTTTGTTAATTTTTATTTATTCTAATGTGTTGCACCTGACAACAGAAGGCATGGCTGCATTTTGACAGATCAGACATAAATGGAGGGTCGTCTCTCATTTTTCTGACTGTCCATGTTGCAGGATCACATGGCCATGCAGTCACACGTGCACATGAGTCTTCACGTCTGTCCACTCTACTAAAATCCCATTTTCTGGCATGCACACAGTTTCCCTAGGCGACCACAGACTGTGAGCCCGGAGTCGATGTGCGTGGGCTCAGGCGGAGGCGGGAGGAACGCGGGCCCCAGGCCTTCCTTGACTCTGCAGCCGGGTCCGTGGGTCAGGCGCGGGCAGCGCCCCCCGTTCCGGGTGTGGGGACAGCCGGCCCCGGGTGTCAGGAGGAGCTGGTTCTGTGGCTTCCTGGGAGCCTGGCGGCCGTGCAGCATGGACAGTCGGGGACCTTGTGGTGCAGCTTGAACAGCTTGAACTCGGGACGGCGGCTGCAGAAAGCCACCTGTGACTTGGGGAAGCTCTGGGCTGGCCGGTCCCTGCTGACCTTCTTCCCGGGGCGCGGATCCTTTTCCGATCATGGTCACCCTGCTGGAGCCGCCCCTGGGCTGTGCTCAGGCCTCGCCTCTCATCCCCGCACCTCGCAGCCTGAGGGGCCTCCTTCTTGCAAGCCCGCTGGGTTTCCAGGGCCCACCTGGCTTCCCTGGGTAGAGGTCTTGACTCCCGTCCCTCTGTCCTGGAAGGTAACCCTGGAAGGTGACCCTGGAAGGTGACCAGGCTGCTAAGAGGCTTTGCACAGAGACGGGACTCGAGCCTTAACTCCCTCCTGTGCGTTTTAACAGACAACAGCCTTCAGCCTCCACCTGGGCCAAGAGGGCCTTTCCCGGGGCAGCTGGGGGTCCCTGGCCCTCAGCGCCGAGGGACAGGCGGAGACGCCCCTGGATTTCTCTTGGAAGCACCTTCCCCGTCCTCGGAGCTCCTGGAAATCGTGGTGCTGTTGAAAAGGCTGCTAAGACCCCTGCTCTCCCCCAGCACCGGCCAGCGGCTCAGGAGCGTCCCTGGGTCGCGTCCCTGGGTCACGCCCCGGGCGACCCGGCACCGCGCACGAATCTCAGCCTCTTAATCTCAGCACAGACCTAAAGCCTGCTGCAGGTCCGGCCAGCTCCGGGGGTGGCTTCCTGAGCCTCCCCAAGCACAGAAGGAGGCTGGAGGCCTGTGCAGCAGGCGCGGGGCCATCCTGAAGCATTTTCTCCTGGTCCCTCAACCTGAGAACGCCCCTCAGGCTCCTGACACCTGGGACAGCTGCTGGGGTGCTCCCTGGAGTCCCCACAAGAAGGCCTAAGGCAGCAATCGGGCCTCTATTATGGAGGCTCTTTCTTGTTTTCCTAGGAACTCCAGCCCCAGCACGGGGTGGGCATATCCTGCAGGAGCAGCGGGAACTGACCCCTCTGCAGATTCCCGTCCTGGGATGGGTCACCTCCTTCAATAGCCAGAATGGACACATCTAACCGCCCCCGGGGAGCCCATCAGGAGCCCTTGTCTGCAGAATTGAAAAGCATCAATAGCATCCGCCCCGGGGTGAGCCTGAGGCTTCTGTGAATTTGAGTCGCTCTCCACCTGCAAAAAAAGAAAAGAAAAAGAGAAACACACGCACACACACAGCCCTGTTCCGGGTGTGGGTCAGCCACATTTTTCTAGATTTTACCCGCTACTAAATCGCCTGCTTCTGTCTGCGAGTCACTGTGCGAGGCTCATTCTCCACGCGAGTTAACAAACACGGCCGCGGGCTGATTTATGTTTCCTCTTCTCGCCGACATACACGGACTTCATCTGGTTTTAAGGGACAAGCCCCGGGATCACATCAGCTGACAGCGTCTATTTGAACTTTTTATATATTGCCCAGGGACGGGTGGTGCACGCCTGTCATCCCAGTGACTCTGAAGGCTGGAGGCAGGAGGATCACCAGTTGGAGGCCAGCCTCAGCAACCTAGTGAGGCCCTAAAGCAATTGAGGGTGACCCGGTCTCAAAATAAAACACAAACAGGGCTGGAGATGTGGCTCAGCGCTGAAGCGCCCCTGGATTCAACCTGCTGCATTCTGACATATTCCATTTTTTAAATTATACAAATAATTACCCTTTACATTAAAGGGTCGGGATTCACCCCTCCTTGGAATACAGAACACCCGCGTTGTACCGTTTAATTTCTTAGCTCTGGGCAAGTTTTCAGTCAGTTACCTACGGCTGGTTTTCCAGTAAGGGGGTTAGAATTCCAGAATAAGTTCATCCCAGGCCTTATCCTGATGCCTCCGGCAACCACGTGGAGGGCTCTCTTTTCCCAGTCGGGCACCTGAGGACCCTCCTCCCTGATGACTGAGTGATCGGATGTCTAAGGACCAGCCTTCCATGGCCCATCAGCAGAGGGTACGATTTATTTTATATGAAGCCATTTTTCTTAAAATTCCAAAGAGGGAACTTGTGCACACCGTGCGTGGGCAATGGATCCTTCCGGAGCACGTTCTCGTGACCTGAGAGAGCAGCCCACCTGATTTGCACACGCGACGTCTCGCGTTCTTGTGAGATGCTGGCTCCTGCGTGCAGGCGGGTGTGCGGGTGGCCAGACCCCCGAGAATCAAGTCTCTGCAGGGCTCAGAAAGGACGCTATTTCTAGCAGAGGTGTGGACGGAAGGAAGGAAGCCGTCCCTGATGGGTCCCCACCTGCACCTGCTGCTGAAAAGCTTCCCCGTTTTGCAGGCGAGACGACAGGGCACCAATGGCGCTTGAACGCCGTGCCCCGGGGCGGCTGGAAAGCAGGCTTTCCTAACAACGCAAGCAAGCAACGCCTGCAGCCCAGCAGAGCGATTTATTCTTCCTTATTATGCTCATTTTTTTTTTAAAGAACGATTTACCTGCCCGCCTCATATAAATACTAGAATATGCATTCACTCCTGGTGAATAGAGGCTCCTTTCTAAAAGCAGAGCGCGCCAGGCGCCTGATCAACTCTTTTCTTGTGGTTCCTGTAAAAATGTAGAATCCGTCATTGTTCAGCACCTCCAAAAAATAAAATGAAACAAAATAAAGCACGGTGGACTTCAACGGAAAGAAAATGCACTTGCATATTTGGGACCACGCTCACCCGGTTGGATGTACTCAGTGTCCCGATTAATTTCCACCCAGTTATTCGCTGTCCAGATTGGACTGCACGGCGCGTCCTAATTGCCCGGGACAGTTAATGAGCAAGTGAGTGGCAGGCATTTCTCTTTTTTTTTTTTTTTTTTTTTGCTGCCCAGATTTAGTTTCCTTCTCTGCACCTGATGAGCGAAGGCAGACATTCTGGGGAGCAGCGTAAAGAAGTTTCTTCTAGAACGTTCGAATATAAACCCGCGAGGCCGTTGCCTGAGGTTCATGCACAGAGAAAGCGCGAGCCTCCTACTATTTCCACCCCAAGGAATATTTCGCACCCCGGTTAAAGGCTGCTGTGAGGAAACGAGACAAACTTCTGTCCCTGGTGGTTTCAAGGCCCCCCATCCAGGTGTCTGGGGTGCTGGGTCATCAGGACGCATTTACAGACCAGAAAGGTGGTCACACCACACAGAGAGGCAAGCAGGGTGGCAGCTCCGTCTTGGGGTAGGTGGAGGGCGGACCGGGCCGGGGGCACGGAGGGATCCAGCACACACAGCCCCTTGGCCAGGCTGTGCGCGGGCATTGGGGGCTCAGGGCTGGTGCTGAGAGGGTCCCTGGGCAGTGCACGTGTCCTGGGGTGGACCCAGGATCCGGGACTGGACGATGGTCCCTGCCTCTGGGGAGCAGCCCGACCCAGCGCCTCTCACGGAGTAACTCGCCCCACGTTGCGGGCCCTGCTGAAAAGATCCAGGCACCTGGCGGAAGAAGAAATGTGCAGGGTCCACAAGGACAAGAAGAGGTGTCCAGCCTCCCTCGCAATTAGAGAAAAACGAAGCTGAACGACTCCAAGATTCCATCTCACCCAGTGAGAAGGGCAATGATGGAGAAGACCAGCAATGATAAGTGTGGGCGAGGACGTGGGGAAAAGGTCCACTCACACGTGGCTGCTGGGAATGCAAAAGGGTGCAGCCACTCTGTGAAGCAGTGTGGAGATTCCTCAGGAAACCTGGAATGGACCCACCATCTGACCCAGCTATCCCACTCCTCGGTTTATACCCAAAGGACTTAAAATCAGCACCCTACAGTGACACAGCCACATCAATGTTTATAGCAGCTCAACTCACAATAGATAAGCTATGGCACCAACCTAGGTGCCCTTCAACAGATGAATGGATAAAGAAAATGTGGTCTATATACACAGTGGAATATTACTCAGCCATCCATTGACCAATAAATGCCATCATTTCATTCTTCTTTATGGTTGAGTAATATTCCTTTGCATATACATACCACATTTTCTTTATCCATTCATCTCTTAAAGGGCACCTATATTGGTTCCAGAGTTTAAAACTTGGCAATGTTTCCCAAGAGCTGACAAATGCGTATTTGCAGTTCATACTCGAATTTTTGTCGTTAATATGTATTGTGGTAATGATGTTCCTGCTGAAATCCATTTTTATGCCAGATTTATACTGAGTCAGTGTGATGTTTCTCAAGTCAGTCTTTCTTTCTTTCTTCCTTCCTTCCTTCCTTCCTTCCTTCCTTCCTTCCTTCCTTCCTTCTTTTCTTTCCTTCCTTCTCTCCCTCCTCCTACGTATAAAATGTACGTACTCATTAGCTTATGAAATGAAAACGTTATCCATTTGCAAGACGTTTCACTTAATGCGTCACCTTCTGTCTCCTCAGCTGCAATTACATATTCATAATCTTTTCCATAGCCATCGATAAGCACAATCCATATATCCTGATAAAATAAAGAGGAAAAGCAAAGAGGATCCACATCTCAGAGTCCGTCCTGATTCCGTGAGCACAGTTCCACACGGGTCCTCCCCGCTGGGTGTGGGCTGCCCCTCAGGCGGGCAGACTGAGCCATGGCGATCTCGCTGCCCACGTGCAGGACTTGAGGCCAGAGCCCGAGTCTGTCAGCACCTGCTTTCCTTCGCTCTTTGCCCGGCTTTCCGGGGCTGCGAGACCTGCTCCCTCCCTCCCTCCCTTCCTTCCTTCCTCCTTCCTTCCAAGCTCAGCTGTAAATTCCCTTTTAAACCCCAGGTTAGCTGTGCCAAATGCCCCGGATCCTACGTATTTTGGTATGTTGTGCCTTCATTTCATTTGTCTCAAATCGGCCTCTCTCATTGCTTCTCATTTCTTCTTCGAACGATGCGTGATTGACATGTGTGCTATTCAATTTCCACATTCTTACAAGCTACCCAGGCTTCCTTCTGTACTTGATTTCTAATGTAGCTCCTCAGTGGTACAATTTCAATCCTTTAAATTCTTTGAGGCTGGATCATTCTTTGCAAGGAGGCTGTGCTGTGCATTCTAGGATAAGGATAGCACCATCTCTGGGCGATACACATTAGATACATGTAATATATTTTCTCCTCAGTTGTAAGAACCCCAACTGTCCCTCTGTAGGGCCACATGTCCCCCAGATGAGGTAGCAAAATCACCCTCGATGAAGAGACACTGTGGTTAGCAGTTCTTCATAAATTTCCAATCCCTCCAGTTAGATAGCAATTATCATGTTAGTAAGAAATAGAGCTTCGTTTGCTGGAATCTTAATTTGCACCCAGGGCAGGTACACAGCCTGGCTATGGTAGGACCTCCATCAATAGTTATTGCACTCACTTGACTGAAGCTAGGGATTAAGAAATTCCTTGAAGAGGCAGGGCAGGCTCTGGAGTCTCCACTGAGTAAAGTTCCTCGTATAATTGCTGTTTCGTTTCAATAGAGGATGGTTTCAAGAATCTCCTGCAGGGAAGCAAGTTGAAATCCACATAAATCTTAATTATTATAATCTGCAAAGCTAAAGGAGGAACTTCCAGGTCTCAGCGGGACATGGGTAGGTCTGGTTTTTATTCCATAATTCAAAATTAAGGAGCAGAAGAGACCAATTATTACCTCTGAGACCGATTCTCACATTGGTAACAGACCCTTGCACCCTTTGATTTACCCTCGTGTAAACAGCTGACCATGAATCCCTGGGCCCAAGACTCCCGCTCCAGTTACTTGTGAGTTCAAGGCACTTGGTGAAGAATTCAAAGCCTGCTTCTTGGCAGAGCAGATCACTGTCCTACCTGCACACCGGCTCCTCTGGGAGGTGGAGACAGACTCCCTGCGTGGCACTTAGAAATTCCTCCTCCTGTTCTTTCCAACCTAGACGAGCAAGAGAAGGAAAATGAGACTCTTACCCCAGGAAGTGCAAAGGTTGAGGTCAGAAGCGTCTGTCTCCCGGAAGCTCAGGTGGGAGACCCTGCAAGAACGATCAGAGTGAAAAGATGGGGTTACCAGAGCTTTATCCTAACCCGTGGATTCATCCACGTGCATGGACTAGCTGGGTGGCGACTGTAGGCAGCTGGGTGCGGCTGGAGGAGGTGGTCACTGGGGACATGATTGGGGACTATATCCCGTCCCAGGATCCTTGGGGACTATATCCCGTCCCTGGTTCCTTGGGGACTATATCCTGTCCCTGGCTCCATGGGGACTATATGCTGTCCCTGGCTCCTTGGGGACTGTATCCCGTCCCTGGCTCCTTAAGGACTATATCCTGTTCCTGGCTCCTTAAGGACTGTATCCTGTCCCTGGCTCCCTTGAGGACTTTATCCTGTCCCTGTCTCCATGGGGACTATATCCTGTCCCTGGCTCCATGGGGACTATATCTTGTCCCTGGCTCCATGGGGACTATATCCTGTCCCTGGCTCCTTGGGGACTATATCCTGTCCCTGGTTCCATGGCGACTATATCCTGTCCCTGGCTCCTTGGGGACTATATCCTGTCCCTGGGTCCTTGGGGACTATATCCTGTCCCTGGGTCCTTGGGGACTATATCCTGTCCCTGGCTCCTTAAGGACTATATCCTGTCCCTGGCTCCCTTGAGGACTTTATCCTGTCCCTGTCTCCATGGGGACTATATCCTGTTCCTGTTTCATTGGGGACTATATCCTGTCCCTGGGTCCTTGGGGACTATATCCTGTCCCTGGGTCCTTGGGGACTATATCCTGTCCCTGGCTCCTTGGGGACTATATCCTGTCCCTGGCTCCATGGGGACTATATCCTGTCCCTGGCTCCTTGGGGACTATATCCTGTCCTACCTGCATGGGGACTATATCCTGTCCCTGGCTCCATGGGGACTATATCCTGTTCCTGTTTCATTGGGGACTATATCCTGTCCCTGGGTCCTTGGGGACTATATCCTGTCCCTGGCTCCCTTGAGGACTTTATCCTGTCCCTGTCTCCATGGGGACTTTATCCTGTCCCTGTCTCCATGGGGACTTTATCCTGTCCCTGTCTCCATGGGGACTATATCCTGTCCCTGGCTCCTTTGGGACTGTATCCTGTCCCTGGCTCCCTTGAGGACTTTATCCTGTCCCTGTCTCCATGGGGACTTTATCCTGTCCCTGTCTCCATGGGGACTATATCCTGTCCCTGGCTCCTTTGGGACTGTATCCTGTCCCTGGCTCCTTAAGGACTGTATCCTGTCCCTGGCTCCTTGGGGACGATATCCTGTCCCTGGCTCCATGGGGACTATATCCTGTCCCTGGCTCCTTGGGGACTATATCCTGTCCTACCTGCATGGGGACTATATCCTGTCCCTGGCTCCATGGGGACTATATCCTGTCCCTGGGTCCTTGGGGACTGTATCCCGTCCCTGGCTCCTTAAGGACTATATCCTGTCCCTGGTTCCCTTGAGGACTTTATCCTGTCCCTGGCTCCTTAAGGACTATATCCTGTCCCTGGCTCCTTGGGGACTATATCCTGTCCCTGGGTCCTTGGGGACTGTATCCCGTCCCTGGCTCCTTAAGGACTGCATCCTGTCCCTGGCTCCCTTGAGGACTTTATCCTGTCCCTGGCTCCTTAAGGACTATATCCTGTCCCTGGCTCCTTGGGGACTATATCCTGTCCCTACCTCCATGGGGACTATATCCTGTCCCTGTCTCCATGGGGACTATATCCTGTTCCTGTTTCCTTGGGGACTATATCCTGTCCCTGGCTCCATGGGGACTATATCCTGTCCCTGGCTCCATGGGGACTTATCCTGTCCCTGGCTCCTTGGGGACTATATCCTGTCCCTGGCTCCTTGGGGACTATATCCTGTCCCTGGCTCCTTGGGGACTATATCCTGTCCCTGGGTCCTTGGGGACTATATCCTGTCCCTGGGTCCTTGGGGACTATATCCTGTCCCTGGCTTCGTAAGGACTATATCCTGTCCCTGGCTCCCTTGAGGACTTTATCCTGTCCCTGTCTCCATGGGGACTATATCCTGTTCCTGTTTCATTGGGGACTATATCCTGTCCCTGGCTCCTTGGGGACTATATCCTGTCCCTGCCTGCATGGGGACTATATCCTGTCCCTGGCTCCATGGGGACTATATCCTGTCCCTGGGTCCTTGGGGACTGTATCCCGTCCCTGGCTCCTTAAGGACTATATCCTGTCCCTGGCTCCTTGGGGACTATATTCTGTCCCTACCTCCATGGGGACTATATCCTGTCCCTGGCTCCATGGGGACTATATCCTGTCCCTGGGTCCTTGGGGACTGTATCCCGTCCCTGGCTCCTTAAGGACTGTATCCTGTCCCTGGCTCCCTTGAGGACTTTATCCTGTCCCTGTCTCCATGGGGACTATATCCTGTTCCTGTTTCCTTGGGGACTATATCCTGTCCCTGGCTCCATGGGGACTATATCCTGTCCCTGGCTCCATGGGGACTATATCCTGTCCCTGGATCCTTGGGGACTGTATCCCGTCCCTGGCTCCTTAAGGACTGTATCCTGTCCCTGGCTCCCTTGAGGACTTTATCCTGTCCCTGTCTCCATGGGGACTATATCCTGTTCCTGTTTCCTTGGGGACTATATCCTGTTCCTGTTTCCTTGGGGACTATATCCTGTCCCTGGCTCCATGGGGACTATATCCTGTCCCTGGCTCCATGGGGACTATATCCTGTCCCAGGCTCCTTGGGGACTATATCCTGTCCCTGGGTCCTTGGGGACTATATCCTGTCCCTGGGTCCTTGGAGACTATATCCTGTCCCTGGCTTCGTAAGGACTATATCCTGTCCCTGGCTCCCTTGAGGACTTTATCCTGTCCCTGTCTCCATGGGGACTATATCCTGTTCCTGTTTCATTGGGGACTATATCCTGTCCCTGGCTCCTTGGGGATTATATCCTGTCCCTGTCTCCTTGGGGACTATATCCTATCCCTGGCTCCTTGGGGACTATATCCTGTCCCTGGCTCCATGGGGACTATATCCTGTCCCTGTTTCCTTGGAGACTGTATCCTATCCCTGGCTCCTTGGGGACTATATCCTGTCCCTGGCTCCTTGGGGACTATATCCTATCCCTGGCTCCTTGGGGACTGTATCCCGTCCCTGGCTCCTTGGGGACTGTATCCTGTCCCTGGCTCCTTAAGGACTGTATCCTGTCCGTGGCTCCTTGAGGACGATATCCTGTCCCTGGCTCCTTGGGGACTATACCGTGTCCCTGGGTCCTTGGGGACTATATCCTGTCCCTGGGTCCTTGGGGACTATATCCTGTCCCTGGCTCCTTAAGGACTATATCCTGTCCCTGGCTCCCTTGAGGACTTTATCCTGTCCCTGTCTCCATGGGGACTATATCTTCTTCCTGTTTCCTTGGGGACTATATCCTGTCCCTGGCTCCTTGGGGACTATATCCTGTCCCTGGCTCCTTGGGGACTATATCCTATACCTGGCTCCTTGGGGACTGTATCCTGTCCCTGGCTCCTTAAGGACTGTATCCTGTCCCTGGCTCCATGGGGACTATATCCTGTCCCTGGCTCCTTGGGGACTATATCCTGTCCCTGGCTCCTTGGGGACTATATCCTATCCCTGGCTCCTTGGGGATTATATCCTCTCCTTGGGTCCTTGGGGACTATATCCTGTCCCTGGCTCCTTAAGGACTATATCCTGTCCCTGGCTCCCTTGAGGACTTTATCCTGTCCCTGTCTCCATGGGGACTATATCCTGTCCCTGGCTCCTTGTGGACTGTATCCCGTCCCTGGCTCCTTGGGGACTGTATCCCGTCCCTGTCTCCATGGGGACTGTATCCCGTCCCTGGCTCCTTAAGGACTGTATCCCATCCCTGGCTCCTTGGGGACTGTATCCCGTCCCTGGCTCCTTGGGGACTGTATCCCGTCCCTGGCTCCTTGGGGACTATATCCCGTCCCTGGCTCCTTGGGGACTGTATCCCGTCCCTGTCTCCATGGGGACTGTATCCCGTCCCTGGCTCCTTGGGGACTGTATCCCGTCCCTGTCTCCATGGGGACTGTATCCCGTCCCTGGCTCCTTAAGGACTGTATCCCATCCCTGGCTCCTTGGGGACTGTATCCCGTCCCTGGCTCCTTGGGGACTGTATCCCGTCCCTGGCTCCTTGGGGACTATATCCTGTCCCTGGCTCCTTGGGGACTATATCCTGTCCCTGGCTCCTTGGGGACTATATCCTGTCCCTGGCTCCTTGGGGACTATATCCTATCCCTGGCTCCATGGGGTTTAGATCTGGTCCCTGGTGAGCAGAGCTCTCTCTGCTTCCTGGTGCCACGTCCTGAGCTGCTCTCCTCCTCCAGGCCCTTCCGCCATTTTGTTCTGCCTCACCTTCGGCCAGAGCCATGGACTGGACCCACCATGGACTGAACCTCTGACACCATGAGCCCTGGATGAACTTTCCCTCCTCTACGTGGTTTTTATTGTCAAAGCCACACAAAAGGTGGCTAAAACATTTGAACTGAACGTCGCCGCCTGCTAGTTTGATTTCATTGGCATAAAGAGATTTCTTCCTTTTGTGGAGACGGCTCCTTGACCAGGGAGGCTGGCGAGTCCGCACCCCCAGGGCTGTGTGCCCCGTCAGGAGCAGAAGCTGTAGACTTGCTTCCACATCCTCCAAACCAAGAGGAGTCTCCCTCGAGGTCTGCATGTTGCCGTCTGGAAGTAAAATCTCTTTACCTGAAATCTCAAGTGTTGCTCTGAGAGCCTTTAAGAAGTCAGAGGAAGCCAGCCGCCATGCGTCCACCTACAGTCCCAGTGACTCGGGAGGCCGAGGCTGGAGGACGGCAAGTTGGAGGCCAGCCTCAGCCACTTAGCAAGGTCCTCTGCAAGTTAGTGAGAGCCTGTGTCAAAATTTTTAAAAAATAGATAAATACAAAATGCTGGGACTGTGACTAAGTCGATAAATATTCCCTATCTTTAATCCTCGTACCAAAAATAAATGAATAAATACAACTAAAGAAGTAAAAGCAGAGGAATAATCGTACCCATATTATCCAGGATAATCTACCCACCTTATAAGGGGAGTTGACAATTGTAGACTAATTAATCCCACCTACCAAAAACCTTCACAGCACGGCAAGAAGCGTTTGGACCGCCAGAGTGGGTATCAGAGTCCAGCTAATTTGCACATGGAATTAACCACTGATCTTCTATTTCTTTGAAAACAATTGAATGTGTGTGATTAAGGAGATAAATATGATCATCCATAGGCAACATTCGAATTGCTAAATTTGATGACGGCACTTACCTCTGGGGTTGGCCTGGGCACGGGGATAGTGTTTTATTACCTGATATTTTTGCCATGGTGAGACATTTACAAATTCTTGATATAATAGAAACATAAAGCATAGCAAAGCAAGGCACTACCTAAAAAATATTCATTCCCCAATGGCCTTAGAATGAATTTAAATTCAGTCGGATCATAGAAAAATTAAAGAATAACCAAATGATAAGTGACAAACTCTTTAATTGACATCTGAAAATGTGCATTTTTATGGAAACAACATATTTCAGTGCATGCATACGTCACCTCATATTCAGGTCAGGCTGAGCACATCCATTTCCCGGAACATTTATCATTGTTTTGCAATGAAAACCTTCTTTAAATATCTCTGTGTGGCTACTTTGAAACACACAGTGCATTATCAATAAGTAGGATTTCCTTTTATGCAAAAATAAAAACATGAAAACCTATTTTTTTGAGGTATGACTTAATTCCTGCTGTCCCTTAATGAAGAAAAAGAGAAAATTTATTTTATTTTATTTTATTTTTTTGTTGGTACCAGGGATTGAACCACTGAGCCACCTCCCCAGCCCTTTTTATTTTTTAATTTTTTTTATTTTCAATTTGAGACTGGGTCTCACTAACTTGCTTCCGGTGTCACTAAGTCTCCGAGGCTGGCCTCCAACTTGAGATCCTCCGGGCCTAGCCTCCCAAGTTGCTGGGATGCACCGTGGTGCACGCCTGTCATCCCAGCGGCTCAGGAGGCTGAGGTGGGAGGATTGCAAATTCAAAGCCAGCCTTAGCCCAATGGAGGCCCTCAACAACTCAGTGAGACCCTGTCCCTAAATAAAATGCAAAATAGGGCTGGGGAGGGGGCTCAGGGGTCAAGCGCCCCCGAGTTGAGTCTCCTGCGTTCTTGGGGAAGTCGGAGCTCTGGCTGGGGATCTTAACCCTGGAGGCTGGAGGCCGGCTCACGGCGTTTTGGAGCTGAGTCTCCAACACCAACCACACAGCAGCGAGTGCGTTGCTTGGGACACTTCGTGGTACGAGGCTGACGTTGTTAAAAAGAAACCCCCTCCCCAGCACCTTCGAGTATCCCGAAGGAAATCCAATTCCTGTCCGAGGAAAGGGCTCCGTCCTGGATTTACTGAGCAGCTACCCCTTCCGTGACCAAGCACGGCCCGTCCCAACCCCAAACCCTCTCTCGCTTTTGCAACGCCCCTTGGGAGGGATCCCTGGGGGTCTCCTGCTGGGTGGCGGGAGGGGCTCTCTTTGCAGACACGGGCCCAGAAGGTGCTGCTCCCGACCTGAGTGACTCTCCTGCTCCTCCCGAATCCGTCCCTGGCAGAACCCAGAAGACCCTGTGGTCACCTCCCTCCTCTGTCTCCTGGCTCCTGCGCCAGTCATTTTGGAACCTCCTGCAGACCCTTAGGTCTCTAGCCCGGCGCTCTTCCGACACCTGCCCATCAAGATGAGCCAGGTTCCGGAGAAATCTGTCCCAAGGACTTGAAAGCACCATGATTTATGTGCAGGAAGCCCCCTGGCCTCTGGCTGTGCAAAGGTCCTGCACAAATCTGCAGAACGGGGTCGGAGCCCAGGAGGAGGACCACGGGCATCAAGGAGACCGTGCCGGACACGGAGAAGCAGGCCGGGGGTGACCGCGCACGCTGGCCCGGTTCCCCGAAAACGAGAATGGGCTTCAACCTGGATCTGCCGCACTTGGTCACGCGGGTCTCGGAGAGGAGCGGGGTCTTCACGCGTGCGGCTCGGAAGCTCTGGGATCCTGCAGCTCCGTACTTGAGAATCGGACGACGGCTCAACCTGGAAAGTTCCTTCTCCGATGGGCCAAGAAGGCTGAGCCTGCGCGAGGCCAGGCGCTGCAGCTTCTCGCCGCCTCTGCTTCTTGTCTGTCAGCGCAGAGTGGACGCCGTTTCACGTGAGCCCAGTGTGAGCCGCTTTCTTATTTTGAGGGGTTGAGATCATCTCTATCTGTCTATCATCTATCTATCTGTCTGTCATCCACCACTTCTGTCTGTCCAGGTGGCTGTCACACCCTGGGTGGGGCTGCTCCTGGCTCCTGGTGTGTGCAGCCCAGAGACGCTGCTCCACAGCCTGCAGTGCACAGCACACCCCAGCACAGAGACCCTCCAGCCCCAGAGGCCACAGTGCAGAGAAAATCTGCAGGACAGAGTCTTTGTCTATCATCTGTCCACCCAGCTGTCATCTGTCATCTATCTATCTATCTATCTATCTATCTATCATCTATCATCCATTTATCATCTACCTATCTATCTATCATCTATCTATCTGTCATCGTCCAGTTCTGTCTATCTAGGTGGCTGTCAAAACCTGGGTGGGGCTGCTCTGGCATCTGTTGTGTGGAGCCCAGAGATGCTGCTCCACAGCCTGCAGTGCACAGCACAGCCCAGCACAGGAACCCCCAGCCTTAGAAGCCCACAGTGCAGAGAAAACCTACAGGACAGAGTCACTATCTCTCATCTGTCCATCCAGCTATCATTTGTCTATCATCTATCATCTATCAATCATCTATCATCTATCTATCTATCTATCTATCTATCATCTACCTATCTTTGTATCTGTCATCTACCACTTCTGTCTGTCTAGGTGGCTGTCACAACCTGGGTGGGGCTGCTCCTGGCTCCTGGTGTGTGCAGCCCAGAGACACTGCTCCACAGCCTGCAGTGCACAGCACAGCCCAGCACAGAGAACCTCCAGCCCCAGAGGCCACAGTGCAGAGAAAACCTGCAGGCCAGAGTCTCTGTCTATCATCCATCTATCCATCAATCTGTCATCTATCATCTATCTATCTATCTATCATCTACCTATCTTCGTATCTGTCATCTACCACTTCTGTCTGTCTAGGTGGCTGTCACAACCTGGGTGGGGCTGTTCCTGGCACCCGGTGTGTGGAGCCCAGAGACGCTGCTCCACAGTCTGCAGTGCACAGCACAGCCCAGCACAGGAACCCCCAGCCTCAGATGCCACAGTGCAGAGAAAACCTACAGGACAGAGTCTCTATCAGTCATCTGTCCATCCAGGTGTCATCTATCTATCTATCTATCTATCATCTATCTTTATCTATTTGAAATAGATATCTTACATCTATCTAGTAGAGATGTGTGTCCATCAATTTCTACCCTCTTTCTCTACCTATCATCTATCTATCCACTTATCCACCAATCTATCCACTTATCTATGTGTCTGTCTGTCAATCTAACTGTCTGTCATCTGTCACTACCTTCTCACTCTCTGGGAGAGGTAGCAATGCTTTGCATTAAGGGAAGTTGAGCGTCAGACCCCAGGCCTGCATCGTGACTTGGAAAACACCTCTTCTAACCACACGTACAAACTGGAGAGCCAGGTAAAGGGTATTCCCACCGCGAGTCAGGACCAACCCTTTTCTGGGAGAAGGTCTCATCTTTTGGAGCTTTAACAGCGTACGCTTGCGGTCGAAGGTCGAGGACCACAAACAGCCTAAGCCCAACGGATCGGTCGCCTCGTTCAACCAAGATGAAGGGAGGTGTGTGGCCACCCTGGTTCACTTTGGTCCAACGCTGTCTGAATTTCCATCACCTGGAAACGTTTACTAGTCCACACAGCAGGGAACAGGATCGGTTCCCGCTTCGCTCAAACAGAATCCCCAATCTGACACCTTCAGCCCACAGCGCGAGAGAATGAGGCCCAATCCCCTGACGATCAAAACAAGAACTTAAAAAAAGCGCCTTAGGAATCGTCTTGGGGTTTCCTCCAATTCCCCGTGGCCCGCGTGAAATCTGGAGGGACTTCGGTGAGTTGGCGGATCAGCCGCCTTCTCTCTGAACCAAGAATTCCTCCGAGGACGGGGCGAGGAGGAATCAAATTCTCCAGGAGGGCGAGAGGGTCTCTCACGTTCAGGCACAGGGTTCGCCCAGCATTTCCCGGATCCGACTTTGCTTCTGTCAGTCAAAGGCACATGCACGTGGCAGGGTCTCTTCCCAAAGAAGTGGCAGGTAGGGAGGGTTCCAGCCTACGAGGGGTCCACCAGCCCCCAGAGCCACAGACCTGCTGTCGATGGCTTCCACCATCTGCAGATCCAAACACGAAGCTGCTTCAGGGAAGGTGACATCCAGCCTGCACTCGGGCTCTGCAAAATACGGGGTATCCACCATCCATCAGGATCAGCCTGGGAGAAAATCAGACGGAGCACTCACCTCCAAAGTTTATAAAGAACCTGAAAGACTTTACACCCCAAATACAGAGAACCCAATCAATAAATGGGCTAAGGAAATGGGCAGACACTTCACAGAAGAAGATACACAGGTGATCAGCAAATAGATGAAAAAGTGCTCATCATCCCTAGAAATTAGAGGAATGCAAATTAAAACCACCCTAAGATTTTGTCTAACTCCAATGAGAATGGTTATTATCAAGAAGACCAGCAATAATAAGTGTTGGCGAGGACGTGGGGAAAAAGGTCCACTCACACGTGGCTGGTGGAGTTGCAAATTGGTGCAGCCACTCTGGAAAGCAGGATGGAGATGCCTCAGAAGACTTGGAATGGACCCACCATGTGACCCAGCTATCCCACTCCTTGGTTTATACCCAAAGGACTTAAAATCAGCACCCTACAGTGACACAGCCACATCCATGTTTATAGCAGCTCAATTCACAATAGCTAAACTTATGGAACCAACCTTGGTGCCCTTCAACAGATGAATGGATAAAGAAAATGTGGTACATGTACACGGTGGAATATTACTCAGCCTTAAAGAAGAATAAAATGATGGCATTTGCTGGTCGATGGTTGGAGCTGGAGGATATCATGCTAAGTGAAATAAGCCAAATGCAAGAAACCAAAGGCCGAATGTTTTCTCTGAAAAGTGCAGGACAATATATAATGATGGGATTTGGTGTGGGGAAGAGAAGAGTGAAGGAACTTTGGATGGTGTAGAGGAAAATGGGCTGGGAGCAGGTGAGGCACAGAAAGATAGCAGAATGAAACAGACAGGATCCCCCCATATACATGTGTGATTGTGAATGGTGTGAATCTACATTGTGCACAACCACAGAAAGGGGAAGTTGTACCCCATCTGCGTGCAATGAATCAAAATGTGTCTGTGAAAATAAAAAAAAAATCATAATAAAATGAAAAGATCAGCCTGGTGGTCACAGCTCATCGGGAGACGGGTAGGTGCCCAGAAGGACGTGCGTGCCTCGCGAGCTAACACCGGGCCGTTTTGTAGGAAGGACGCTGCGTCTGCACCTGCAGCTACACCTGGGTGGTGGGCGTGGGGAAGAAGCCACCGCGGTGGACGGATCTGCTGCTTGTTCCGGGGGACAGCAGGCAAGCTGTCAGGCATTTCTCGTTCCTGCAGGATCTCCCCTCCTCCTTCCTAGGTCGGGTATTAGACCCCCAGCTAATCATCTCCATCCACCATTTTAAATAGTCGATCTGCCGTCCAAAGTGCACAAAGCAAGACATTTCCAGGTACATCCCGTCTCCATACAACAGACCGCCATGAGCACGGAGCGGGGGGCTTGGACCTTAAACAGGAGCGCAATGTCTGGCTCTTGTTCCAAGGGCGGCCGGCCATTAGCCTCGAGGGACCTTTCCAAACCGGCTGCTGATGTTGTTTTCTTCGCCTGGAATCTCTCCTCGACACGACAGGAGGGATGCATCGGCTTTCCCGTTTGTTTTCCTATGGAATCCCGCTGAAGGTCTTGGATTCCGAGTAAACGCCAGACGGTTCTCCCAGATGCCATTCGCCATGTTTGCGGACTCACAGGTGAAACTGGTGAAGAGTCTCAGGAACTGCACGGACGGATTCCCTCCGAGTCCGCTGTGCTGGCCTCCAGTGCCCTGGGCCTTGGCGGCCTGCACCACCACCGATGGCTCCTGCAAACCCGTGAGAGACGTGCCCCAAGGTTCCACGCGATCCTTCACCTTTGGGTCGAGGGAAAGAACGGCCCCCGCTGCAGATCACCCTTGAGGAGCTGAAAAGCAGGCAGGTCCCCAGATGCACCCGAATGCAGGCTCCAGCCCCCCTGCCCAACCCGCGTCTCCACCGGCCTCTCTTGGTCCTCGGCCTCTCTTGGTCCTTGTCTCTCTCCTGCAGGTGACGGGCCTTCCTGCTGGGAATGACTCTGTCACCCTGTGCAGGGACTGGGGACAGGCTCCTGAGGACCCGTCCTGTCTTGCTGCAGTGCACTGCGCTGCTGATTGTTATCTCCAATCGTCGTTAATGTCTACATTTAGGGTGTATGACATGCTATGTCCGTATATAGACATATCAATAATCAATGCAATGCACAGACATACTGTTATCTACAGTATAGTATTCCACGTGTGGTTATATATTATGCTACAGTATATATGACATATATCACAAATACATCATATTTATCTACAGTATAGTATTCCACGTGTGGTTATATATTATGCTACAGTATATATGACATATATCACAAATACTTACATCATATTTATCTACAGTATAGTATTCCACGTGTGGTTATATATTATGCTACAGTATATATGACATATATGACATATGCTTACATCATATATGCCTATTATGTATGTGCGTGCCACATATGATACACATTTATAATCTTCTCTATATGTATATATTTTAATATATAGAGAGTGATTATTATTTAATATATAGAGGAGATTATTATGGATATATATAGATTCATATATATAAGCAGGTTACATACACAGAACACAATCTATTGATTATGTATATAACAATCATTGCTATATATTAATTTATGCATCTATACCAATGATCCTACATATGTTGTGTATATAATATCATACATAATAGAGTATTATACATATATATAAATATTTAAATGTCTGTATGTATGCATAAATTCTTATATGGCATATAATACATTATATTACGTATACTGTTAATTATATACCTATGTCTTTATATATTAATTAAATATATTAATATTAAATATGTCTATATAGTCATTAAACATTAATATATATTAACATTATTAATTAAACATTAATATATAAAGTCATAAGTAGCATGCCATGTATCTTGAATGTATACAGTAATATTTACTGAAAATAAAAATATGGGGCTGGGGATAAAGTTGGTAGAGAGTTTGCCTTGCAAGCACAAGGCCCTGGGTTCAATCTGCAGAACGAAGATAAAAAAATAAAAAGAAAAGAAAACTAATACCCAGTGCATTGTAGCAATAAAAAAATAATGATAGATAATTATATGGACAGAATTATAAATATATGCTGTATTACATGTAATCTTACATCTGTGCATATTATATATAAATACACATATGCATTGTAATATCTATAACTATATTTAAAATATAAGTATTAATATGTATAGCAGTGATTATTGTATGTTCATGGGTATATATAATCATTGATATGAATTTATACACAATAAAATACATTGATTATATATGTATGATAATTGCTGCCACACGTATTAATATACATGCCTATGTATAAAGGCTCCTATATAAAAATGTCTATGTAAGATCATATATAACACAGTACCACGGATAATCATAAATACCCAGTGTTCATATTATACATCATGCAATATGCTATATTACATATTCTGCCATGTGTAACGTATTGTCATCGACACACGTATCCATAGCCGTAGCTCTACGTGTGCACGTATAGAATATAGATACACAAACGGCATCTATACACCTCCATGATGGAACTGCGATGCATAGATCAGCATATTTCAGCATATCCATCAACCATTTATATGTTCCTCATGCATCACGTACAGCAATGATGTCTTTGCACACAAATCTTCCAAACAGCGAAGCAAAATCGCATATGCTCCGTCTCCTCTCATCCTTATTCTTGTGTGTTTGGCCGTAGCAGCTGAGAGACGCTCACAGGTGAAAAGCGGCTCTTTGGGCAAGCGTCCCACTCACCATGCGATCATGGTGGACGTGGGTCTCCACGCTGCAGGCGACGTGTCTGAGCTGGCTCGTCCTCACACGGATAAGCTCTCTTGGATTTTTGTGAATGACGTCATCGGTTATTCTTCACGGATTCTTCTGTTGACTATTCCTGTTTGTTAGGAGGACCCTGTGCATCCCCTTGCTCGGCTGCTCGGAACGCCGTCTGCCTTAACTACAGCCAACGTGCCATCCAGTGGACTTCCCAAGTCCGTTCTTCCTTTCTGACTGAAGTTCTTACCCGTTGACCCCGATCCCCACATCCCGCCGTGGCCAATTGGGTCACTCAACTTTGTGTCACTGGGACAAACACATAGAACTTAGAAAAGGACATAGAACTTAGAAAAGGAAAGGTTTCAGAGGTTCGGACCATGGTCAGCCGACTCCATGGCTCTGGGCTTAAGGTGAGGCAGAACAAAATGGCGGAAGGATGCGGTGCAGGAGATCAACACACCTCGTGGAAGCTGGAGAGCAGACAAGGAGGGAAAAGAGAGCAAGAGAAGAAGGGGCTGGCAATTAGCTCTCTCCATCCAGGCCGCCATTGATCTGCCTCCTCCAGCCAATCTCCACCTGCTCCTAGTCACCCCCCAGGACTTCATTCCAGTTATTAACCCATCAACTGGATGGACGCACTGACAGCAGACCTCTTTCCCCAAGTCCCATCTCTGGATACCACTGCCCTGGGGACCACGTCTTCAATGCTGAGCTTCTGGGGGACATTGCCAATCCGAGTCATAACACCAGTATGCACACAACTCCCGGTGAGGCACCATTCTGTGACATGTGTTTGCGACATTTCAGCCACTACGTGTGACTGAGACCATGTGGCATTTGTCTTTCTGTGGCTGGCAGTTTCCACTGAACCTCACACCCTCCAGGTTCACGCATGTGATGACAAGAGTCAGGATTTCCTTCTTTTTGAAGGCTGAAGGGTATTCCTCTGGATATAGCTGTGACTCAGTTGTCCCTTTGCTCTGAGAAGAAAACTACCTGAGATGATCAACTTGGAGGAGGACTTATCTTGGCTAATGGTGTTGAAGGTTTCAGCCCATAGCTGGCTGCTGCGTTGGGGTTGGATCTATGATCAGGCTAAACAATGTGGGGAGAAAGGCAAGATGGAGCAAATTACAAATCTCATGGGTGACAGGAAAACAAAGAGGGACAGCATTATGGCTTAGAGGTGAGGTGTCCCCAAAACGCTCACGTGCGAGACCATGCAAGAACGTTCAGAGGTGAAATGATTGGGTTATGAGAGGTACAACCTAATCCTAGTGGATTAATCCACTTGAATCGACTAAGTGGGTGGTGACTGTGGGCAGGTGGGGCATGGCTGGAGGAGCTGGGTCACTGGGATGTGCCATGGGGACTATATCCTGTCCCTGGCTCCTTGGGGACTATGTCCTGTCCCTGGCTCCATGGGGACTATATCCTGTCCTTGGCTCCATGGGGTTTAGATCTGGTCCCTGGTGAGCAGAGCTCTCTCTGCTTCCTGGCACCACGTCCTGAGCTGCTCTCCTCCTCCAGGCCCTTCCGCCATTTTGTTCTGCCTCACCTTGGGCCAGAGCCATGGAATCGGCCCATCATGGACTGAGCCACTGAAACCATGAGTTGACATAAACCAGGTGGTAACTCAAGGCAGGTGGGGTGTGGGTGGAGGAGCTGTGTCACTGGGGACATGCCTTGGGGACTCTATCCTGTCCCTGGCTCCCTTGGGGACTCTATCCTGTCCCTGGCTCCCTGGGGACTATATCCTGTCCCTGGCTCCTTGGGGTCTGTATCCTCTCCCCGGCTCCTTGGGGACTGTATCCTGTCCCTGGCTCCTTGGGGACTATATCCTGTCTCTGGCTCCTTGGGGACTTCATCCTGTCCCCGGCTCCTTGGGGACTATATCCTGTCCCCGGCTCCTTGGGGACTATATCCTGTCCCCGGCTCCTTGGGGACTATATCCTGTCCCTGGCTCCTTGGGGTTTATATCTGGTCCCTGGTGAGCAGAGCTCTCTCTGCTTCCTGGTGCCACGTCCTGAGCTGCTCTCCTCCTCCAGGCCCTTCCGCCATTTTGTTCTGCCTCACCTTGGGCCAGAGCCATGGAATCGGCCCATCATGGACTGAGCCACTGAAACCATGAGTTGACATAAACCAGGTGGTAACTCAAGGCAGGTGGGGTGTGGGTGGAGGAGCTGTGTCACTGGGGACATGCCTTGGGGACTCTATCCTGTCCCTGGCTCCCTTGGGGACTCTATCCTGTCCCTGGCTCCCTGGGGACTATATCCTGTCCCTGGCTCCTTGGGGTCTGTATCCTCTCCCTGGCTCCTTGGGGACTGTATCCTGTCCCTGGCTCCTTGGGGACTATATCCTGTCTCTGGCTCCTTGGGGACTTCATCCTGTCCCCGGCTCCTTGGGGACTATATCCTGTCCCTGGCTCCTTAGGGACTTCATCCTGTCCCTGGCTCCTTGGGGACTATATCCTGTCCCCGGCTCCTTGGGGACTATATCCTGTCCCCGGCTCCTTGGGGACTATATCCTGTCCCTGGCTCCTTGGGGTTTATATCTGGTCCCTGGTGAGCAGAGCTCTCTCTGCTTCCTGGTGCCACATCCTGAGCTGCTCTCCTCCTCCAGGCCCTTCCGCCATTTTGTTCTGCCTCACCTTGGGCCAGAGCCATGGAATCGGCCCATCATGGACTGAGCCACTGAAACCATGAGTTGACATAAACCAGGTGGTAACTCAAGGCAGGTGGGGTGTGGGTGGAGGAGCTGTGTCACTGGGGACATGCCTTGGGGACTCTATCCTGTCCCTGGCTCCCTTGGGGACTCTATCCTGTCCCTGGCTCCCTGGGGACTATATCCTGTCCCTGGCTCCTTGGGGTCTGTATCCTCTCCCTGGCTCCTTGGGGACTGTATCCTGTCCCTGGCTCCTTGGGGACTATATCCTGTCTCTGGCTCCTTGGGGACTTCATCCTGTCCCCGGCTCCTTGGGGACTATATCCTGTCCCTGGCTCCTTAGGGACTTCATCCTGTCCCCGGCTCCTTGGGGACTATATCCTGTCCCCGGCTCCTTGGGGACTATATTCTGTCCCTGGCTCCTTGGGGTTTATATCTGGTCCCTGGTGAGCAGAGCTCTCTCTGCTTCCTGGTGCCACGTCCTGAGCTGCTCTCCTCCTCCAGGCCCTTCCGCCATTTTGTTCTGCCTCACCTTGGGCCAGAGCCATGGACTCAGCCCACCATGGACTGAACCTCTGACACCAGGAGCCCCAGATACATTTTTCCTCTTGTAGAATTGTTCTTCTTGGGACTTTGGGTCACAGTGTTGAAGAAACTGACCAAAATAGACAGGAAGACGTTGAGTTCATGCGTCCCCTTCAAGGGCATCTCCCAACTTACTTCTGTGGGGACCTTACTTCTCCCCACAGGGTCACACCTCCCAAAGGTCCCAACGTCCCCCAGTCATGCTGCAGATGGGCCAGCTTGTCCTTTACATGAGGGCCTTTGGGAGACACGTCAGATCCAAGCCAGAGCCGCAGGTGGACCTAATGTCCCTCAGGCGTGAGTCCACCAAGAAACTCTTAGGTTTGTTCCGGATCTTGACTGGATAGCCGATAGAGCTTCCTGGAGGGTGGACGTGGGTGACCTCCCTCTGTGGGGTGTCCTGGACTTCATCGGCCTCGGAGGACTCCGTCATGACCACCTTCCGCAGCCCAGGTGGAACCTCGGCTCACGCTGGGGTCTCGTCCCTGGCCCGTCTTCTTTCCAGGTTCCCTGGGGTTGCTGCCGGCATTTTGAGGACATCTCTGACTCCATTTCTGAATTCTAGAAGGACGTCCCTTTTCTGACGCCATGACCTAAGAGTCCCTAGCAGCCTTTGCTTATGCAACGGTGCTTTCTTTCTTCGTGTGCAAACTCTGCCCAGCGTCTCTGTTCTCCCATTACCGCGCCCAGCCCAGAAACCCCCCAGAAATCCACCTTCTTTCTCCAGAAGGTGGGCCATCGTCCATCAGGGAGCGTCGGATACCCGAAAGTCAGGTGTGACGTTCTGGGCTGGCTTCAACTCTGAGGGTGACAGCGTAGGAGGTGCCAATCAGTCGGGAGGACTTATCACGAAGCTCAGGTGGACTCAGAGAACAGGGTCCGACTTTCAGCTCTGAATCTTGACTTCATGGTCTCCCAGGGAGATGGGAAATGTCAGCCTGGGCAGATCCTTCGTTTTTATGCGGCATTGGCATTCAGAAACATGAAGGAGCTTTGCACACTGCAAAATGCTCACGATGCCAATGAAATCAACATAGCAGATGTAACATCACGGTGACCATCAGTATCAATGCACATGGGAGAACAACTGCTACTGGGTAGGTCAGCAAAGAAAGGGCTCAATTTGTTTCATATTAAAGGGAAGGTCAGTGTCTCCTCCTCTCTCCACTGGTGTGGAATTTAAAAATAATTCAAAATGTATACAGTGTTTATTCTCTAGTACTTTATAAATGACTTTTTTTTCCTATCTAGGAGCATGCACCCTAAGAAATTAGATACATTCTTACTAAAAAACAGAATAAACCAGTTTCATATTTGCTTCTGATGAACTGACTCATGATTGATAGATACTTCACATGGATTTTATTTAACAAGGACCTTTGTTTTCAATAAATATCTTTTGTAGAAAATTTGATCCTAGCATATCTTGTTTGTACATAGCAGGCATTGACCACTCTCAGCTCCGCAGGCTGCAGCCCAGGTCCAGGCGGGGCAGACTCGGGGCTGCCGAGGCTGCTTCCTGCTCAGAGATGGCGCTGCTCCTGGTCCTCACAGGGTGGAAGGGCAGGGGGCTCTCTGGTCTCTGTAGAAGGACCCTGGTCCCCTTCCTGGGCTGCAGCTCCTGAGCTCAGCCCCTCCCAGAGCCCACCTCCCACACCAGCACCTGCTGAGGACTCAGCACAGGAACCTGGGGACACACACTCAGGTCCCTGCCCTGCTCAGAGGGCTGGTGCATCCTGTGTGAGTCTCCTGGGCTGCTGTGACCAGACCCCCAGCCCGGGGCTGATGGACCCCAGACCTGACCGCTCTCAGCTCCGCAGGCTGCAGCCCAGGTGCAGGCGGGGCAGACTCGGGGCTGCTGAGGCTGCTTCCTGCTCACAGATGGCGCTGCTCCTGGTCCTCACAGGGGGAAGGGCAGGGGGCTCTCTGGTCTCTGTAGAAGGACCCTGGTCCCCTTCCTGGGCTGCACCTGCTGAGCTCAGCCCCTCCCAGAGCCCCACCTCCCACACCAGCACCTGGTCAGGACTCAGCCCATTCAGGCTTTGGCTGGATCTGTACATTTTCTCTTTCAGATGGATTCCTTTCAATGCACAGTAATATATTATTCACCAAAATACCGAGTATTACCATGGTAATATGCGCAAGAAAATCAAAGTCACGGTTCGTTGCCCGAAGCTTCACAGTGAACAAAGGAATTTGCACTTGATATGGACAGATTTTAAAATATCCAGGACCTTTGAAAACAGAGGTCCTGAAATTCTCAGTTTTAACCCCGATTGGAGAATCGCTATTGAACACTCTGAACACACCAGAGCCACAGAATATCTTCATGGGACCCTGACCTGCCCCTTTCCCCAGACCTCGTCTGTATGGGGATTGAGCACTAAGCAGGGTCACCCCATTACAGGAATCTCCCCGTCACTTTTCCCCAGAGCTGTGCTTCCCGCATCGGCTCTGCTGAGTGGCGTGGGAGACACGTATTCCCCTTCTTCACGAGTCCATATGTTTGGATGAGTTCAAAAATACGAGAGTCAGCCCTGCCCTCTGAGTTATCTGGATCGATGGAGACCAGGAGGCTCAACTCCAGTTCCAGTGACGGAGAGAGACGCCCGTGATATCAAGGACGCATCGCTGATGGAAATCAAATACAAATCAGGTCACGAAAACATCTGCTGGGCAAAAAGACTCTGCTTTAGGGCGAAGGATGGCTCTCTCTCCATTGGGATATTTCAAAATACTGAACTATTCAACCAGATGTATAACTCATTGCAATGTAAAGAGGGAAGCTAACAGAGTGAGTCCAAGTTTGCAGGGGCCGTAAATGACGGCCCGTCTTTGCTCCGGCATCCCCCGAAATGATGGTCCGGTCTGTATCTGATTATGGGCAGGAAATGAAATTCACGCCCTGGGAGATAGCGGACGACTGATACCCACGCTGCCAAGACAGGATTCAGAGGGTCCTGCTTTGGGAAATGCAAAAATGGGTCATCCGCCTTCATTCAAGGTGACAGAAAACCCATCACGCCCTATCTCAGCCCCAGCTGAGTGACAGACGTGACACTCGGGCGCCATCTTGAATTCCATAGCCATTGACACAGATGGTGCATCAGAGGGAGAGCTGGTTCCCACGGCTTCCTTTAATTAGTGTTTAAAAAAATATCATGGATGTATTTTGTGAAAACGTGTCTGATGCCCGATAAATGGGCCTTCCACGTTGACCCTTCCGTGCTGAAGAGGAAATGATGCAAAGCTGCCCCAGGATGATCTGATCTGGGTGGACGAACCCAGAAAACGTCTACTAAAAAGGCGGACTCTCTGCTTTGCCTCTCTGACCGTGGCAATTTATCGACCTGATTTTCTTCCTTGCAAACCGGCAGGAAGAGTCGCCCAGCTCCCTGGGGTTATCAGTAAGTTGGCTTCCCTTGGGGATATTTATCTCTCCCCTTTGTGTCCATCCAAATGGGCTGGTTTTGATTTGATTTCCATCAGCGATGCTTTTTGAAATCAGCTGAAGAAAGACAGGCTCCTCTTTATTTTCCTTTCTGCAATATCGAGTATAAAATGTCCGGGTTCTCGTATGGGATTTGTTTTGCAGGGGGAGAGCCAGGATTTGAAAATTCCCGTTCCCCCAGAGTGCTCTTCCCTACCATTTTTTTTACCATGTAATTTGTTTTATTGTGGAAGACATCATCTAGAATGTGGAATTTCATGCATCGTAATATGTATGATCCATTGGCATTTGATGACTAGCTAAATATCCTGATTGGATCATTACGCATTCTATATATATATCTATACGTGTGTTGAGTTACCATAGGGTATTTCTCACATATGTCAAATTACGTGTCGATGAAATATACAACTAAAAATCTGCTCTAATCCTGTGTTTATTGCTCATCAGCAAGCTAGAATAAAATAATTTGTCAAGGAAGGAAGCAATTTATTTCAGTTGGTGGCAGAGGTACACACCTGTTATTCCCAGCAACTTGGGAGGCTGAGGCAGGAGGATGGCAAGTTGGAGGCCAGCCTCAGCAATTTAGGGAAGTCCATTCTCAACATTAAAATAAAATAAAATAAAATAAAATAGACTGGGAATGTCACTCAGTGATGAAAGCATTCCTGGATTCTCTTTCCAGTATCAAAAGGAAAAAAAAAAAAAAAAATGTCGATCTCCCAGAAACGGAGATGAAAATTGTCATTGGCAGGTAGTGGGGGGAAGAAAGGGGATTGGAAAGTGGCGAACACAGGGTGGTTACGCAGGGGGACTAAGAAGCCCTTCCTGTCTGCCTGGCTGGCAGGGTGACCAGAGTTTTGCAGTGATTCACTACATTGTTAATCGAGGGAGATGCTGCACGTTTTCCAGCACCAGTGACAAATTTCTGTAGAGAGAAAATTTCTGATAACCATCGTAAATTGTCGTATACAATGTATATGTCATATATTTATTTAATATGAATGTATTTAATTTAATTTTAATATGTAATACATATAAGTGTATTCGTTACTCATTTGTTGCATATTTATGCAGATATACGTGCTTACATCATACAAACACGGGATATAAATGACATGAGTATAATTTAGATCATTACAAAAATATGACTCATAATATAACATGAATATAAACACGCACACATACATTAAAAAAAAAATCTGTCTCTTAGGCATCACGGCTAAGAAGTCTCAGCCAGGTGTGACATTGGACACCGGTCATTCTAGCCGCTCCGGAGACTGAGGCTGGAGGATGGCAATTTGGAGGCCAGCCTCAGCCACTCAGTGAGGCCCTAAGGAAGTTAGTGAGGGCCACACCCTAAGCTGTTTGGTGAGAACCGGTCTCAAAATGTTAAAAATTAAATACAACAGTCAGGACTGGGGGTGTGGCTCAGTGGTTAGGAGGCCCTGGTACCCCCCAAAAAATCAATGAAATAAGTAATTAATTGAAGTAAAAATCAGCGGCACAGCAAGGATGAAGGAAAGGTGTGCAGGTGAATGAATCAGTCAGCTGTGCCCCAGGGTCACTGAAGATCCCCTTCCCCCAGCCCTTCAAAGGGCCTGAGAACAGGAATTTCTGGCTGGCCTCCTAAATCCTAAATGCTGCCTTTCAATTAAAAGCAAATGTCATGCAGTCACCTGGGACGAGGTAGCTAGGGAAAACGTCTCTGGAAGGCAGCTGATGGTCGGAGCATGAACTGCACTCAGATGCGCCAATTCCAATCGGGGGAAAAAAAGCCAAAACAGAACAATTTGCAGGGATCAAGGAAGCTGAATGGCAGAGGCCCCCAGGTCAGCCCGGAGGGGATCAATCAGGAGCAGGGCCTTTAAGGAGCACTTGAGTGACAGGCCGGCCGGGGCTCACTTTGCATGACACAGAGGCTGCAGGGGACCCTCACCACCCGCAAGCCCCTCGCTCTGCTAAGGGGCCTGCACTCTGCAGAAGCGGCAAAAGCAAAGGCTTCCCCTGCAGAATCCAGAAACGCTCCTCTTTTTCTATGAGTTTCCTCCTGTCCAACCTCCGACAGGCCAGCAATCAGGATGCCTGCTAAGGAGCCGGACCTGAAGGGGATTCCTCACCCCCCGGGGCTTCCTGTTTCCCGGCCTCCAGAGCCCCAAGCCTCCGCACACCACAGAGCAACGCCTCAAAATCCCTTTCTTCCCCGAGAGCGGAAGCTGGTGGTTTGCAGAAATGCTCCAAGGTGCTAGCTGGGTTTTGGTGCTGTCCTTCCTTAGTGTGGAATTTCTTCTTCTTGGGGGGTTTGATTAGGAATTCTCTGCTTCCCGTTTTAGAGGGCTCCTAAAAATTGCTGCATTGCTAATAGAACACGTCACTGAGGAGCTAATTTCCAACTGAGAGGGAAAGAAAGCGGTGTCTATTACAAGGCGGGGGGTATAGGAAAAGAAAAAAGGACTCGTTAAATGCTTAGGTTGAAGAGCGAGATCTTAAGTGACCCAAGCTTTTCTTTAAAAAAAGCAAGGGGAAAAAATTAAAAATATAAATTTTTTTTTTTAAAAAGTAAAAAACACAATGTAAGCTCAAAATCAAGGGAAAGAAACAGTGAGGTTGATAATGAAACACAAACGTGTTTAGCAACAGAGCCGCTCAGCAAACAGGAACTTCAGTGAGATTGGCGGGTTTCCATTCATTCTAGAAATTATTATTATTTTCTTTTTCTTTTTTTTTTTTTTGTACTGGGGATTGAACCCTGGGATTCTTAACCACTGAGCCACATCCCCAGCCCTTTTTATTTTTTATTTAGAGACAGGGTCTTGCTAAGTCACTTAGGGCCTTGCTAAGTTGGTGAGGCCGGCCTCCAATTTGCGATCCTCCTGCCTCAGCCTCCCAAATTGCTAGAAAGATTTCCGTTCATTGTAGTCCAGAAATAAAATGAGAAAAGAATGAGATAAATAAAACAATTGCTCTGGGAAAAACAGGAAGAGAAAAAAGATAATGCATATTCATTTGTATATCACTTGCCTGGGGCCTTCTGGGAAACTGAGGCAGTGTCAAGAACCGCCCCCCCAAATCCTGATTCTTATGCTCAAGTCATAAATTCCAGACCTGTCACTCAGGATGACAGGCAGGAGCTGACTGAAGGCATGGGAAGGGAAGGGGACACTCTCAAGGGACTGAGGGGTCCTCTCAGAGAGGAGGGGACAGCAGGCCTCTCCTGCGCCCAGTTTTATGGGGTACCAGGGGAGTTTCCAGAGAGTTCCGCCCAGGTCCACCTCCTGAGTTTTGACGGACAGCAGGGCGACCTCAGACTGTCCAGCCCCCACGGCCATGGCCACTCTGGGTCACCCTGGCCCAGGCTGGTTGGATCTCACTGGCCCCTGTTCCTGCAGGTTCTATGGTGGAGGAATGACCCTGGTCTCCCTGAGTTTTATTGGGGTCCCAGGGAAGTCTGCAGAGAGTCCCGCCCAGGTCCCCCTCTTGGCTTCTGACTGACAGACAGCCCAGGAGCCGTGGGGACGCCTCCTAGAGAAGACGGGTGGAGGTCGGAGCTGGAGGCTCTGGACCTGGGCACCTGCTTTGGCCCAATCATTGGTGCACAACAAAAAATAAATAAAATAAAAATAAAAATAAAAATAAATGGACTAGAAGAAGAGGAATCTTACCCCCTCCCTCCACCCTACAGTCTTGATGACGAAAAAAAGGTGCTTAAGTTCATTTTGCAGGGACGCAAATGGTAATTAACTAATGGACCTCATTCCTGAGCACCTCCGGCTGGAAAATAGGGGCTCACCTGGATTCTGGTTCACGGTTTTGGGGAAAATCCAGTCGATGACGAATACTCGCGGGGTGTGTGGTGAGGCCGTGCATCCAGGCCCGAGCCGGTGGGAGGACAGATCTGCGCACATGGGGAGCAGCCAGCAGCCCAGAAGAAGAGCCGGGGGTCCTAATTCCTCTTCAAGCGCGCGTCTCAACGTCCACACGTCGGCACGTTCTCCCCGTAGGCGCGCCACCGGGTCAAGTGTCCATCATCCCCCAAAGAACTGGATCTCGGCAGCTGCTCGGCTCTCTTGGATTTTTTTTTTTTTTTCTTTTAAATTTTTTCGTATCCCTAACACTCTGTTCTTTGTAGAATAATTGCTGATGAGCTAGTTTGTAAGGTCACGGAAATGAAGAGCAAGCCGTGGCCCCCATCCAAGGACATGAAAAGCCCGGTCCTTTCCCGCGAGCAGCAACGTCACCAAGCGCAGGAGGGTTTAACTGGAGTGCAGGGGTGAGAGCAGCCGAGCATTGTCCATAGCGTGACCATAGATGGCACTGGACTCGCTCAGCTGGCAGGGAACGGAGAACAGCCCAGAAGCACCCAGCGCCCCTGAGGATGGGCTCAAAAGACCGGGGTTCAGTTTCTTCCAAGATAAAAATCAAGTCTGACACCCAAACATTCTTATAAAGCCCTAAAAATCAAGGCAGAATATCAATCAGCCTCCTCTCCCCAGGACCAACGATCACCCACCATATTCTGCAGCAGAAAAAGTGCCAACAATGTCTTAGACCTTGGGTTCTCTGTTGTCCTGAAGTTATTATCAAACAGACACAGATTTAGAGAGAAACCAGGCCCGGCCCCGGGGACACAGGTCTATGACCCCAGCAGCTGGGGAGGCTGAGGCAGGAGGATCTCCAGTTCAAGGCCAGCCTCAGCCAAAGTGAGGCCATAAGCAACTCAGTGAGACCCTGTCCCTAAATAAAATGCAAAATAGGGCTGGGGAGGTGGCTCAGGGTTCAAGTGACCCTGAGTCCAATCCCTGGTACCAAAAAATAAATAAATACAGATAAAAATCCAAAGCCCGTGGTGTGTGCCTGGTTATTAGGTGCAGCATCTTACAATTGACTATTAAAAGAGAACAAAGTAAAAACCAGGCCCTTCTATCGTTTTATCTCCAGGCCTATTTGTTAAGAAACAACAACCAGAGAGACACATTCCCTGATATGAAGGACCATATGGACAATTTCCAAACGTGCCACGCAAAACATCAAACAACTATCCGTTTACGTCGAGTAGCGTTCTTTGCAAAACTGAGGTTTTTGCCTCTGGGCGCGACGTCTAAAAAATATCAGTGGACATACGCTAAGCGCTCCTTGAACGCAAATAATCATGGGCTCACTTCCGGAGGCCTCTCGTCACCAATTTACTGTGACCTGAAGATCGTGTCTGTGAACAGCTCCAGCCAGCCAGCCCAACGGTCCACAAATACATGAATCTTTAAAAATCCTCCTGCACAACCAGAGGGATGAAAAGTTGCATCCCATTTGTGTCCCAGGGATCAAAATGCAGTCTGTAAAAATGCAACAAGATAAAAAAGAAAAAAAGAAAAGAAACAGATAATTTTGGAGCTAAGGGAAAAAACTCGGTTTTGCCTCCAGTCCCAGGATATCGTCGCAGCAGCTTAGGTGGGTTTGGATGAACCGTGAGATTTAAGAAGGGAAAGGATTCTGGCGTTGAATGTCTGCACAGCAGACGTGCTTGATCTGCCTGCCTTTCTTGCATCCATTTTTAAACTGTTTTTCTTTGCTCTTGCTAGTTACACATGACGGTAGACTGCATTCTTGCATTTTGACAAAATGCACCTGGTTTTACACGGAGACATTTGTTCGCCGCTTGTTAACACAAGTGTCTCACCGGCTAGATGTCACTCTAGCAAAAAGCGCACGTGCGTACTATTAACACGTGAGTGAACGCGGTTAAATGCACGTGAAGATGACTGATTTGCACGAGGCGGATGGGAAAGAGAACCAAGGACGGCGTCCACGTGCCAGGAAGTTAATGCACTAAAAGGCTCTGGCCCCACGTGGGAGGGATTGGGCGTTTCCATACATTTTGCCTGAAGGATTTCGAGGTCACCAAGAGCAGGACTATCGTAGGAACTTCTCATCGGTAAATTCATCACCGAATTGCAAGACGTGTCCACGTAGATAAGAAACCTAAGAGCAGATGTAGATAACGATGTTTATTAAATCATATATAAATGAAGCGGGCAGCGATCGCCTTCGCACGTTCTCCGGTTCTTACTGGAAGAGCTGGATCGGGCTCGCCCTCTTGTGTTTGACTTTTCATTATATTTTGGTTGTAGATGGTGTCTTCCTGGCAGAACGAGAGACAGGTTATTGCAGAGCATAAAGTATAGAATACGATCTTAAGTGAATTCACAAAAATATATGTACACATACAGATGCGTGCGTATAGGTATGTGTGTGTTTATATATAAATCATGTTACACTTATGTAAATGTGTGTAGCGCATAGAATCTCTTATCCATACCTGTGTCTGTGAATTTATATATAAGGTGTATACTGTACCTATACCACATATGAATATGTGTGATGCTGATTGGAGACTATATATAAATATATAGCATCTGTGTTTAATCGAGGAAAATAAACAATTACATGCATACAATTATATATAAACATGTATAGTATACATAATAACAAGTATATTATATGTAAGTATGCACAGTATATATAAGCATGTATATTATATTATAAAATGTATGTTATATAACATATAAATATGTATATTTTATATCATATATTACATATAAACATGTATATTATATATTTCAAACATGTATGACATGTGAACGTGTATATATACCATACATAAAATATGCATATTATATATCATTAACTAGTATATTTTATGTAAATATGCATATTGTATATTATACATAAGCATGCGTATTATATTACATACTAACATGTATATTTTATATTATACAAAATGTTATATATTATATATATATAAGCATGCACATGATATATTATAAACATGTATGAATATGTATAACATATATAATATATATTGTATAAACATGTATATCACAAACATGCATGTCATATGTAAATATGTATATCATATATTATATTATCACCACATATGCCTATTACCTATGAATATGTATATCCTATATTATATAGTATATAAAATATAAACATGTACATTATCTATATCGCAAATGTATATCATATGTAAATATATCATATATTATGTATAAGCATGTACAGCATATATTATATGATAAACATGTGAGACATACCTATGACTATGTATATTATATTATATAACAAAATATATAAACATGTATATTATCTATATTGCAAACAAGTATATCATATGTACATTTGTATGTCTTATGGATAAGAATGTATATCATATATCATGGACATGCATGTTGCATTATATATAACCGTGTATATTCAGATGCATATAAGGTGTACCTTATATATATGTATTATGACATCGCACGTCACATCACGTGTAACATATAAAGGTGTGTATGACATGCCATAAACAAGCATGTCACATGTCAACGTGCGCATCCTGCGTTACAGAAGCTGACACGTGACACATCACAAACATACGCGATCCATGTGTGCACACGGCACATGTCACATACATGGAGATCACACATAAATATCCCAGGGAAGCCTGAGACAGGCGTGAGCTGCCCAGGCATGCAGCTGGACCCTGCTGACCAGACCCTGGCGTCAGCTCAGCCCAGTCCAACCCGGGGGCTGTGGTCCTGAGTGACAGCCCAGTGGTGGGGGGTGCTGGATGCAGCCCTGTCGGGAGCCAGTCCTGGGTCCCGGAGCCCCAGTAACCGTGAGAGGACCAGGGTTTGCAGGTCCAGCGGTTGGAATTGCTGACAGTGGATCCACCTCTCTGCTCACAGATCAAGATAGGGCGGAATAATACTCTGCCCGGAACAAGAAGGGGCACAGGGATAAACGGGGCACTTCCAGTGGCCAACCCTGGTGCGCCGGCCCCGCAGCATCTCCTGGTGTCCTTGGCGTGGGGCAGAGCGGAAGGCTGGGTGGTGACACGGAAGCAACCTGCTCTTTCGCCATCATGAATATCGAGGACGCAGGGGGCATAGCTGAGCTGACCCTGTCCAGTTCTTCCAGATAAAGCTGCAAACATGCGGCGCAAACGGCGATCCCCTGAGGAATCCTTTGCAAACTTAGACGCGCCCCGGGGAGAGACTCCAAATCAGAATCCGAAAGACGGACCTCTGAGCTCTCCAGGGATTTGCCACCACGAGAACTCGCAGACTCCACCCGTGACAAAGATATTTCTGCCAAGACCAGGTTACGAGGAGTTTCTGTGAAAGTCAAATGTTCTGGCCTTAAAACTCTGCGATCCACGCTGGGACGCACACTGAAGATAAAGGGTGACGAGAGCCCAAAGGCCCGCATGGAAGTGCCATAGAAAATTGCCTTTGGGAGGCTGAGGCAGGAGGATTGCAAGTTGGAGGCCAGCCTCAGGCATGGAGAGAGACTCTGCCTGAAAAAGTAAAAAAAAAAAAAAAAAAAAAGTAAAAAAGAAAACCTGGGCGTGGACCTCCCCTAAGTTCACTCTCCAGTGCTACAAAAAAAAAAAAAAAAAAAAAAAAAAAAAAAAAAAAAAAATTAAAAACAAAGAGAAGGAGGGAAAAAGCCAAATAAAGGAAAGCCAAATAAAAAAAAGCCAAATAAAAAATATCCATCGGTTGGGGAGTGGATGCAACCACTGAGTGCTCTGCACGCGCAGAATATCCTGTAACCCCGAGAGCGAGCTTCGGAGACGCCGCCAGGTAGGAGCCGGATCCAGAGTAAAGAGCCGCTGGTGCCGTTTGTCTGCCAAGGACTCTATTTCTAGCACTTTTGCAGAAAAGATCCATTGCAGGCAGAGAAAACAGACCGTGGTTCTCGGAGGTGGTGGAGGGGGAGGCTTTGCACAAACAGATGGAGAGAGGCCGGTTCGGGGCCTCGAGAGGCTGCCTCTAGAGACTCTGCGGTTTCACGGTGCAACGGGACGTAGGTCTCCACGGATAATAGGGCATCATGCACCGGACGGGGTGCTCGCGAGCTAACGCCAATCTCCCTCAGCTGTATATTATTATCGTTTGGACTTAAACATCCACCAAAAACCCATGTTGTCTCGTTTCTGGAGACATTTGGAGGCTGCAGGACCTTTAAGAGGTGCAGCTGAGGCGGATATTGAATTCTTTGGGGGTGTGTTCCTGGCAGGGGATGGTGGGACCCCAGTATCTTCTTCCTTCTCTCATCTCTGACCATGAAGTCAGTAGTTTCGTCCACCCGCTGTTCCCCTCTGTCGTGAAGGGCTATGTCACTCAAAACCCAAAGTGATCCTGGACTGAAACGCGGAGCCAACATAAACCTGTCTATTTTGGGGGGGCGGGGGTGAACTGAGGGGCAGTCGACCCCTGAAACACCTCCCCATCCCTGATGGGTATTTTATTTAGAGTCAGGGTCTCACTGAGTTGCTCAGGGCCTTGCTTTTGCTGAGTTTGACCTCCAACTTATCATCCTCCTATCTCAGCCTCCAGAGCCGCTAGGATGACAGGCGTGTGCCACCTGGCCCAGCTAAACATGTCCCATTAAAAATAAAAGTGAATTTATCTCAGGATTTCTTTTTCTTTTTATTGTAACCAAATGCTGGAGTCACATATATTATTTAACCTATAAAGAGTTTGCATGATTAATACTGAGCACCCAATGTGGAGAAATCCAGTAATCACACAACGTTAGGCTTTCAATATCCACTAAATACCTGTTCCAAAAGGAATCGGGAATTCTGGGGCCTGGTGTCCCTTTCTGCTTTTCTGTGGGTTTCATAAATGAGTGGACCTCTGTGACACCATCCACCAGCTGTAATCCAGTGGGCAAAACAAAGCCAATGAGAACTGACAAAAATCATGATATTTCTCACCAGGGAGGTGAGTCTTGACACCATGGAGGTGTTTCTTATTTGGGGATCACAATTTCACAGGTTCAGTCCATGGTGGCCGACTCCATGGCTCTGGCCCAAGGTGAGGCAGAACAAAATGGCGGAAGCGCCTGGAGGAGGAGAGCAGCTCAGGACGTGGCACCAGGAAGCAGAGAGAGCTCTGCTCACCAGGGTCCAGATATAAACCCCATGGAGCCAGGGACAGGATATAGTCCCCAAGGAGCCAGGGACAGGATATAGTCTCCAGGGAGCCAGGGACAGGATATAGTCCCCATGGAGCCAGGGACAGGATATAGTCCCCAAGGAGCCAGGGACAGGATATAGTCCCCAAGGAGCCAGGGACAGGATATAGTCCCCATGGAGCCAGGGACAGGATAGAGTCCCCAAGGAGCCAGGGACAGGATATAGTCCCCATGGAGCCAGGGACAGGATAGAGTCCCCAAGGAGCCAGGGACAGAATACAGTCCCCAAGGAGACAGGGACAGGATACAGTCCCAAAGGAATGTCCCCAGTGACCCAGCTCCTCCAGCCACACCCCACCTGCCTACAATCACCACCCAATTAATCCATTTAAGAGGATTAATCCACTGATGTGCTTTTGGGGGACACCCCATTTATTTTCCCTTCCACCAAAACTCCATCCTATTTATCTCCGTATTCTAGAGCTCATGAGGGACTTAAAATCTCCCAAATGAAAGTGAAAAAAGAACAGAATTAGGAGCTAGTTTCTTTTTTGTGTACGGGTCCAAAACCTTGATCGTGTCAGGGTTTAAATCTTTCTTCTTAGAATTCAGAGTGTGATGTCATTTTGCTGCCAAGCCCGCCCCCGAAACCATGTTGGACACCTGACATTCTGCAATCCAGAGCTCATTTCCATGCACAGAATTCCAAACTACCCTGCGGACATTTCCCCTGCATCTACAAAGGTAAGCGGAGCTTCGACTCTGATTGGAGGGGAGAGTCAGAGGCACCAAAAAACACGGATTAAAACGCCTTTTCTCGCCCGCAGGTTCCGACTGGCCCGGGAACAGCTTTGCCTGCATCGCCTTGGGGGGCGAAGGAAGTCGCTGAACTTCGAGTGTAAACCGGGCCACAGGCCGGATTTCATTTAACTGTCACCCAGGCGAGTCGTGAAGCACAGACATTTCTTTGTGACCGTTAATTACATTGGTGACTTTTTTTTTGTTTTCAATTTACCAAGTGCCGGCTCACGTCCTGCCTTATGGAATATTTTATAATACCTCAATTAAGCATCATTACGTGTACTAAGTGATACAGTATGCACGTTCCCATGGGTATTTGCTACATATACTGGTGCGTACGCCTGAATTAAATATATAGAACATATAAATGGTTTGTATGACTCCCTTTTTTTACTCCTGAAGAGAGAGTTGCTATTAAAAATTTCAAACACAATGGAGAACTATATTTCAATTTCTTTTCCTAGCACTTTGCTATGAAAAATCCTCTCATTTCTTAATTTCCACTTGCAGAAACCCAGCGACCTGATGGCTATCAATTCTACGCGGCCTCTTCCCGTAGAGACTCACCGGTAGGAATCGCTTTCCATGGACGCAAACTCTGATAATAATGGTGTCCTTTTTATTTTAAGCTTTTGTGTGGATTCGGCTTGACCTGGACCTCAGCCATCCCGAGTTGTAGCTAATATGATGACTCCGGATTTGCTGTAGTGAGTAGTTCCTGACTACGTTCCCAGCAAACTATAAACAGGTGAAACACTTGGACATGAGAAGAGTCCCCCGCAAAAACTCATGGGTGAGGTCATGCAAGAGGTTCAGGGGTGAAATGATTGGATCATTAGAGGTGTGACCTTGTCAGTGGATGAATCCACTTGAATGGACTCACTGGGTGGTGACTGGAGGCAGGTGGGTGTGGCTGGAGGAGGTGGGTCACTGGGGACATCCCTTGGTACTATATCCTGTCCCTGACTGCCTGGGGACTATATCCTGTCCCTGGCTCCAAGGGGACTATATCCTGTCCCTGGCTCCTTGGGGACTATGTCCTGTCCCTGGCTCCTTGGGGACTATATCCTGTCCCTGGCTCCTTGGGGACTATATCCCGTCCCTGGCTCCATGGGGTTCATATCTGGTCCCTGGTGAGCAGAGTTCTCTCTGCTTCCTGGTGCCACGTCCTGAGCTGCTCTCCTCCTCCAGGCCCTTCCGCCATTTTGTTCTGCCTCACCTTGGCCAGAGCCATGGAGTCGCCCACCATGGACTGAACCTCTGAAATTTAGATCCCCAAATAAAATTTTTCTCCTCTAAAATGGTTCTGCTCAGATCTTTGAGTCCCAGCAGTGAAAAAGTCGACTCAATCAGGTATCAGGAAATCCAGGGGAAGAATGAAGACAATACCTCTTGGGTCTTTTATGCCGCTGTGGTGAATACGCGCTGGCATGTCCCCAGGTGTCTGCCTCCTCCTCCGACTCACATGACGTTCTGACGTGTGCACCGTCAAGACCCTCGAGCAGACAGGCACTTGCAGATGTAGACAAACCATGTGATGCTATCCACGGAGATAAAGAAGCGCTTCCACCTTGACAGACAAAGCTGCAGAACTTTCCAGACCAAACCCACTGAACACTCGTCTTCACCCAGATTCTGCTTCTAATGCCACGGATTCTGCTTTTCCCCTTGCAGAATCCTCCCGGGGGATTCATCTAACAACACCTCCTTCTGTTTTCACATTCTGCGTACCGTCTGAAGTCCATTGTGCGTCTGGGATCTTTACTCCAGGGATACCTGACCCAGGAAGTGATCCGGGATCCTTAGCACTGTTCTACGAACTCAGGATCAGAGTCATGAAGGGCGGAATCCACGCCCGTGTGAAGACCAGGTTCATCACTGTCTCAGATCTCGCCCTGTCTTTGTTCCGCCAGGCTATGGCTTGCTGTTGTGAACATGGAATTCGTACATTCCGGGCCACAGCAGGCAGACGTGTGGCTCACCTTCCATGAGGATAAGCCACACCCCATCTTTTCTTCTGTGATCGTTCTTACTTTCCATTGCACTCTGTCAATCACTGGCAAATCACAGACCTAGGTTTCATATTTCTTCATATTTTTATCTGTTCTGATGAGTTGCACCTGACAGCAGAAGGCATGGCTGCATTTTGACAGATCAGACATACATGGAGGGTCGTCTCTCATTGTTCTGACTGTCCATGTTGCAGGATCACCTGGTCATGCAGTCACACATGCACATGAGTCAGCACGTCTGTTCACTCTACTGTCCTTCCTGCCCCACACCCTTCCCTCCTTCACTCCCTCTACCTAATCAAGGTACCTCTATTCTTCCCAATCCCTCCCTTATTGTGAATTAGCTTCTTTTTATCAGAGAAAACATTCAGCCTTTGGTTTTTGGGATTGGCTTATTTCACTTAGCATGATATTCTCCAGCTCCATCCATTTACCAGCAAATGCCTTCATTTCATTCTTCTTTAAGGCTGAGTAATATTCCACTGTGTAGATGTACCACAGTTTCTTTACCCATTCATCTGTTGAAGGGCACCTAGTTTGGTCCCATAGTTTAGCCATGGTGAGTTGAGCTGCTATAAACACTGATGTGGCTGCGTCACTGTAGGGTGCTGATTTTAAGTCCTTTGGGTATAAACTGAGGAGTGGGATAGTTGGGTCACATGGTGGGTCCATTCCAAGTTTTCTGAGGAATCTCCACACTGCTTTCCAGAGTGGCTGCACCATTTTGCATTCCCACCAGCCACGTGTGAGTGCACCTGTTCCCCACGTCCTCGCCCACTCTTATCGTTGCTGGTCTTCTTGATCATGGCCGTTCTGACTGGGTGAGATGGAATCTCAGAGCAGTTTTGACTTGCATTTCTCTAATTGCTGGAGATGCTGAACATTCTTCATATGTTTGTTGATTGATTATATTTCTTCTTCTGTGAAGTGTCCGTTCAGTTCCTTAGCCCATTGATTAATTGGGTAACTTGATCTTTTGGCGTTGTTTTGGGTTTTTTTTTTATATCTCCTGGATCTGACATCATTATTTCCATTTCAGTCTGTCAATCACTTGGAAATCACAGCTCTGCAAATTTTTGATATCATGTTATTTTCCAGACATGGTTTTACCTGGCGATGCTCTAAATTCATCCTTAAAGGTTTATTAATGTGCCTCCGTATATGTGGATATATTACGTATTATATACGCTGAGATGCTTCCAGAGGTTGCGTTTTCTCTTCGGAGCGTGAATTCTACGGTCACCGTCCCATGTGAACGTATTTTAACACGTTCATCATCCAGAGAGTCAAAAAGGGAGCGTATTTTGAAATGTGTTTGATCTTCATTAAAACCGTAGATCAACATGTAGGTTATTGGACCCTTCCAGAGTGTCCTGGGATAAAAAGCACAAATATTCTGCACCTCTTCAGGTGTGCTGGTGGAAATGGATGCTTCTCCTTGAAAAGTGGGTATGATTTTGATAGGAGTTTTTTTTCTTTTCTTCCTTTTCACTTAATAAGTGGATATATGTTTACAATACAGTGCAGGTAATTTTCATATCCATCCCTCAAACATTTATAAGTGCTTCCTGTTGGAAACCTGCAAAATCCTCTCCCGGGGCTGCTTGGAACTAAGCAATGGCTTGGTAACTGAAGTCACCCCACTGTGCTGTCGAACTAGAATTTAGTCGCAGCTTTGTGGCTGAAAAATTTTTTCTAGACGCCATTTCCATATCTTTTGGTGTCTGATAATTTCAGCTTCGTAAGAATCTCCCTTTGGGTATATTTACTTTAATCCTGTCTTTTTAATCATTGTTAATACCTAGAAATGTTTTTAGACATATTCTGGGTCTTTCATTTGTTTTATGCAATTAATCTTTTTGTCTTTAAAAATAGAATTCATTCCTTTGCAAAAAAAAAATTATCTCTCTTTACTTTGGAACTCTTTCCTTAGAGAACATGGAAAGTTGATTAAATGCACTGGGCAAACAAAAAAGCAGACCCTGACCGCTCTCAGCTCCGCAGGCTGCAGCCCAGGTCCAGGCGGGGCAGACTCGGGGCTGCTGAGGCTGCTTCCTGCTCAGAGATGGCGCTGCTCCTGGTCCTCACAGGTGGAAGGGCAGGGGGCTCTCTGGTCTCTGTAGAAGGACCTGGTCCCCTTCCTGGGCTGCACCTGCTGAGCTCAGCCCCTCCCAGAGCCCCACTACCCACACCAGCACCTGGTGAGGACTCAGCACAAGAACCAGGGGACACACACTCAGGTCCCTGCCCTGCTCAGAGGGCTGGTGCATCCCTGTGTGAGTCTCCTGGGCTGCTGTGACCAGACCCCCAGCCCAGGGCTGATGGACCCCAGACCTGACCGCTCTCAGCTCTGCAGGCTGCAGCCCAGGTCCAGGCGGGGCAGACTCGGGGCTGCTGAGGCTGCTTCCTGCTCACAGATGGCGCTGCTCCTGGTCCTCACAGGGTGGATGGGCAGGGGGCTCTCTGGTCTCTGTAGAAGGACCCTGGTCCCCTTCCTGGGCTGCACCCATGAGCTCAGCCCCTCCCAGAGCCCCACCTCCCACACCAGCACCTGGTGAGGACTCAGCACAGGAACCTGGGGACACACACTCAGGTCCCTGCCCTGCTCAGAGGGCTGGTGCATCCCTGTGTGAGTCTCCTGGGCTGCTGTGACCAGACCCCCAGCCCGGGGCTGAGGGACCCCAGACCTGAGCGCTCTCAGCTCTGCAGGCTGTAGCCCAGGTCCAGGCGGGGCAGACTCGGGGCTGCTGAGGCTGCTTCCTGCTCACAGATGGCGCTGCTCCTGGTCCTCACAGGTGGAAGGGCAGGGGGCTCTCTGGTCTCTGTAGAAGGACCCTGGTCCCCTTCCTGGGCTGCACCCATGAGCTCAGCCCCTCCCAGAGCCCCACCTCCCACACCAGCTGTTTATTCACACAGAACAGAAAACAATGAAGAAATAAGAAATACGGACTGAGAGGGAAGAAGTACACTCTGGTCTGCTGTTTCTTCCTCTTTTTTACAGGAACACTCGCCCTATTATAAGAATTTCAATTTCCTGAGTTAATGTCACCCTATTAATTTCCCAGAGGTCCTGACCTCCAAATGCTGTCCTTGAAGCTTTACTAGAACTCAAGCTGAATTTCAGGAAAACAGTCTGGTAGTGAATGGCAGAGAATTAGAGTTTCCAGGAATATATAAATACTGACAGGTTTTGCTGATGACACTGTAAAGTTGTGCTCTAGATAGCAATTTCAGCAGAAATTAACTTTATTTAATGAAATATTTGCTTAGGACTAATTTACAAAATATATTCTATTTTTTAACTGTATTATTTGCCCAGGGAATTGAACCCATGATTCTTAACCACTGAGCCACATCCTCATCCCTTTAATTTTTTATTTAGATAACGAGTCTCACTAAGTTGCTTAGGGCCTCACGAAGTTGTTGAGGTCGGCCTCCAACTTGCAATCCTCCTGCCTCAGCCTCCCAAGGTATCCGGATTACAAGTGTGCATCACTACACCAGGCAATGAGAAGTGTTTTAAATTTGTTTTACTTTTAATGAATGCTTAACGTTTCTGAGTAGTAGCAATAAGGACACTTTGTTCATGTTTAAAGCTGCATAATGCTCCACAAATTTATTTGAGACAATTTTGTCAATGCACTGATGAGAGAGGGGATGTAAAATAAAGCATAATTCAACAAGTAGACACCGTTGTTTCCGACCTTTGAATTGTAACCCCTGCATATTCATTGGGTGCTTTAGAATATTCACATGAGCACATAATTTGTTCAGATATTCTATCTCCTTGTATGAAAGTTTTACAGTTCTCCGTTAATAACTTGAAGGCTCCATGACACATTTTGTTAGAATTGAATTGAAATCTTGGGGCAATTCATGTTTCTAGGGTTTTCAGATTTTTAGTCTCAAGTAGTTTATTTTGTTTGCATAGAAACTGGATTCTGGTAACGTGAGACATCTGGTCCCATTACCTGAGGAAAATCTCATTCAATTTCGTGTGCTAGTCAGTTTTTTGATGCTGGAACAAATTATTTGAGAAAACGACTTAAAAGAGGAAATGTTTATTGGGGCTCATGGTGTCAGAGGCTCAGTCCAGGGTGGGCCGACTCCATGGTTCTGGCCCAAGGTGAGGCAGAACAAAATGGCGGAAGGGCCTGGAGGAGGAGAGCAGCTCAGGACGTGGCACCAGGAAGCAGAGAGAGCTCTGCTCACCAGGGACCAGATCTAAACCCCATGGAGCCAGGGACAGGATATAGTCCCCAAGGAGCCAGGGACAGGATATAGTCCCCATGGAGCCAGGGACAGGATATAGTCCCCAAGGAGCCAGGACAGGATATTGTCCCCAAGGAGTGTCCCCAGTGACCCAGCTCCTCCAGCCACACCCCACCTGCCTTGAGTTACCACCTGGTTTATGTCAACTTTTGGTTTCAGAGGTTCAGTCCATGGTGGGCTGACTCCATGGCTCAGCACAAGGTGAGGCAGAACAAAATGGCGGAAGGGCCTGGAGGAGGAGAGCAGCTCAGGACGTGGTAGCCCTGAAGTTCAGAGAGACAGAGGTGGGACCAGGGTAAGTAATGCCCTTCTGGGGCTTGTCCAGAGTGCCCCTGTCCTTCAGTGAGGGTCCACCTCCCACAGTGTCCACCCCTCCCTGGTGCGTGTTCCATTATGAGCCCACTAATGGATTAATCCATGGTGTGAGTCAGACCTCACCATCTGACGGCTTCACAACAGCTCCCGCTGGCCCTCACTGCATCTGAGACTAAGCTTGCAACTCAGTGGTGCTTGGGGGCCACTCTGGACCCAGGACACAACAAGAGTGCTGAAGAATTCCACCTCGTTGAACGTCCTCCCTCACGAGGTTCACGGAGTGACCTCACATCACCCTCCGGCTGGGCGCTTTCAGCAAGGCCAGCTCTTCCTTCCAGACACCCAGGTTCAGAGATCCGCCATGAATGGAACCCTGTGCCATCTTGGAATTTGGTTAACGCGAGTCTTTAAGAACTTCCAGCTCCGCTTGGGGCTCCAAATGGTGTCAGTGCTCAGTGTTGGGAACACTTAAAATTCATGATGAATTTTTATTTTCATGATCTCTTTTTATTTTTAACCACAACAAAAAGTTGCCTAGTTGGTGATCACGTGGAAATTCTTTGTAGGGTAGGAGAGGCTAACCCTCTCTCTCTTGGTCCTTCCTTCCTTCCTTCCTTCCTTCCTTCCTTCCTTCCTTCCTTCCTTCCTTCCTTCCTTCCTTCCTTCCTCCCTTCCTTCCTTCCTTCCTCCCTTCCTTCCTTTCTTCCCTCCTTCCCTCCTTTTCCCTCTTTCCATTTCTTTCCTTGGTGTGGAAGCCATGATTTTTCTCACCCGCTTGCTCTGTGACCAACTCTGCCCTCCTTCCCCTCCTGGTCCATGAGCATAGCCAAGCGTATGAAGTTGGAAGGACCCAGGACAGAGCAGTGAGCGGCCGACTGTCTGAGTCTCCATCCTCCCGTCCGAGCTGAGGCTGTGGACGCTGACCCTCTTCCTCTGCGAGGCACGTTAACTGTGCCCAGCAGCGGGATGCCTTCTGCTTCTTTCTGAACGTGCTCTGCTTTCTAGCAGGAGCCCCGCCATCCTTCCTGGTGACAGGAATGCAAGCTTTAGGCGGAACTCACTGGGAACTCGGCTACTGCTGTGCTCCCTTTAGCGTTCTTCAATCTGCAGACGGCATTTGTCAAGAGCACCGATTATCCAGCACGGGAGCGCCAACCTGTCTGTGGTTTCTACGGCTTCTTCACCAGGGCTCAAGTACCAGGGATGGAACCTTCCAGAGCAGCCCTGTCCCAAGAAGAAGCCTGGCATGATCAAGAGCAAATCCCTGCCTGCAATGATCCTACGAGGTGGAAGAGATCTTTTTTTTTTTGTCCCACATTCATTGGAGACCAAAGAATAATACACAATGGAATATTACTCAGCCATAAAGAAGGATGATATTATGGCATCTGCAGATAAATGGATGGAATTGGAGAATATCATGCTAAGTGAAATCAGTCAATCCCAGAAAACCAAAGGCCGTATGTTTTCCCTGGTAAGTGGATGATACATAATGGGGGTGGGAGGTGAGAGAAGAATCGACGGACTTTGGATTACAAAGAGGGAAATGAGAGAGGGGAATGAAAGATGGTGGACTGAGACAGACATCATCACCCCGCATACATGTCTGATTACACAAATGGTGTGACTCTAGATGGTGCACAACCAGAGAAACAAAAAGCTGTCTGTCCCCCATTTGTGTACAGTGCATCAAAATACGGTCTCTAAAAATAGAAAAAGAATAATATAAAATTTGAATACATTCGCTAGATTTCTCACATGCATTTTGGCCTTCGGTCTTGTTTTCTAAATTGTGTCTCACAACGGCGATACACATCCGTCAACTCTTCTCTCACTCAGAGTCCACGGGTGAATCTCGTGGTAACCAACTCCTCAATTTCCCCGTCTTTGTCAGTGACCGAAATAAATCTAATTCTGAACTTTTTCTCCTTCTTCATTCCTTCCTGCCCTCTTCCTCCTTTCCTACTTCCTCCTTGGGAGTCCATCAAACGAAGAAGAGGAAACTCTGTGGGCTAAGCAGGATGCGCAAGCTCACTTCCCACACCTCTCCAATGCCACGGTCCAGATCACCCTTGGGCGCCATCTTGAAAATCCACTCTTTCTCCCTGTTACCTTGCTGACGATCACTTTGAGTAGATGCTTAGTCTCACCATGTTTATCAACCGTAAACAGGACTAAGCCACCCAGGGATACCCTCTGTCCTCTCGAGTCACCCTTTCTTTTGGTTTTCTTTCTCCTCTGGGTGCTTCTGTGTTGGATTTCTCCATTTCTCTTCTTCTGAGTCCCTTCGCGACTCTCCTTCTGTTGCTTGGAGGTCCCAATAAGAATCATGACTTGGAAAAGTATTCATTTCTCCCCTCTTGACATTTCCCTCTCAGAGTCCTCAGCGCCGTGTCCTGCACTCAGTAATCTCCACCACGTCTCCAAGTGCTGGTCCAAGTTCATCACCCCCCGAACCTGGCAAAATGGGGACTCTACCTCCTCCGCCAACCAGCCCTGTTGCCCTCCACCCTCCTCCTGTGGGGAGAGCCACTCAGCTCAAATCCTCTCAGGCTCTGTTCGTTCTTCTCTTTCTCTTGTGTTCTGCATGTTTTTGATGCAACACTAAAGTTATGCACAGCATGGAGCCACTGAGGACCTCTGTGTCTTCTTCCCCGTGGGATCATCGATCAGATTTTATTGCTCACTCTATGGACTCTCGGGGCGCTTTCTCTTTCCACTGTGGTATCCATCTTCTCTCAACCAACCCAGCCCTTGGAAAATGATGAGTTCAGTGGCTCGCGCCTCTCGCAGAAGGTCCCCAAGGCTTCACGGTTCACTTAAAAAGCCAAATTCCTGAGCAGCACTGTAAGAGTCTTGAGCAGCCCCTGCGAAACACGTCCTTCCTGGCCATTCGCCTCCAGGAACACTGTTTACAGACAAAATGGAGATGGAACAGATGTAAAAAATTCACTTTAAATAAAAAACATACAGCGAGGTCAAAATGAAGAATGGAGAAGGGACGCCATGCGAACACTAATAAAAAGTGAATCTACAGTAAGTAAATTACTATTAGACGAATTGCATTTCAGAACAAGAAAAATCCTCAAGGGTGAAAATACGTATCATGTGATGTCAAACATGACAATTCTCTCAGAAAACCTGTCAACTCGAAAAGGGATATTCAGCCGAAGCTGGAGTATGAAAAGGTAGAAGGTAAAAATTAGTACAACTGAAAGGAGAAAAGAGGCCAATCCCCGATTCTTGGTGTGGAGCTCAGAGCTGCCCTGCCAGTAACTGAGATGGACGAGGAAAACCCTCAGAAAGTGTGATTCTTGTGGATTGAAAAAAGTTATCACCCAAAGGTCCTTTATGAGAGAGTGCAGGAAAGAGCAGGGGGGGAAGAGGGGATGATGGGAAGTGAGACCTCGTCAGTGGATTAATCCACTTGAATGGACTCACTGGGTGGTGGCTGTAGGCACATGGGTGTGGCTGGAGGAGCTGGGTCACAGGGAAGAGTCCCTTGAGGACTATATCCTGTCCTTGCTCCTTGGGGACTATATCCTGCCCCTGGCTCTTTGGGGACTATATCCCGTCCCTGGCTCTTTGGGGACTGTATCCCGTCCCTGGCTCCTTGGGGACTGTATCCCGTCCCTGGCTCCTTGGGGACTGTATCCCGCCCCTGGCTCTTTGGGGACAATATCCCGCCCCTGGCTCTTTGGGGACTATATCCCGCCCCTGGCTCTTTGGGGACTATATCCCGCCCCTGGCTCCTTGGGGACTATATCCCGCCCCTGGCTCCTTGGGGACTGTATCCCGTCCCTGGCTCCTTGGGGACTGTATCCCGTCCCTGGCTCCATGGGGACTGTATCCCGCCCCTGGCTCCTTGGGGACTGTATCCCGCCCCTGGCTCCTTGGGGACTGTATCCCGTCCCTGGCTCCTTGGGGACTGTATCCCGCCCCTGGCTCCTTGGGGACTGTATCCCGTCCCTGGCTCCTTGGGGACTGTATCCCGTCCCTGGCTCCTTGGGGACTGTATCCCGTCCCTGGCTCCTTGGGGACTGTATCCCGTCCCTGGCTCCTTGGGGACTGTATCCCGTCCCTGGCACCTTGGGGACTATATCCCGCCCCTGGCTCCTTGGGGACTATATCCCGTCCCTGGCTCTTTGGGGACTATATCCAGTCCCTGGCTCCTTGGGGACTATATCCTGCCCCTGGCTCCATGGGGACTATATCCCGTCCCTGGCTCCTTGGGGACTATATTCCTGTCCTTGCTCCTTGGGGACTATATCCCGTCCCTGGCTCCTTGGGGACTATATCCTGTCCCTGGCTCTTTGGGGACTATATCCAGTCCCTGGCTCCTTGGGGACTATATCCTGCCCCTGGCTCCATGGGGACTATATCCCGTCCCTGGCTCCTTGGGGACTATATTCCTGTCCTTGCTCCTTGGGGACTATATCCCGTCCCTGGCTCCTTGGGGACTATATCCCGTCCCTGGCTCCTTGGGGACTATATCCCGTCCCTGGCTCCATGGGGACTATATCCCGTCCCTGGCTCCTTGGGGACTATATCCCGTCCCTGGCTCCATGGGGACTATATCCCGTCCCTGGCTCCTTGGGGACTATATCCCGTCCCTGGCTCCTTGGGGACTATATCCTGCCCCTGGCTCTTTGGGGACTATATCCTGTCCCTGGCTCCATGGGGACTATATCCTGTCCCTGGCTCCTTGGGGACTATATCTTGTCCCTGGCTCCATGGGGTTTAGATCTGGTCCCTGGTGAGCAGAGCTCTCTCTGCTTCCTGGTGCCACGTCCTGAGCTGCTCTCCTCCTCCAGGCCCTTCCGCCATTTTGTTCTGCCTCACCTTGGGCCAGAGCCATGGAGTCGCCCACCATGGACTGAACCTCTGAAACCATGAGCCCCAAATAACCTTTTCCTCCTCTAAATAATTTTTTATTGTCAGAGCAGCACAAAAGCTGGCTAAAACAGTTGAACTGCACGTTGTTCTCTGCTACTTTGATTTCATTGATTTTTATGCAGTATTCCATCAACTGACAGCAGAATGCACATTGTCTTCCAGTCCCCGCATGAAATTTCACCAAGAAAGAACACATTCTGCATGCAGAAATGAATCTTGAAGAGGAGTCGAGGTCATAAAATTGTGTGTTCTTGGGCCATAACGGAATTAAAATGGATCAATAACAGAAGGACAGATCTAGAATCCCAAAATATCTGGACATGAAAGAACAGATTCCTGAACCATGCAGAGGCCAAAAAAAAAAAAGAATCTGAAGATGACTTTTCAGACATTTTAATTCCAAGAAATAAAAATGACTTTCTGAGAGCATGGGATGCAGCAGAACAGAATTCTGCAGACTTCCACGAATGTATTAGAAGAGAAGAAAGAACTGAAATCAATAGGTAGCGTCCACTCCAGCTCAGCCCAAAGGAGACGCCTTTATATCTGAAGCAAAAAGTGGGAAGGGACTCACTTAAATCAGAACAGACATCCGTACGTTCATCACCGGCAGCCCCCAGGGAGCATCAACGCCACCAAAAAATGTGTTATTTGGAACGATCGATAGACATCAAAAGTTCTCGGGACCCTGATCTCGTAAAACAGAGAAGACACAACAGACACTCGTCACCACCGATTCATTTCTGCCAAACCAGGATCTTCCCATGAGCCGGCCACTTGACACATTGTTTCCTTTTATCTGTCAATCATTCTGTATCACTACATCTATGTATAATTAAACACTATGTGTCATATTTATTTATTTTCGGTGCCAGGGATTGAACCCCAGGGCACTCAAACACTGACCCACATCGTCTTGTGATTCATGCAGCACCGTGCCCCGCTCCTTTTTATTTACCTATTAGCAAACATTCAGATAATGTATATCGTGTCATGATATATAATATAATGTGATCTGTGATATATACCACATGCATTATTTATATTAAATGTCAAGAAGTGCTTCAGACTAGCATTTTATATTACATTACACATAATCGTTACATGATATATAGTGTTTATGTGTGAAACTATACATAATCTATCCTAATGACAAATGACATATCCTATATGATGTATATAACTTCATATATGAACTCTGTACGACCGTGCATTTCTTTATAACTCTACAGTTAAACTGCCTAGCTGAAGTTTAACGAAAACAGCTATTTTAGTGCGCACACCTAGTTTATGCGCTAACGACATAGCTTTTTTTAATACATACGTATGCACGTAATATATAGCTATGTGGGTTTAGTAATATAATTCTAAAAATGTGCAAGGATTCTGCATATCTGGAAGTCTGATCGTCTGGCCTAACCCTGAGACTGAACTCGCTTTCTTAGCAACGTTTCCAAAGCGGTTAGGATTTCCTGGGCCAGCCGTGCAGAGCACTTGGGGAGGCATTTTCCGGGGAAAGCGACTCTCACGGTGCTTAGTAGGGAGAAGGCTGCATTCGCTTCTGAGGTCTTGTTTTTCCAGCCGCAAACTGGACGAATCCGAATCTGATGTGATCGGGAGACCCGGGCGGCGATCGGCTGGGGAAGGAGCCTGGGAAATGGAGATTTCTTTCCTCCCGGGGCAATCTCAATCAGAAGGTCAGCATATTCTAAACTTGATTTATGGTTTGGGGAGCTGAACTTTGCAGATTCCCATCCCAGGAGGACCATTTATATACCACGTGCAGCCTCCTGTGCTTCAGCCCTGCTGATTCGCAGCTGTGGCTGCAGCCCAGAGAACCCCACGCGGGGGCCTTTTTGCAAGAACCATTTTTCTGCCAAACCACAATCAGCATCTTTAAAAAAAAAAAAAAAAAAAAAAGCATATATATTCCCGGACAGGCGCCCAGGTGCTAGCAACCCTAAAGACATGGAGAAATCCCATTCAGTGCAGTAACTGGGAGACGCAAAAACCTAAGACCACGTGACCCCTCGGGGTAGGCGGGGACTGTTGACTTTTTTTTTTTAAGTATGGTTTGACATTTTGTTCAATTTTTTTTTTTTTTTTTGATTGACTTAGCACATTTCAGAGGTCTGAGGATGTTTCTGGTGCCTGAGGCTCAAATCGAGAGAATGAATATTTCGTCTCTATGAACCTCTGTCTCTTCTTTGTACGGAGGAGAACGTTCGCTCCTAACTGTTCTAACATGCACCATTGATCGGGCACAACAACACCAGGACTCACTTTTGTATGTTCCTGTAAATTGATACCCACTGAGCAGGTCCTGCAAAATCCCTGGCCTCTGATCATCTGTGTTATACGCTGGGCTTGTTTGAGAACAGCTATTTCAGATTCCACGAGTTACTTTTTTTTTTTTTTTGGGGGTACTAATGATTGAACCCAGAGGCACTTAACCACAGAGCCACATCCTTTTACTTTATTTCTTATTTTGAGACACGGTCTCACTAGTTTGCCAGAGCTTTACTAAGTTGCTGAGGCTGGTCTCCAACTTGTGATCCTCCTGCCTCAGCCTCCCAGCTCCTGGGATTGCCGGTGTGCACCACCGTGTCCGGCTGCAGTGATGTTATTCTTAGTTATCGAGAACACGGATCAAGTTCTTTCTCCCGGGGTTACCAGGGTCTTTTCACAGGCTGATTTTCTCAGTCTCACCTCTGGTGAGCTTCCCGTTTGAACCGTGTGTTTCTTTTTATTTACTTTTCATGGGACGGTTCCTTTGGCAAACCTGCATTTACAACTGCATTTTGCAAACAGCTTTATTGGTTTGATGCTATTTCGATTCACAGGTCCCCAGCTCCTGCCCTTTCCTGGCCCGGCTGAAGACTGAGTGGCCAGAGAGCATGCAGAATACCCCAGGCTGGATTTCGCTGTTGGATTCCTCAGGATTCAACCCGGGTCACGGGTTTAGGGAAAGACTATCGGGTGAGAAGCGTCCTGCTAACCACCGCTTATGAGCATAAAAATATCCTATGATATAATACCATCTAATATGATATGATGTGAAGTAGTATACAGCAGTGTATAGTATCGTTATTCCTGTTATAATAATATGATTCTAGACTGTTATGTATCGTGGTGCATCATGAATATTTTGTTAATCAATGACATGTACATATACCTGACTGTTAAATAAAAGCTCATATGTCTGGTATAAGTAGTATAGACACGATCCATGATGCATGGTCTATAAAATAGGTCCTATACATTCCATACACGATGCATACGCAGTATGCATTTAATATCGCACTGGTATCCAGCAGGCGTTATAGGCAGTGCAATTCTATTTTACAGTTATGCAATTCCACTTTGTATCTTAATTATGCACATTTATTTATTCGTCATGCATTAAATGATCCATAAGCATAGAGTGTAACATAGGACGTCATGGACTATATGATACTCGAACGTCTTATAAATGTATCACGGGGCTGGGGTTGTGGCTCAGTGGGTGCAGAGGTCGCCTGGCATGTGGGAGGCCCTGGGTTGCAGACTCAGGACCACGTGTATATAAATAAAAGATCCATTGACCACTGAAACAAAATTTAAAAATATTTTTAAAATGTATTACATAACATGTTGTACAAAGCTTTGCATATCATCTGCACCATCAAATATGATACACAGAATATATAACATATAATATATATATAGACAGAGAGAGAGAGAGAGAGAGAGAGAGAGATGCACACTGAGCAGCTATTTTCAGTTCTTCTCCAGACTTCAGTTCATCTTCCAATGCCTCTTACCGGGTACAAGATTTCCTGGATTTCTTCCGCAGCCAGAGAACTTCATTGCCTCTGCAAACACTTGGAGAGGGAGCTGCCTGCTCTCATCCAGAGCAGTGGAGAGCCTTCAAACTTGTCTTTCTTGACAGTTAAGAGTGACTTCTTTAGAGGAATGCATAAAGAAACGGTGGTATATATGCACAATGGAATATTACTCAGCCATGAAGAAGAATGGAATTATGACATTTGCTGGTAAATAGATGGCGCTGGAGAATATCGTGCTAAGTGAAATAAGCCAAACCCAAAAACCAAAGGCTGAATGTTTTCTCTGATAAATTGGATGATGATATATAATGGGGGGGGGTTAAGGGAAGAATGGAGGAACTTTGGATGATTGTGTACAGGGAAATGGGAGGCTATGAAAGATGGTGGAATGAGACACACGTCCTTACCCGATGCACACGTATGATTACAATAATGGTGTGAATTTGCATCGAGCGCCACCACAGAAATGAAAAGTCCCCCATTTGTGTGCAATGCATCAAAATGCAGTCTGTAAAAATAAAAGCAAAATGAAAAAGGGTGGCTTCCTGCAGTCTCAAGGAGGCTGGCAGAAGACCCGAGTCTCCGAGGTCAGAGACCAGAGACTCTTCCTCCACCTGGATCTGGATGGAAACAGAGCCGGGTGTTCCCATCAACTCCAGAAGGGCAGAGGAGGTGACCTGGGCAGGAGCTCACGCCTTCCGTGAGCTGCGTCCTAGGTGCCCGGCTGGAGGCCTGCAGAATCCATGCCTTGGAGGCTCCCAGGAAGCAGAGGCCGCTGTGAGTCCCACAGGCACGGCTGGGAGAAACGCCCGGGTGTATCAGGGGCTCAGCTTTGCCTTCCTGGAACCCCCAGCGGAGGCGGGGAAGAGCAGGAGACTCTGCGGAGGGATCTGCACAGCCGTCCGCCCACCCGGAGAAGCTCACCTGGAGGCAGCCTCCGGTGCCCTCTCTGCCTCCCCGCTTGCTGGTGAGCACCTGGTGGGGTAGAGGGAGGAGAGTCCGTGGATGGTTCTGGAATTCCTCTGAGCCTGGAAGCCCTCCAGTCTCAGCCCTGCAGAAATCGGGATGCCATTTGCGAATCTCCGCATCCTGGTTTTAAGCTGGCGGGCTGCGGGTCTCTGGGCAGAACCACAGTGAGTAGCAATTTAAAGAGCACAAGGCGGGTGTTTTCCTTTCTTTCTCCTTTATTTCTTTCTTCTTTGGAACCCAAGGGGTGCTTAACCACTGAGCCACATCCCCAACCCCTGTTTATTTTCTATTTTGAAACAGAGTCTCATTAACTAACTTGCTTAGGTCCTTAGTAGCTGAGGCTGAACTCCAACTTGCCATCCTCCAGCCTCAGCCTCCCCACGAGTCATTGGGATTATAAGCTTGTACCACCATGTCCGGCTCAGTGTTTTTATAAACAAAAAGAATGAATACTTGCTTCAAAAGTCCAAGATCGACCTTTTTAAAGACTGAGTTTAAGTTTCTAGGTTTGGATAGAAGGGTTTGCTTGCATTTTATAATTTTTTTCAATGAGAAATGCAAATCCTTTGAGCCTGAACCCACTTTCAGCTCGAGCTCTTACTGGTGGGGTGGGTTCGTGTTTCTTCACATCCGCTTTATCTGCTTTCTTCTCAGCCTCTTTTTTGGAATCCACACCCCTCATACGTCTGAAATGATTTTATTTCTGTATAATAGACATTATGTATCTGCCCCCCCCAAAAAAATAATAATAACCGATGTGCAGAAATTGTGGTTTCCGCACATCGGATGTGAACACTCCGGATGCGGCCCTGAGTCCCTCCAGGCGTCGGTGTGGTTGGAACCAGGCAGAGCCCTGCGGGCGGTTTGCAGCAGAGGCCAGATTTCCCGGGAAGATTTCCCGATTCTTCCAGAGCGACCCTCGGACCTGGTCCCCGGCGAGCCGACTCAACCCTGCCACCTGCCGGCCAGCGTCTGCAACTGCACGCACCGTGCGGCGGGCTGGGGACACCTTGCAGGCGACCTTGGAACGTCCGTCAATGTCAACGCTCCATTCTCTGCAATAAAATACCCTGCCCAGTGCATGCAACGGAATCCTCTTTCTTTTTTTTATCAGTAAGATCCTTTTTAAAGTTCCTTTGATTCGTTCTAACGAGTGGTCCGTGACGGCAGAATGCGTGGACGCATTTTGCTAGATCACACATAAATGCAGTGCCAAAAAAAAAAAAAAAAAAAAAAAAAAAAAAACTCAATTCCTGCGAAGAACCATCGTCGTGGAGAATCGATCCAGCTCCCCGTGATCGCGAAGCAAGGAGCACTTGGCCTCGCGTGCATCAGAAGCACCTGGAACCGTCCTAGATTTCTTCACGCACATCTCAGAAGCAGGAGGTCGGTCTCCGGAGCTGGGACCAGGGACAGGAACTGGAAAATACCCAGGGCCAGCCCAGCGGGAGGAGGCGAGGGCCAAGCCAAGCACGCCTGGCCGTGCGGCCTGATTGACACCAGCAACCCCGAACACGCACACGCAGAAGCGGAGCGTGTGGGGCCACCAGGGGCTGCAGGCGGGCTGGGGACCCGGCGGCCGCGTGTCAATCAGCCCGCAGGAGTCGTTGGGGAGCCCGTTGCAAAGCCTGGCTGTGACCATGGAGTGCGGAATCGAATGGCAAGCTCTCCGGGGACGTTTGGAATCATCCGTGCCTGTGACACGGGCACACACTTGCACACACACACACACACACACACACACAGAGCGATGAATGCGTCGTGGCACGTCGACCCTCCCCAAACGCATGCGTATCCCAAAGTCACAGCCCATAGGATGGATCAGCGGTGGCTCCCGGGGCTACGCGGGCGTCTCAATAAACCCCCAGGAGCTGACGCTGTCGCTACAGGGCGTCTGACACACCCAGCCTCGGGTCCAGGAGAAAATCGAGGCCAGAAAGCAACACGTGAATAGCATTTCAGAGTAGAGTCCCTCCGGAGGCCACCGGGGGTCTTGGGGACACGGGATCCTGTCGGGGAACTGGCAGAGGAGGACGTGAGCATGTTCATTTGGTGTCTATTTAGGGCAGATGCAGGTCCAGTGCTCCCTGTGTCCAGCTGCTCCCAAGAGACCGAGAGGCCTCTCTGCAGCCTTGACCTCCCGGAGGATGAACGAGGATGCTTCAGCCTCACCCACCCTGAGTCCCCAAGACCCCCGAGAAGAGTCTGCAGACGCTGCCGCTCTGCTGCTGCTGGGTGATTGACAGCGCTGTACCGCGGAGGATCCGCGGTTCACCCGGGAGTCACGTGGCTGACTGCAAGTGGCAGCCCCCGCCAAGGGCACCCTGAGGGCGGGGTGTGCGACACAGACCCGGCCCAGGAGCAGGTCCAAAGGCAGAGGACAGGGCACTGTCGACACTGGACGTGTATCACTTCTGCACAATAATGAGGTTTTAAAAACTAATGGTGGAGAAGAAGAATGTGGTACATCTACACGTGGAATATTACTCAGCCCTAAAGAAGAATGACATGATGGCATTTGCTGGTCAATGGATGGAGCTGGAGAATATCATGCTAAGTGAAATAAGCCAATTTCCAAAAAAACAAATGCTGAATGTTTTCTCTGATGTGCAGAAGCTAATTCACAATAAGGAGGGACAGGAGGGAAGAATAGAGGTACTTAGATTAGGTAGAGGGAGTGAAGGGAGGGAAGGGTGTGGGGCAGGAAGGACAGTAGAGTGAACAGACATGGTGACTCATGTGCATGTGTGACTGCATGACCATGTGATCCTGCTTTTTTTTTTTTTTTTATCAGTGCATAAGAATCATACAGAGAGGCCTCTATTATTCTCGGTTTCTCTGCAGCGTCCTCTGAGGTACCACTCGTTCCGCTCCCCAATGCTTCTCAGACCTTCTCCCCCTTCTTCTTACCTATAGCTTTCTATCTATTTTCTTTGCATTTTTTTTTCAGGCTTTATTTCTTTCCAGTTTCTACCTATGAGGAAAAAAAAAAGCATATAATACCTTTTGCTCTGAGCTTGCCTTATGTGAAACAAAGTGTTGGTCCCCAGTTCTCTCCATTTTTCCAGAAATTGCATATGTTTGTTCTTTTTTATGACTGTATAATACTCCATTGGTCTATATATCCAGTCAGGAAATGGGCAACAGAACTGAAAAGATACTTCTCAAAAGAAGACGTACTAACGATCAACGATGATACACAAGAAACAAAATGAAAATGGTACCTCTAAACTCTCAGGAAATGCTAGTGGAATCTACCCTGAGGTTCTAGCTGCTTTTACCATGCAAAGCATCAAGAATGCAAATAAAAATAGATGCTCAGGCCAGGCAGGGTGGCAGAAGCATGTAATCCCATTGCCTCGGGAGGCTGAGGCAGGAGGATCAAAAGTTGGAGTCTGGCCTCAGCAACTTAGTGAGACTCTATCTCAAAAAAAGAAAAAAAAAAAGATTAAAAAGGGCTGGGGATGTGGCTCAGTGGGATGATCCCCCAGTACCAAAGGAAAGAAATAATAGATGCCCAGGAAAAAGGACCTCTTTATGACCTGTTGGTGGGAATGTAAGTTAGTGCAGTCACTATGGAAAACAGTCAGAAGCAACCTTAAAAAATGAGGCTTGAAAATTCCATGCGGGGCACTTCACAGTGTAAACTCAGAGGAACTAAGTCAACAGACTCACTTAGCAGCACACACGCGTGTGTATAGCAGCAAATTCACAAGAGCCAAACTACGGAGCCAGCCGAGGTGCCCGTCCACAGAGGAACGGATCCGAACAGGCCCGAGTGTTCTTAGGCGTCTTGACAAATAAAACTAACGCTCCCAGCATTGCGGATTTCTCGGAAAATCAAGGACCTCGTGACCCACGTTTTCAAACGGGATCTGAGTAGCTACATTCTATTGTAATTCAAAATGAGAAGGTGAATTCCTTCCAGGGGGAGAAAAAAATCAAGAAAGGAATCCTCAGCAGTTGAAAAAGACGAAGGGTTTATCCGAAGCACCACGGTGGCTGCGTTTTAGAAAATCGTGGTCTTGTGATTCCAGCGAGGAGATGTGACTGTCGAGAATCAGGAACGTTAAGATGGGAACCTCTTTGTGTCTCACTGATAAGAACAGGAGTGCAGGAAGGAAGCGTTAACCGTGGTAAATAGACGGAGAATAAACCCTTTATAAATGAAAATCAGCTCGCTTCCTGTGCAACAGTACATGCAATGCGATCGCACGCTTCCCGATGATGATTTATGAACGTTTGCCACATAAAGGTGATTAGATGGATGCAATTACATCAGTGCAAACCTATTTTTTTTTTTTTTCTGTACCAGGAAAAGACCCCAGGGGCCCTTAACCATGGAACCACCTCCCCAGCACTTTTAATTTTTTTTTTAATTGTTATTTAGAGACAAGTTCTCACTAAGTTGCTGAGGCTGGCCTCCAGTTCACGATCCTCCTGTCTCAGCCTCCTGCTGAGAATGACAGGCAAGTACCACCGGGTTTTCTTCGGGAAAGAATAGCAAACTGTGAGCATTTTCTGCAAGACTGGGGAGAATTTTGAAGGTGCTAGAATTTATTTTCATGCTTCAGTCCAGGGTCGGCTACAGGGAAACAGACTCCTCGATGAGCCGGTCCTACCAGTGAACTTACGGGAGACCCGAGGCCTGGACGGTCCAGGGCACTTAGTTCTTCCACCCATGAGGGGCGAGGCTCTGTGAGCCCACTAGTCCATTCCAGGGTCTGCAGCCCTTCTGCTGGACCTGCGCTCACGGAGAGACTGAGCCACAGCAAGAAAAGGACCGCCAGACGGTGGAGCTGCTTGCAGAACTGGACTGGGGTCGGCCTGTCACGGAACAGCACGCCCACCCGGCCTAGGGGAGCAGAGGTCCCCGTAGCCGTGTTATAGGGGCAGCCGGAGTGCCTGTCAGCCGGTGAGGAGAGAAGGAGCCCGGGGTCCAGAAACACAGTGGAGCTCTATGCAGCCCCGAAGAAGACGGGAATGAGGCCCTGGCAGGAAAACGGACGGAACTTGCGAGCAGCCAGACGGGGCGTCCTCTGCTATGTGCAAGCTGTGGAGAAAAGAGGGACAAGGGAGAGGTGGGTCGTCGCAGGAAAACAGACGGGAGACAAAGAAAGGTGAGGAAAGGGACCCGGGACCGGGGAGGGGGCAGGGGCCGCGTGTGCACGTCCCCGGGAAATGAAATGGATCCAATTAGGTGCAGGGTACGAGCCCACCGGGAGGCACCCCGGGGTTCTGCATGGTTCTCATGCACCCATGCAAATATTTAAAAAAACAGCAATTCAAGAAATACACATAAAAAAGGAGAGGACAAGAACTGGATGCGGTGGATAATTCACACCAGGACATTTGTGCGGCTGGGCTGCCACTGGTGGATTTTACTAATTTTAGGTAAATTCCCCCCAATTAAGATGCAACCATGCCGGGTGTGGAGTCATATGCCTGTCAGCCCAGCCACTGGGGAGGCTGAGGCAGGAGGACGGCCAGTTCAAAGCCAGCCTCAGCCAAAGCGAGGCCCTAAGCAACTCGGTGAGACCCTGTCTCTAAATAAAATGCAAAACAGGGCTGGGGAGGGGGCTCAGGGGTCGAGTGCCCCTGAGTTCAACCCCCCTCCAAAAAAAACACACAACCGTAGTCGAGGTCAGCAGCACGAGCGTATTCTGAAAAAAAGCAGCCTTTTTTGTTTTCTTTCCTGAAATGTTCAGGCAGATCACTGAGGTTTCCGTACAGCCATGGAGGGTCTATGCACGGATATATGAATTTATTCGTCGGCAATATTTGCAGTCTAATAATCGAGCCCAAGATAGGGAAACTGGGCTCAGTACACCCCTGGGAATTCTAAAAATTTGAGTTATAAACACATCAGAGACGGGCGTGGTGGTGCACACCTGTATTCCCAGCAGCTCGGGAGGCTGAGGCTGGAGGATCACAAGTTGGAGGCCAGCCTCAACCACTGAGAAAGACCTTGACACCTTAGCGAGACCAGGTCTTAAGGTATGAAAGCAAAAGGGCTGGGGATACGGCTCAGTGATGAAGCATCCCCGGGCTCCAAAAAGAAGAGAAAAAAGAAAAAGAAAAATCATAGTGAAATATAAACTCACATTAAAACCCACTCCTCACTTAAAAGTCGAGGGTCAGGGGAGAGAACACATCGAGCGAAGACCCAACTCAATTAAATATCTACCGAAAACGTAGGTGATTTAAAACGTGAAGCGCGCACACGTTCCTAGACCCGGGAAGCTGGCGTTTCCAGGAAGCTTCTTCGGGATTCGCCGGCGGGAACTCCTTCCATCCACAGCCCTCTGCACCCCGACTTGCAAACACCTCTTCCGACGTCTCGACCGCCGATTCTTTCAGTCGTTCGTATTGAACTTGTTTCTCCAAGAGAAACATTCCCGGCTGGAAAGTCCACCACCACCTTCCCCCGACCCACGAGCACACTTGGGGTGTATCCTGTCCACTCCGCTGTGGAAACGGGGTGTAATCTTCTTTGCAAAAGGAAAAAGTGAATCGGCGTGCAGATTACGTCTAGAGGTGGCGACCGGCTGGTCAGGGTCCGCGTCTCAGCCGCGGTCAGGATGCAAGAAAAAGAACCACAGGCAACAGAAGTAGAAAAACCGGAGAGAGAGAAGAGATCGCCTGGAAAATCTGTCTTGCAAACTGTTCATCATGTGCCCCGAGAACGGCCCAGATAAAGAAAAAAAAAAAAAATATCAAACCCTTCTTCTTGAGTGTGCGAGGCTCGGACACGCAATCCGGGATGTAAAAATAGCGGACCTTGGAGAAACACGTGGAAATACACAGTCCGCCTCTCTTTTTGCAAATCAGCCGGGCATTCGTGAGATGCAGGGAAATGGAGATGGACGCTCTCGGCACCTGCCTGCCAAGGTGGACTGGAATATTCAGATCCGTTCTGCAGCCTCCGCAGAAACCAGAATCTGGCATCCTGTTATTCCAGGAGAAGGCGCGTGGCCAAGGATGTGTATTTACAACCAAAAATAACAGCTCAGGTGGTAAGATTCTACGTTTAATCATCCATCCATGTGCGCAGCTCTGAAGCGCAGGAAGAAAACGGACTAGCGGTGCCGTAGCACTAACTTATTTACATTTTCTAACATTTCCGAGCGAGAATAAGAAACAGATCTTTCATGAAATCGATGATTTTTTAAGTATTAGCCATCCAAAAACAAACAAACAAAAAATGGAGCTGGCGGCACATGACAGTAATCCCGGCGACTCCGGAGGCTGAGGCAGGAGGCCAGCCTCAGCCACTTGGTGAGGCCCTCAACAACTGAGTGAGACCCTGACTCTAAATAAAAAATAAAAAGGGCTGGGGAGGTGGCTCAGGGGTTAAGCTCCTCTGGATTCAATCCCCAGTACCACTCCCCCAAAATAGCCAGACTGTCGCTTTTATATACAAAGTGATTCTACGACCCTGACACCCCACTCCTCATTACCTACCAAACAAAAGTGGTGCTATTCCAAGTCTGAGGTTCCTTTATTTTAAAGCTGCACCCGGCACTCTCTCTCTGGGGACCTGGGTTCCCCGATGCAATGCTGATCATTTCTGCAGATTTAGCAGAGAGCACATTTCATAACACACCCTGCGGGAAGAAGGCTGTTTCTGAATTTTCCACCTGGGTAAATTCATCCTCAAGTGTGCAAGCTGCTGAGGCTCAGGGGTGGGACGTGCAGGGGTGACGGGATCACCAGGGCACAGCCCTTGGGAATGACTCCATCCCTCTGTGCACCTGAGGCGTTTTTTAAAGTGAGCTGTCCCTAGCCAGCTTGGGACGGGTGGTCTGTCGTGCCTCGGCGCATCCTGAAGGCCCTGACCAGCCGTGGTATCCCATTCTTGGACTTCTGCTCCTGCAGAACCGTGAGTCAGATCAACCTTGAGTCTTTACACACCGCCCCAGCGTAGGGGGTGCAGTCAGGGGGAACTTTGCCGATAATAATTGCTCTAGGGTCCCGAGTTTTATTTGATGATGGAAAATCTGAACCCAGAAATATCCGACAGCATCTGGGAGTCCTTATTCTTGGAAGACCAGAGAGTACATCCTTCCCTAAAATTTCAAGATGCTTCATTTGCAGGGAACGGAGAATATTATTATTGTATCTCTAGCTGCTCGTCCGCGACACGGGAAAGCTCCTTCATCATTGAAAGCCACAAAATAAAGATGGACCGAAGGAGCCACGACAGAGCGTCCTGCTCTCACCTTAGGATTCAAGAGGCGTCTGCTGAACATCTATCGATAATTCTATAAAGACGACAAAACAGCGTTATGCTTGACTTTGGCAAAGGAACTGGGCACACATTAACAAATGCACCTTGTCCCGTGTACCTTCTAAATAATTTCATTTCGGGATAATTGGTTGTAAGGTGTTTCCAATTACACTCTTGCAGGAAAGAGGATCAATTTCAATCTAAAGAAACATTAAAAGAATCGCCGGCTCTGCCAAGAATTGATGTCCGGGTTGTAAATCAAACCTCATTTTCTGCTCAGAATGACTCATTAATTTCCTTCGAAACCTAATGCCTATTTAATCACAAACAGAAGTGGGCGTCGAGAAGATATGCCCAGAGACATTTAATTTGCAATAGTAGACATCTAGCGGGTTTTTGTTGTTTTCTTTTTTAACTGTGACTTTGTCCGTCTCCCTCTTTGCTATCCACAGCCTTGAAAGATCCAGCTGGTTCAAGATGCCTGGCTGGTCCGAGCCTGGTGCTGCATACCCGTAACCCTGGACAGACTGGAGGCTGAGGCAGGAGGATCGCAATTTGAAGACCAGCCTCCAGGTAGGCTGCACGTGTGTGTCCAGCTCCGGGCCACCCTCCCGGGTCCAGGCTGTGCGTCCTCTGGGAGTGACCCACACCATCCGCTCCCTCCTGTCTTTGGTCCCAACTGGCGCTCACAGGAGCCGAATTCTATTGCTCAGGACGCCCGGGTCCTGCGACTCGGTCCCCAAGCCTTCTGTGGGTCGTGCCTCTGGGTTTAATTTTGGTGGTTATTAAATGCACTTCGTAATGCGTGGGGAAAACACCAAAGCCAGACCCAAACAGGAAATGCGTTTCTTCCAGGGTCTCAAAAACTCCTTCTACTGGGTCTCTGCAGCCTCCGCTTTCTGCCTCCCTGTGTTCTCCTGAAAAAGGAGGATTTCCTTCTTTACTGCGTGTTCTCAGATGAACATTTCTTTTCTTTTTTTTTTTAATCATTGCTTTTAGTTTTGCAAAAAGGATAAGGTGATACTTGGTGGGAGGAATTGCGGAGCTGGGGACTTCGGCTGAGGATGCTCCCAGGCCCCTTCGGAAACCACGGCAGGCAGATCCCATCCCTTGGTCTGGTGGATGGAGCCGGAAGGAAGAAGCAGTTTTCTCTTCCACGTACTGAATTCCCTTGCTCTGCTGTCAATCCAGAAGAGAGACAGCTGGGTGATGTGGTTGCTCTGCTTGGAGTCCTTGGGAAAGCCGGCGTCCACAACGGGAGTACTAAATCATAGATCAAGACAATGTGACCCCTGTGCACAGAGGAATATTACGCAGTCATGAAGAAGAGCAGGCGAGGGTGTTATCTGCAGCCTTGTTGGTGGAACTGGAGTTATTACATCAGATCCAACACCAGAGAGAGGGAGGAGCACAGGGTGTTTTCTCTCGTGTGGAAAAGCTGAAACGGAGTCAATCTGGACAGGGAAGAGTGAGTTCCAGAGGGGAAATACAGAGAACCTGGGTAACAGGAGCCAGAGACGGATTTTAAAAAATCCCACAGCATCACTTCCGAGATTCCGATTCAAAATTCCAACAGTCTGAATCCCTCGCTGGATCCACCTTCTTCTTCAACACCCGGATCTCACACAGAGTAGAGACGCGATTTCTTCGTCCTGACGGTAGTTTGGAATCCGGCTCCGGTTTCTCTGGCAACCCGACGCTGACGGCCTCTGCCTTTTGCGTTTTTTACCGACACAGACACAGAAAGTCATCCTGCGCCTTTGTATTATTAATTTTCAGATTAAAGTCCAGGGACACTCGATTTTAATCAAGATGTGATCCTGCAACGTGGGCAGTCAGAAAACTGAGAGCTGACGCTCCGTTTGTGGATGATCTAGCAAAACGCGTCATCCATTCTGCCGTCGCGTCCGAGTGATTAGAACGAATGAAAAAACCAAACCAAGAAGGAGGCTTAGCGCGTGATGCCCGTGATATTTATTCACTAATCATTCATTTATTTATTGGTACCGGAGACCAAACCCCGGGGTGCTTAACCACTGAGCCGCATCCCCAACCTTTTGAATTTACTCTTTCATTTTGAGACAGGGTCTCAAGAAGTTGCTTAGGGCCTTGCCCAGTTGCTGAGGCTGACCTCGAACTCGTGAGCCTCCTGCCTCAGCCTCCCGGGCCGCTAGGATCACAGGCGTGCACCACCGCGTCCAGCTTGAATATCTATCCTTGATATTTGTTGAGAGTTTCTTCTGGAGCAATAGAGTATCCATCTTGGTATTTTCCTGTAAATACCTAAGAACACAGCTTATCTTTTAAAACAGTCTCAGTGACGCGAAAGCTCTTTTTTAGAGGTCGTGGGGCATTCTTTCAAAACCTTTAGCGTCTTTCTCTTACGCAAGCTGCCCAGTGATCAGTTCCACGGGGCTCCTGCTAATTCCCAGGCGGGTAAATTGAACGGCATCTTTCCGGAGCTGCGGAATCCGCGACCTTCCTGAACACACACGAAGTCCACGGCCTCTACCGCTCGATGGGCTCAGAGTCACAAAAGACTCCGGTTCCACTCTATTCCTGGGGATAGTGGGGATGAATAAGTCACTGTTCTCCAGATCCCATAGGATGGAGCTTTTGTGAAAAAACTTGTTCAAAAAATAAAAACAAAACATTTGTAGCCTCCTCTTCTCTGGCAGATCCCTCGTTTCCCTGCTTTTTAAATCACATTTGCAGATTGAAATACTTGCACTAAAGACTTCCTCTCTGCTTCTGTCGGAAGAGGAAAATGGAAGAAAAGACCAGGAGGGAGAACCTGTCACCCAGGTGCAGATGAGTGTCCGCTGCTTCTTCCCTCAGAGTCCCAGTGGGAGGTTGACCAGATGCCCTCTTCTAATTGACTTTTTCAATTTGTTCTCATGAGCTGCACCTGACAGCAGAAGGCATGGCTGCATTTTGACAGATCAGACATAAATGGAGGGTCGTCTCGCATTTTTCTGACTGTCCATGTTGCAGGATCACATGGTCATGCAGTCACACATGCACATGAGTCACCATGTCTGTCCACTCTACTGTCCTTCCTACCCCACACCCTTCCCTCCCTTCACTCCCTCTACCTCATCTAAAGTAACTCTATTCTTCCCCAGTTCCCCCCACCATTGTGAATTAGCATCCAAATATCAGAGAAAACATTCAGCCTTTGGTTTTTTTGGGTCTGGCTCATGTTACTTAGCATGATATTCTCCAGCTCCATCCATTGACCTGCGAATGCCAGAATTTCATTCTTCTTCAAGACTGAGTAATATTCCACTGTGTATAAATACCACAGTTTCTTTATCCATTCATCTGGTGAAGGGCACCCAGGTTGGTCCCATAGTTTAGCTATTGTGAGTTGAGCAGCTATAAACATGGATGTGGCTGTGTCACTGTAGGGTGCTGATTTTAAGTCCTTTGGATATAAACCGAGGAGTGGGATAGCTGAGTCCAAAGGTGGGCCCATTCCTAGTTTTCTGAGGAATCTCCACACTGCTTTCCAGAGTGGCTGCACCATTTTGCATTCCCACCAGCCACGTGTGAGTGGACCTTTTCCCCACGTCCTCGCCAACACTTATGGTTGCTGTCTTCTTGATCACGGCCATTCTGACTGGGTGAGATGGAATCTTAGAGTGATTTCCATTTGCATTTCTCTAATTGCTAGAGCTGTTGAACATTTTGATACATTTGTTGATTGATTGTAAATCTTCTTCTGTGAAGTGTCTGTCCAGTTCCTCAGCCCACTGATTGATTGGGTAAGAACCCAATCAATTTTTGGTGTAAAGTTTTTTGAGCCCTTTTTGCTGGGCCATCCATCAGCCTCTTTGCCACATCTGGCTCGTTCTGTGCCTACAGGTATCAACTGCGTGTCTTTTTCGACACTGCCTTTCCTTTGTAGCACTAAGGTCACTGAAAGTCTGCCATCAGAAAATGCATCCAAGATTCAGGCATGGTGGTGCATGCCTGTCATCCCAGTGACTGGGGAGGCTGAGGCAGGAGGATCTCCAGTTCAGAGCCAGCCTCCGCCAAAGCGAGGCTGGAAGCAACTCAGTGAGACCCTGTCTCTAAATAAAATCCAAAATAGGGCTGGGGAGGTGGCTCAGGGGTCGAGGGCCCCTGAGTTCAATCCCTGGTACCAAAAAAAAAAAAAAAAAAAGAAAAAGAAATGCATCCAAGCATCTACGTCGACCTAAAAATAGAAGAATCTCAGAAAGTCGGAACAAATAAAACCTTACAAAATCCACCTGGGATGCTTATAAATATGCGTCCTCCATGCTCCGGATTCCTCCATGGACGGCAGTGATTGAAGGAGACGAAAGGTCCACAGCGGGCAGCTAAGGTCCTGCTCATTTGCTATGGACAGATGTGATCTGCCGAGCCTGCTCTCCAAGCTTGAGAAACCCAGACGGGACCTTCCCATTGTCCACACCACGTGGACCCTTGCGTGGCCGCCTGGTGAACCACAGGGCATTATCTTAACCTTTGATCTCCTCCTGTTTTTTTTTTTTTTTTTTTTTTTTTTTTTTTTTTTTTGTCCATTATGACTTTTTAAAATCTAAACCCAGAAAACCAATGAAGTTCTTTGGGGGAAACCAAGCCGAGCACTAAAGAGGAATCTGAACTACGGGAATGACTGGTTCCTAAGAGAAAAAAATAGATATTCCTGAACTTCAGATGCCGCTTGAAAAAACACGCAGCTCTGCTGGCGAGATTTCTTTTCATGAGACTGTAGGTGGACCTGCAGGTGCCCATCCATCTTCTTTGCCCTGCTGACCCCCAGTGCCATCTCCCTCCAGCTCTCCCGCCCAGATTTAAGGCAAGGTGGGCGTCTCTGGCCTCTTTCACCGTGCATCTCGGTGGGTCTGGGCTTCACCCAGACTTCTAGCCCGCCATCTCATTTTGGCTGTGGAGCTACATTAGGGGAGAAAAACCTGCCACTCACCCTTTTCCCGCCACCCCGATATTCAAGCAAGATCTGGAGTCCGACCCGTGATTGGCAGCTGCAGAGGACGAGATCAAGTCCTCAGAGACCTCGCCCTGCAGGACCCTGCCCAGCAGGGGGCCCAACAGGGCTTTGCAAAACCAGAGCCCACCAGGCCTGTCACCCCAGGCGCCGGGGAGGCTGAGGCAGGAGGTTGACCAGTTCCAAGCCGACCTCAGCAACTTAGCGAGGCTCCGAGCTACTCAGCGAGAGGCTGGCTCAGAATAAAAATAAGTCGATAAATAAAAAGGGCTGGGGAGGTGGCTCAGGGGTCACATGTCCCCGGGTCCCATCCCCGGTACCGAAAAAGAAAAGAAAAATCAGAGAAAGAATCCTGGAGGAGACTGGGCGCTGACCTCAGGAAGGAGTTAGTGTGCAAACCAAGCCGTATCAGTGAAGCTAACGAGAGAGAGATGCAGAAAAACGTGTGCAAATCTGCAAATCACGGGTGCAGTTTGGAAATCAAATCAAACACTGAAGCTACTCCACAGGGACACCTTTATCCCCCCCCAAAAAAATGGAAATTCTTTGGGGGAGATCAGCAGGGCCAAGGTGAACAGCAGCCGGAAACTAAGCAAACCAGGGCTCGGGACCGGGCTATTTGAGTATTGCAAAGAAGTATGCTGGGAGGCCGTTCCCTGGGATGCAGGGACCTTGCCCCCGGAAGGGTTGTGTGGCCTTTCATCCCATCTGGGAAAAAAATAAAAATAAGAAGGTCTCTCAGGCACAGCCGCGCCCGACCTCTTGGTGAGCGTCCTGCAGTGACCACGATCTGACATGTTCGGACGGTGCTGCCTTTAAACGTGACCTTCCGCACCACGGACTCTCTGGACCGAAGGCACCTTCCTGGGGCTTATGGAATCTGAGTCTTGAAATCCGCCAATGTTTCGCACCGAGCTCGGGCAGGAGGGCCGCCGGTCAGACAAACGGGTGATTCAGAACCTTTTTCTTGAGCATCTAATTTGCACTTCACATGCACGTTGTGCTCCGATATTAGAAACAGAAACCGGCGTTCCAGCCCCAAATCCTGGGTTTACCAGGGTGAGTCAGGTTTCCCCGGACTCATGTTTCCTTTGTTCCATTATTTTTATCTCCATTTATTTATTCACACATTTATTTGCTGCATTGTTTCTTCTTTCGTCGGGTCTTGATCTCTCTGTTTTAAGTCCGCTGACCTTCGTTGCGCACAGTCTGCCTGCCCATTATTTCTTTTTCAATGGGGTGAGGGGTACCAGTGATTGAACTCAGGGACACTGAACCCCTGAGCCCCCTCCCCAGCCCTATTTAGTGTTTTATTGAGAGACAGGGTCTCACTGAGTTGCTTAACAGCCTCCCTTCAGCTGAGGCTAGTTTTGATCTTGCGATCCTCCTGTCTCAGCCTCCAGAGCCGCTGGGATGACAGGTGTTATTTCTATTCAACTCCTTTTTTTTTTTAAATCTCAAATGCTACAATTTCCACATCTGGATGTTTGATTTGGGCCTTTTAGGTACCTTTATGTCGAAGCCTAATTTGGGGAACACAGGACACACGGTTACATCAGTCCTGAAAAGGACTCGGTCATTTCCGGGATCATTTTGATGGACAGATCTGTCTTCATCTCGCCCCTGGGATTTTTCTTCTGTCTTCCATGCATGGGTTTTTATCTCTGGAAGCTAGAAATGGAACACACACCCCATCGGGGCTGAGATCTCTGGTGTCCCACGGGGATTCCCGAGCTCCTAACGTGCATCTGGGTGAGACCCAGTTTCTTCCAACTAACTTTTAAAAAAGCCGCTCTCGGATCTGAAAGGTGCGTCTTCCATCAGGGAGCTGAGGCTCTGCTTTGTTTTTCAAAATTAAATTGGGCTTTTCTCTTTCAGCTCCTTCCCTATTTTGCAACGTCCTCTCGGGGAAAAGGAAAGGAAGAGGCGACAATTTTCGGGTTGGGACCCCGGCATTACGACTCGATAGAAATAATCGGAGAGGAGCCAGCGGGTGTTTGGAGCTGGAGAACAAGGAGCCAGGCACGCTGAACATGCACCGTTTCCTAGGAAGCGAAGCCGGAGGCTGGTCTGCACGGGAAGCTCCCAGGACTCCACGCTTTGGGCAAAGATGTTCCAGGCGCTCTGATTAATGAGCCGACTCCGGCCCATCGTCCGGCCTCCCGTCCCTATATCGCTGGTGACGTCTGGCTGACGGCCCGGCTGGCGAGTGACCGGAGTTGGGGAAAAGCTGACTGGAAATGAAGTCGACACGGAATTGAAAACTAAAAGAAATTAAGAGGCCACTCAGTCGCCGGATAACAAAATCATGCCGAGAGCCGCTCGTTGGAGACCAGAAAATGAAACCCCACAGCACAGATCCCAGAATCTTCCGGATGTGGTCCCCAAGGGCACAACCTCCTGAAGTGCTTCCTCCACCGACGCTCCTCCTGCCTGTGGGCCCAGCACCTCCCAGGGTCCAGCCAGCGGTCACTGGATTGATCCCTGGGAGGGGTCATGTGATCCACTCTCCCCAGCTTTCCTCCTCCGAATCCTGTGAACCATGTTGCCTTGGTGACCAGTTCTTCTGCAGAGGAGTCCTTGGGGAACATTCCAGATCCAAAGAGGTTGTACCCAAAGGATATCTATCTATCTATCTATCTATCTATCTATCTATCTATCTATCTATCATCTTTCTATCACCTATTTATTCATCCATTCTATCATCCATCCATCCATCCATCCATCTATCATCCATCCTATCTATCTATCCATCCATCTACCCATCCATCCTATCCATCCATCCTATCCATCCATCATCCATCCATCCATCCATCCATCTATCCATCCATCCTATCTATCTATCCATCTATCCATCCATCCATCTATCCATCCATCCATCCATCTATCCATCCATCCATCCATCCATCCATCCATCCATCTATCCATCCTATCTATCTATCCATCCATCTATCCATCCATCCTATCCATCCATCCTATCCATCCATCATCCATCCATCCATCCATCCATCCATCCATCCATCCATCTATCCATCCTATCTATCTATCCATCCATCTATCCATCCATCCTATCCATCCATCCTATCCATCCATCATCCATCCATCCATCCATCCATCTATCCATCCATCCTATCTATCTATCCATCTATCCATCCATCCATCTATCCATCCATCCATCCATCCATCCATCCATCCATCTATCCATCCATCCATCTATCCATCCTATCTATCCATCCATCTATCCATCCATCCTATCCATCCATCATCCATCCATCCATCCATCTATCCATCCATCCTATCTATCTATCCATCTATCCATCCATCCATCCATCCATCCATCCATCCATCCATCCATCCTATCTATCTTCTATCCATCCATCAATTTGACCATCCATCCTATCTATCCATCTATCTGTTTATCTATCTATCATCTATTCATCTATCATGTCTATCATTTATCCATCCATCCATCTATCCATCCATCCATCGATCCATCAATCTATCTATCTTATCTATCTATCCATTATCTTATCTATCTTATCTATCAATCGATTGATCTATTTATCTATCTTATCGATCGATCGATCTATTTATCTGTCTATAAGCAATGCCTGCTTGTGTTGGACCTCCTGAACCAGGACAGACTGCTACCAAACAGGTGAATTTTCTTGATACTTCTGCTTGAGAAAATCCAGACTGAGAACAGAAATGAATATTTTCAAAAAGCTTCTTAGAAGTGTCTGAAGATCTACCGAGTTTGGAAACTCTTGCCTGAGGCCAATATTTCTCCCAATGAGTTTTTTTTTTTTTTTTTTTTTTTTCATGAGAAAAAGAACAAACAAGTGGTTGTGGTCAGAGTTGGAGAAAATACCTCTGGGAGAGCTTGTTCTCACAAATCATCTTCTCAGAGATTGTCCACATGTGCTGACACACCGAAGCTCTGGGGGTAAACCCGTGAAGAACATGCTCGGTTCATTCCAGCTCATTTTGCATGGTGACCCTTCTCCATTCTCACCCTTACAGAGACTCCTTCATGAGGGATCTCCTTTGTTCCCCATCTCAGTCCATTTCTGGTTGACGGACCTGACTGTCTCACATACACTTGACACCGAGTGGCTTATAAAGACTAGAGGTTTATTTGGGCTCATGGTTCTGGAGCTAAGAAACACAAGAGCCTCACTGAGACATCTCTCAAGGGCATGCTGACATGGCAGAAGGCGAGTGGGAACATGAAACAGAGACCAAACGTAAAGGGTTGACTCACTGGGTGACCCAGTCCAGCAGTAACTGATCCAGTCCCTTGAGAAAGTAACTACTCCCTTTGAACCATCTACTCACTTTTCATGAGTTGTATGTGAAAAGATTCCCCAAATCTTATGCCCTGAAAGTCTGGTCCCCATTGTCACAAAATGCAGAGGTGGGACTTCCAGGCAATGATGAGCTCAAGAGCACGCTGACCTCATCAGTGGATTAATCCACTGGTGGTTGGGTAGACTACAGGGAGGTAGTTAGAAAAAGCAGGTCACTGGTAGTGTGCCCTGGAACGGTTTATATTCTCGGCAGCCCCTTCACCTCTTTCTCTCTGAGTCCCAGAAGTCTGGAGCTGGGTGACTTTCCTTGGCCACATCCTTCCGCCATGATGCTTTTGCCTTGGAGTCAGCCAACCCTGAACTGAGACCACGATACACAATAAACCTCTCCTCCAAGTTGTTCTTGTCTCCCATGGTGACAAAAAGCTGAACAGCACATCATCTCTAAAGAACCCCGTCCCCCTAGAGTAGACCACAATAATCATCATCGAGTTTCAACATGAGTTTTGGAGGGGACACACCACATTCCAACCATACTGGTGCAAGACTCGTAAACCCCAGAAGTCAGGAGAGAGCTCGTGTGGATCTGTGAAATAGAGAACGCTACCCCCTCAGGGATTGACACATCAGCGTCCTCAGGGTGAGACGGATTTGATAACTACCGTGGAGAATCAGGACTTACTGTCCCGTTCATGGGAGTATATCACCACAGAAGTTGAAGTATGTGTCTTGGTTTCATTTTGTGATTTTTTGTTCTGATGTGTGTGTGGTTTGAGGGTTTCCCTAAAGAGTCACTGGATTGGGGAGTTTTACCAAAGCCACTAAGTCCACTAATCATTTATTGGTCGACCAAGGAGGAGAACTGCAGACCTTTCTTCATTCTAAAGTTTATTGGATGAATTCAAGAGACTTCCCCCATTGCACCCAAGTCCCCACTGTGACCATGTAGAAACAAGGATCTGTGAAGATCATGCATCTTCTTACTCCAGTGGCCTCTGGAAAACACAGAATTCATGGTGGATATAGGTAGTCAACAGGTGGAATGGAAGGACCTTATCTGTGTCTCTGAATATTGACCAAGTTAACAGATGGCTGATGTGGGGTTGAAGTGGGAAGCATCCATGTTCAGCCTCCTGGTGAGGTTATTTACTGGTGATTTGCAGTCAACCTAAACACCTGGAGATCCTGGCATGAAAGCTTTTGGAGAATTATGGCCACTTATGGTCATGTAAGAAAATCAGACCAGGGGAATTTGTGCCTGCAATGTCTGTTGGAGATGAAATAACTCTCTCTCTCTCTCTCTCTCTCTCTCTCTCTCTCTCTCTCTCTCTCTCTCTCTCTCTCTCTCTCTCTCTCTCAACATCCAGTCTCTCTCTTTCCTCTCCTCTATTTCTGTTATGGGTTAGAAAAAAGGTGTTTGTCAAAAGCTCAAGAGGGAGAGATGCCAGGATGTTCAGAGGTGAAATAATCAGATTATGGGAGGTGTAACCAGATCAGTGGATTAATCCACTTCAATGAACTAACTTGGGTGGTGACTGTAGGCAGGTGGGGTGTGGCTGGAGGAGCTGGGTCACTGGGCACCTGCCTTTGGGTTTATATCTGGTCCCTGGTGAGCAGAGCTCTCCCTGCTTCCTGGTGCCACATCCTGAGCTGCTCTCCTCCTCCAGGCCCTTACGCCATTTTGTTCTGCCTCACCTTGGGCCAGAGCCATGGAGTCGGCCCACCATGGGCTGAACCTCTGAAACCATGAGTCAAAATAAACCAAGTGGTAACTCAAGGCAGATGGGGTGTTAGTGAAGGAGATGGGTCACTGGTGATATACCTTGGGGACTATATCCTGTCCCTGGCTCCTTGGGGACTATATCCTGTCCCTGGCTCCTTGGGGACTATATCCTGTCCCTGGATCCTTGGGGACTACATCCTGTCCCTGGCTCCTTGGGGACTATATCCTGTCCCTGGCTCCTTGGGGACTATATCCTGTCCCTGGCTCCTTAGGGACTATATCCTGTCCCTGACTCCATGGGGTTTATATCTGGTTCCTGGTGAGCAGAGTTCTCTCTGCTTCCTGGTGCCTCGTCCTGAGCTGCTCTCCTCCTCCAGGCCCTTCCGCCATTTTGTTCTGCCTCACCTTGGGCCAGAGCCATGGAGTCGCCCACCATGCACTGAAACTCTGAAACCATGAGCCCCAAGTAAACTTTTTCTCCTCTAAGTTGTTCATTTTGCTCCTATTGTCTACCCAAGAGACGATGAAGCCCTTTTACAAGATGAAAGAGTAGAATTGTGATTTCAGCCCAATGTTAATTTGGTTAGAAATTCTGTGCTTCACTCTGTAGCATGCAATACAAATTATTCAGATGATATTATTTCCTATCGATGGTCAAATAAAACACTGTGCATTCAGAGTTGAATTCTGATCGCTTCTTTAGCCCCATGGCCACAGGAAAGAATTAGATCCACTTTGTCCAGAGTTCAGTCTGCTGCAGTTAATTCATGATGTCTTCAATTGTTTTGTTTCTCCAGTTATTTTTATTTGTTCTTTTTGATATATATGACAGTAGATTGTTTTGTGAGCAATTGTACCTACATGGAGTAAAAACTCCCATTCTTGTGGTTGTACATGGTGTGGAGTTTCACTGGTTGCGTGTTCATATATGAACTTAGGAAAGTGATGTCTAATTCATTCTATTGTCTTTATTTTTCCCAATCCCTTCCCTTCCCTTCATTTTCCTTTGTCCAATCCAATGAACTTCTATTCTCCCACCTCCCAAATATGTAGTCAGCATCCATACATGAGAGAGAATATTTGGTCTTTGGTTCTGATGATTGGATCATTTCATTTAGCATAATAGTCTCCAGTTACATCCATTTACCAGCAAATGCCATCATTTCATTCTTCTTTAAGGCTGAGTAATATTCCATAGTGTATATATGCTACAGTTTCTTTATCCACTCATCTGTTGAAGGGCACCTAGGTTGCTCCCATAATTTAGCTATTGTGAGTTGACCTGCTATAAACATGGATGTGGCTGTGTCACTGCACTGTGCTGATTTTAAGTCCTTTGGGTATAAACCAAGGAGTGGGATAACTGGGTCACATGGTGGGTCCATTCCAGGTTTCCTGAGGAATCTCCACACTGCTTTCCAGAGTGGCTGCACCATTTTGCATTCCCACCAGCCCTGTGTGAGTGGACCTTTTCCCCACGTCCTCGCCAACACTTATGGTTGCTGGTCTTCTTGATCATTCCCGTTCTGGATGTCTTCGATCCTCACGTTCAATTCTTCTGTTCCTCAGGCCACTAAAATACCAATGTTGTCTTGGCTACCAAATCCCAAGTGACGGAGGTGAACCCTGAGCCTTTCCCTAATGACCTTCTTCTCTGGATAGTTTCTGAAGACTGCAGATTCCCTCCACTGCTGGCTTATTGTTACCGGGGTCTCGAGGTGACCCACGTCTTAGACTGAGCTGGGCTGCAGCAAAGAGGACCAGAACTTTCTCCACCCACAGGCTCCTCCCTCTCCGATTTCCTGCCCGTCTGGTCACTTCATCCCGCAATCAGACCTGGGTGTGTTCCCTCCTCTGCTGACAACCCGGGTCTCCAGCCCCCAGGTCAAACCCTTTCCTTTAACAAGGTCGCCCAGCTCTCTCTGCAGCTCCTCTGGGGTCCGATGTCCATCGTCTCTCTGGGAACTCGTTTTTATTTCAGGTGAAGTTCTCCGAGATGCCGTGTCTTCAGGAGAAGAAAAAATAAACCAGCCTCTGGATTTCTTTAGTAAGGGAATAATCCTAGGCTGGGAGGATGGGGCTAGCGGGAGCCCCGGTTCCCGTCCACGCTGGTGGTTCCTACTGAAACATAAAATGTTAACAGGAAGCTTTATATTTAAGGCTTTGAAAATATTGGGAAAGGGAGAAAATTAAGTGTGCAGATAAGGAGAGTGAAATTTGAAAGGAACACAGAGGATTGGGATGTAGCTCGGGGTTAGACCAGGTTAGGCGTGAGGACCTGGGTTCAGTCCCCGGTAGAAGAGGAAAGAGAGATGGAAAATAAAAAAGAAAGAAAAAGAGAGAAAGAAAAAGAACGAGCTATTTCGTACTGTCTTGAACTCTGTCGGTTGCGTGTACTAACAAGTGAGAGAAGAATATATAAGTTCCACTCTTGGACTGTGATTTTGTGGATTGTCCTAATATGTCCATAATTTTTTTTTGTCTTGTGCATTTTATTTATTTATTTGGGTACCAGGGATTGAATCCAGGGATGCTTATCCACCAAGCCGCATCCCCAGCCCTTTTGATTTTATTTACTTTTTTTTTATTTTCAGACAGGGTCTCACTGAGTTGCTTAGGGTTTCACTGAGTTGCTGAGGCTGGCCTCCAACAAGCCATTCTCCTGCCCGAGCCTCCTGAGCTGCTGGGATTATGGACGTGCACTGCCATGCTTGGCTATTTCTTTTATCTCAACTTGCTTTTGTATTAACCATTATTTTCTTCTGAATCTGTTGTACCTCCATTGCAAGCTCATTACCTATAATTCTTTGCTGTCTTCATGGTTTCTTAGCAATTATGGGAAACATCCTTGAACAGTCCACAAATGAGGGTTCTTTCTCTCACCGTCCCCAGAGCGTCTCTGCCACATCCTAAGAACCACACGGGAACATTGCATGCCTGCCGTGTAGAAATCTGCGCTCTTTCTCATTGGGGTTTGCACACGTCACAAACCTCATGCCAGATCTCGTTTGCTTCAAAGAATCAATTTTTTTTTCAAAGACGTTAATAAGAAAAACATTTCCCCGCCTTGCTAAAATTCTGGATTATCATATTCGCTGAAACCATCAATTATCTTTTAAGGAGAATGAAAGATTAAGGAAAAAAAAAATCTCGTGCATCTCCAAGCCGGTCACCAGCCCTGGCGTTCGCTCCCCTGATCTCCAGACCTGATGTCATTTTTCTCGTGCGTGGAGAAGGCTTCTTGCAGTGAGTTCTGCGCCGATGGATTCTTTCTTTTGTGCGTTGAAAAAGGTCCGCGTCCCTGTTGATCTTTAATGTCACGCTGTCTTTTTTACTTAGTGCTGAAAAGGAGCCACTCGAATCTTTTGCTGGTTCTGCACAAGAGTCTGGTGTGATCCTGCTTGCATTTTAGGTCTAAAGGATCATAGTTTCCATCCAATGTAAAAAAAGAAAGAAAGAAAAAAAGGAAGAAAACCCCTTCGTCATGCTTTCTAATTTCCCTTTTACAGGTTGATCAGGGTCTAAAAATTTCCCCTGACTCACTTTTCCTTTGTTTAATTACTTTCATATTGATTTCTGTATCCATTTATTTATTCATGCATTTTATATGTTACATGGTTTCTTCTTTTCTAGGGTCTTGATTGCTCTGTTTTTAAGTTTACAAACCTTCCTTTCACATAAAGTCTGCTCATTATTTCCTTTTTAATGGGATTGGCAGGTACCAGGGATTGAACTCAGGGACACTGGACCCCTGAGCCCCTCCCCAGTCCTATTTTGGATTTTATTTAGAGACAGGGTCTCACTGAGTTGCTCAGGACCTCGCTTTAGCTGAGGCTAGTTTTGACCTCGCCATCCTCCTGCCTCAGCCTCCGGAGCCACTGGAATGACAGGTGTTATTTCTATCGACCCCTTTTTTATCTCAAATGCTATAATTTTCACATCTGGATGTTTGATTTGGGCTTTTTAGTTCCCTTTATGTCGGAGCCTAATTTGGGGAACACAGGATAATACAGTTACATCAGTTCTTAAAAGACATTTTCTGCACAATCTGCCGTCTCGGTCATTTCTAGGATCATTTTGATGGACAGATTTGTCTTTTATCTCATCCCCGGGATTTTTCTACTGCTTTCCATGCGTGGTTATTTTTCTTTGGATGCTAGAAATGGAACACCCACCCCATTGGGGCCGAGCACCTTGGTATCCGATGGGGATTCCCGAGCTCGTAACCTGCATCTAAGTGAGACACGTTTTTTTTTTTTTTTTTTTTCCAATTTTGACCTTATTCTAGTCGAAAAACGAATCATAGTGAGCTTTTAAAAATGCCATTCATGGATCTGAAAGACTGTGCTAAAGAATAAAGGTCTTACACCTCAAATTCCAGCTTGCACTTTAAGACAGAAAAACAACATCAAGCCAATCCAGAGGAAGCAGAATCCTCAAAATGATACAAAAAAGTACAGAATGAAAACAATGTAGCCAAAAACCCGCACAGAAAACTGTTCAGTCCAATTATTACAACGTGGTGATTGATTTCACACCCGGCTTCCACCCCAATCTTGACCTTTATGGCAACGAGCTGACAACGCATGTTGGACGCCAGACTGAGCCTTTCTTCCTCCCTTCTTTCTGGACAGGAGCCCGAGGTCTGGCACCTTCCCCCAAAGCCATGCAGGGTCAATCACTTGTGTCTGCACTCAGCAAAGTCTCGGGGTGCAAACTGATAGGGCGACACTCTGTTTATCAGGGAAAAGCACCGTTGTCACCCCTGGGAGGTGTTCGCTCAGCACAAAGAGCTGCCCAGGTGCACGTGCCTCTGAGGTCCTGGCTGACCAGCTGCAAAGGCGTCGGGGTGTTTTCAGGGCTGAAGGGAAAGACCCTCATCATGCAGTCCTCCTGGTCAGCCACGGCTGAGAACACCCAGGAATCCTGCTCGTCGTGCAAATGCAAAGCTCAGGAGGACCCGATGGGGTCCTGACCCAAAGGCCATAGGCTCGAGGCTGGGTCCCCGGGTGGCACTAGTGACAGGGGCTGGCTTACCATCTCAAACGTACCTGCGGATTTCTAGCCATAACCTCTATCTGCCCGTTTACAGATCTGCATTTATCTGCAGCTGCATAGCTCTCCATGTTATCCACGTCTTCATACTTACCTGCAGATGTCTACCCATCTGTATTATCTATACCTACGTGTAGATGTCCCTGTCCTTCTGCTAATACATGTGTCTGTCTATCATCTATCCATCCATCCACGTCCTGTCTTTGTTAGTCTATTTATCCATCCATCCATCCACATCCTCTACCATCTATCTATCTATCTGTCTATCTATCTATCTATCCATCTATCTATCTGTCTATCTATCCATCCATCAATCCTTCTATCCATCCATCTTTCTATCCATCTATCTATCTATCTATCTATCTATCTATCTATCTATCTATCCATCTATCTATTCTTCTATCTATCCATCTATCTATCTATCTATCTATCTATCTATCTATCTATCTATCTATCTATCCATCCATCTATCCATCCATCTATCCATCTATATATCTATCCATCCATCTATCCATCCATCTATCCATCTATATATCTATCCATCCATCTTTCTATCCATCTATCTATTCATCTATCTATCCTTCTATCCATCCATCTTTCTATCCATTTATCTATCTATCTATCCATCTTTCTATCTATCTATCTATCTATCTATCTATCTATCCATCTATCTATCCATCTATCTATCCATCTTTCTATCCTTCTACCTACCTATCCTTCTATCTGTCTATCTATCTATCTATCTATCTATCTATCTATCTATCTATCTATCTATTCTTCTATCTATCCATCTATCTATCCATCTTTCTATCCTTCTACCTACCTATCCTTCTGTCTATCTATCTATCTATCTATCCATCTATCTATCTATCTATACTTCTACCTGTGTACCTATCCCTCTATTCATCCATCCATCCATCCCTCCATCTAGGTCCTCTATCTTCTGTCATCTATCCATCCATCTGAGTACCATATCTATTATCTATCTTCCCATCCATCCATCTCTCCATCCATCAATGTAGTCTATCTTCTCTCTCTCCATCCATGTACTATTGTAGCGTCTATCATCTAACTACCTATCAATCTGTCCATCCTTCCATATACTATATCTATCCATTTATCCATGCATCTAACTCCATGCACCCATCCTCCCATCCTCCCATCCACCCACCCATCCATCTATCCATTCGTCAGTGCACTCGGTCTGTTTACCTATCCATTCATCCATTAGTGTATCTAACTCTTACTATCCATCCATCCACCCATAAGGGCATTCTATCTTCTATCATCTATCTGCCCATCCATGTATTTACTCTCATCCATCCATCCATCCATCCATCCATGTGTTCTAACTTCTATCCATCCATCCTTCTATCTATCCATCCATCCTTCTATCTATCCATCCATCCTTTTATCCATCCATACATCTCTTCATCCATTCAGGTACTTTATCTTCTCTCTATCTTCTACCCATCCATCCATGTATCTCTTATCTATCCATCCATCCATCCATCATGTGTTCTAACATCTATCCATCCATCCATCCATCTCTCCATCCATCAGTGGAGTCTATCATCTAACTACCTATCAATCTGTCCATCCTTCCATGTTCTCTATCTATCCATTTACCCATCCATGCACCTAACTCTAATGCATCCATCCATGTATCTAACTTACTATTCACCCATTCATCTATCCATATAGGCATTCCATCTTCTATCATCCATCCATCCATCCATGTATCTCTTATCTATCCATCCATCCATCCACCCATGTATTAACCTCATTTATCCATCCATCCATCCATCCATACATACATACATACATGTGTTCTAACCTCTATCTATCTATCTATCTATCTATCTATCTATCTATCTATCTACCCTTTTATCCATCCACCCTTCTCTCCATCCATCTGGGCACTTTATCTTCTATCTATCTTCTACCCATCCATCCATGTATCTCTCATCTCTCCATCCATCCATCCATCCACCCATGTATTAATTCTCATTTATCCATCCATCCATCGATCCATCGATCCATCCATCCATCCATGTGTTCTAACCTCTATCTTTCTATCTATCTACCCTTTTATCCATCCACCCTTCTCTCCATCCATATGGGCACTTTATCTTCTATCCGTCTTCTGCTCATCCATCCATGTATCTCTCATCTATCCATCCATCCATCCATCCTTCCATCCATCCATCCATAAATGTACTCTATCTTCTATCTCTCCATCCATCCATGTACAATTTATATATTTAAAAAAAATTCTGGACCATGCACTTACCTAATTAGGAAATAAAAATATTTAGATCCATAGAAAGCTGTCCATCATATATTGACTGCTCCTCGATGTATTTCTTTCGTATACTAAGTGTATGCTGCATTTCCGAACCCTCATCTCTTTTGTGCATTTTTATGTTCCCTTACTTTATTTTCTAATTCTCTCTCTCTAATCCTATTTATACCCAGTTAGCTCTTAATGAGTGGCCTGGGATATTTTTTATCACACATAACTATGCATGCCAGAGGGCATCTGCAGGGGCATTTTTAAATTAAACTGTTGTGATAATTATCAACACAATATCATTTAACTGAGGCGTTCCAAAAAAATAAGAAGGAGAAAAAAAAAAAAAAAAAACCAGCAGTCGGCATGAAATAAAACAGAAAAACCAAGGAACTTCGTTTCACACGCATTTAACTTCAAAACCTTGAATAGATAAACACCTTAAAAATCTCAGATAAGGTTCTTAATTATGCTTCTAATTGTTTTTACCTTCACGACCAAGGGCACGAAGGCAGTTCGGCTTGCCTGAATTCACAAGGTTTTGCAAAGCTTCCTGGCCAGTTCTAGGGAGTCCAACAGCGCCCTCTACAGAGAGCAGGGGCCGCGTTTCCCTGCAGGACCTCCCGGGATCCTTTCCATCTGCCGATTTGTATTCACCCAGCGTGTGAACAGTAACTGTGTGGCGGGGAATCAGCCATGGCCACTGCGGTACTTTGCAAATTGCATCTCTATTCTCAAGTCCCGAATAGGATCCTGCAGTCCTGTCCACAGGGGTGTGAGCCCATGCTGACATCTGTCCTGGGATTTCCTTCCCCGAATCATGTTGCTTTTGGAGACGGTCCTCAGAAATGGGCCTTTCTGGAAGCACAAAATGTAAGCAAAACCATATTTGAGACACAGAAAGAAATTCAGGGAGCAATATTCTCCTCTCTGATTTCAAGGTTGGTCTTCTGAATACAGAGTTTTCTTAGAGCAGGAAAAGACTTTGCAACCCAAGGAAGAAGTAAGCTGTAGAATTTTTTGTGTGTGTATGTGTGTGTGTGAGGTATGTGTATGTGTGTGTGTATCCAAAAGCACAAACTGGTGGAGATGTTGATTTGCTGGGGTTGCCCTAACAAAACTTCGTAGACGGGGTGACTTATAAAGCACAAAGGTACCTTCTCACAGCTCTGCAAGTCACCATGTCCACAGCGCATGTTCAGGAGCCACCTTGTGAATCACCATCTTGCATCTTTGTGTCTCTGCATGTCTTCCCTCCAAGCCTATTTCTGTGTGCAATTGTGGTCTTTGTACAAGGAGCCCAGGTCCGTGCACACCATTTCTGCAATCGATCTTCCTGCTGCGCCTACCTACTAGAGTTTCCTGGGAGGTCAACCAGATAGCCCTTTTTGCTGGACTGTCAATCAACCCCTTCTCCCTGCAACATCTGGGCTCACTCTGCAGCTGCAGGTATCAACTGTGTGTCTTTTTCCACATTGCCCTTCCTCCTCCACCCTAACGACCCTGATTTAATTTCATTACCCCCATGGAGGATCCGATTGCAAATAAGATCACACCCCCAAATCCTGGGTGTTAGAGTATTCATGAACAAATCCAAGGGCAGGGAAAACTCAAGATTGATTCATCCCTCAATCAGCAGTTTTGGAGAAAAGACTAGCTTTGCATGCTGAGGCTCTGGGGACATGGTGACCCCACGTGATTTTTAAACAGATACTCTGTAAATATCTGACAGATGTACATCAAGCTCTTGAGCAAACATGAGCTGGAAATAAAAGAGAAATAACAAATCAACAGAGCAATCTGAACTGGTCTCCATGGTCACCCATAGTGACTTTGAGACACTTGATCAATTTCCTGGTTGCTTTTTCTCTCTCTGTTTCCAGTGGTGTCTGTTCTGGAAGAAGCTATGTGAGCAGAAGGAGAAAGAAAATATTGGAGTCTTGCTCCTAATTTCAATATTTATTTTGTGTGGGTGGCAAACATGTATGATGATAACTGCTGTTGTTTGGGTCTCAAATATCTCCCAGTGGTCCATGAGTTGAAGATTTGGCCACCAGCTCATGGGACCAAATGGTGGTGGTCCATGGGGGTCCCATAGTAGAAGGTGGAGGAACCTTTAGGAGGCGGAGCCTAGTGGGAGGAAGTGAGGTCATTGGGGGTGTGGCCTTGAAGGGGATATTGGCATCCAGTCCCTCCCTCTCTCTCTTTTCTTCCTCATCTCCATGACGTGAATGGCTCCCTCCACCATGAAGTGCTGCCTTTCCACAGGTCCAAAACCTATGTGCCCAACCAACCATGAGCAGGCAAAACATCATGGCGGAACGGCGTGGAGGAGGAAAGCAGCTCAGAACATGGTGCCAGGAAGCGAGACAGAGAGAGAGGAACCAGGGACAGGATATAGTCCCCAGCGAACCACCTCCTCCAGCCACACCCCACCTACCTTGAGTTACCACCTGGTTTATGTCAACTCATGGTGTCAGAGGTTCAGTCCATGGTGGGCGACTCCATGGCTCTGGCCCAAGGTGAGGCAGAACAAAATGGCGGAAGGGCCTGGAGGAGGAGAGCAGCTCAGGATGTGGCGCCAGGAAGCAGAGAGAGAGAGGAAAAGAGAAGAGAAGAGAGGAGAGGAGGGAGTGTCTCCAGTGACCCTCTTGCTCCACGCAGGTCCTGCTTCTTATCAGTTGGTGCAGCCACTGATGGATGGATCCACCCACAAGGTGGACATTTGGGTCCCTTCCACATTTTAACAGTGCATCTCTGCAAGCATCCAATCATTTCCTAAAAGCCCTACTTACCTCTGGACCAGACCACACTAGGAACCATGCTTTCCACCCCTGAGCTCTGGGTTCATAATCCAGATAAATCTTTGGGGTTCCTACAGAATTGAGGGCTTTCTGGAGAAAGATGCTTCCCGGGGTCCCTCTGCCTAATGTGGTGGAGCATCCTCTTTGGAAATGCTCGCATTCTGGGGGAACCAGCTTACCCTGACCTGTGGCACCTTCACCTGGACCTCAGAACTGAGTGAGGCTCCGTCAATTTTAGCCTCTTCCCAACGGGGCAGACTCAGGATCCAAGGCAATTTTGGATCTTCTCTTGGCCCAGGACTGCATGGGGAATGTTCTGCCGTGAAATCTTTGTTCCGGATCGCTTGCAGGGGGTAAAGGGGAACGCTCAGGTACACCAAATCGGAGGGTGCTGTCCATGAAATGCATAACCAGAAATCCACCCACGGGGTCTCCGGGGAGAGCTGGGTCTTTGCTTTGGGAGGCTGAGACTCCTCAGGGAGGCTGGGACTCCTCGGGTGGCAGTGAGTAGTCATTCATCTAACTAATCAATTCAAGAACATCTGCTTTGGGGGCTGCCTCTGATGCAGCCCCTGGTACATATGATCACAGGATCAAGGGCTCCAAGCGAGAGTCCGTCAGCAAGAAGGGGCAGGTGTGCCCCCAGTTGTCTCTGGGGACGCTGGAGGGATTGTCTTGGAGCAGAGTCGATGATTAATTATCACGGTGCTCGGGAGTCGCTGGAGCGGAGCGGGCAGCCCGGGATGATTGAAAGCCCATGTCCAGCGCAATTACCAGCACGTCCATCAGGTCGTCTGGAAATAGCACTTGGGGATGGCAGGAGGCTGTAGGAAGTGCTCGGGTCTGCAGTCCTCAGACCCCCATGTCTGACAAGCGCCTCCAAAGAGGACGGTTTCCAGGATCCCAAAAACTGGGTGAAAAGAGAAGATTCCACCTGCCGCCCAAGGATCAGGAAATGCCAAGAAAAATTTCAAGAGCTATAGTTCGATTACAATTGGCGGCAATGTTCAGCAGAGGTGTTGATTGACCTGGGGTGGTTCTTGGTTTCCCCGGAAGATTCATGTACACAAATTAAAAGATAAACAGCATTTCCAGGTATATGAACAAATGCATTATAAAGTAGAAAGGTTAAAATAAGAAATGGAGTGAAGCAGAGAAGGGTGTGGGGCAGGAAGGACAGTAGAGTGAACAGACGTGATGACTCGTGTGCATGTGTGACTGCATGACCATGTGATCCTGCAACATGGACGTCAGAAAAATGAGAGACGACCCTCCATTTATGTCTGATCTGTCAAAATGCATCCGTGCCTTCTGCTGTCAGGTGCAGCTAATCAGAACAAATAAAATAATTTAAAGAAATGGCTGCATAATATCAATTCATCAAATGTGAGAATTTAAAATATTTTTTGCAAACCAGAGATAAATAATTAGATCATGGTCTGCACACCTGCTTAAATGCCCTGTTGGAGTAATAACATGAGGCAGTATGAATAAGACACGTATAGCATGGTTTGCAACCGTGTAACAGTTACATTTTCATCGACTGTGTTGCAAAGGTGCATGTAAATTGGCTGATTGTCTTCAGACCTCGGTATTGTTTTCTTGCATTAATACACAGCAGAATGTCACCTATCGTTGGTAAACCTGGGCTGAGCCCCTTCTGAAACCTTTTGAGCACGGTCATTTTTAGTTAAGATACTAATACGCCCAGCAGAGCCCGGGAATCCCGCCTGCAAATGTTGATTCCCAGCCAATTCAAAATAACGCGGAAATGTCTTTGCTTAGGTGGAAACAGTCCCGTTGGCCTCAGCATTTCTGAAGGATTGACAGGTCGTTCCTCAGAACGCTACCTGGTTGCTATTCAAGTAAGAAAGGCAGGAACGATCAACACCATCTAACAGGCTTAAACAAACCTAAGTCGCTACCTGAAACACAGATTCTGCACAATTAAATCCTTCAAGTGTGCACGGGAAGCAAGACCATTTTCTTTTTTTCCTGCCATATCAATTTCTTCAAATGAGAAATGCCTTATTATTTATTTAGTTATGAATTTAGCTTGGCACCAGGGATGGAGCCCAGGGGCACTTGACCACTGAGCCACATCCTCAGCCCTCTTTTTATATTTTATTTTCAGACAGAGTCTCGCTAAGTTGCCGAGGCCAGCCTCCCACTTGTCATCCTCCTGCCTCGGCCTCCGGAGCTGCCGGGATTATAGGTGCCTCCCACCCCGGCCGGCTGGCATGCCTTATTATTGATAAGAAAGAGGCGTCCTGATGTCTTTTTTACTGAATAAACCATATCGTATTCTTCTCTGTCACTGGATCATTAAAGTGGGAAGGACAAATTTTAAAAAAAATCACCCCCAGGAGGTTTTACTACAATTAAATCCTCCTTCATGCCTGTCAAAGAGCTTCTGTCCTCTTCCTGGTGCAGAGTTTGAGCAAAACAAAAGTGTCCCTAACCCTTTTTCCAGATGCACTTCTAACCAGAGAGGCCTTGGGGACCTCGGCGGCTGGCGACGGGCAATAGACAGAATAAGACAGCCGACCCGTTTTCCTTCACTCAGAACTTAATGACAAGCCCCTCGGAGATGACCGGGTCATGATGACCTTCCAGGTAAATCTGCTCCGATGTCTCAGATTGGAATTTCAGCTGTCCCGTCCGGACACGGCGACGCCCTCCTCTCGGTACGGTGGGGACCTCGCCCTGGGAGGAACAGCAGACTGGTCACAAATCAAGGATGATGGACAGCAGTCGCCATGGCTGGAGTCGGAGCTGCTGAAATTGCCCCCCAAATGTCGCTGACGTCGGTTAAGTGGTGATAATATGGGGCAGGCTGTGGACTAGATCCAGTGGACTCCAAGTGGCCACCCCTTAAAGCATCACAGAGATGTGACATGTGACTCTTCTGGTCTCCATTTTACTGATAAAGGAAGAAAGCAGCAGATGCTGCTTCCAGTGGTCAAGAGCTGAGCCACACTCCATCTGAGCCATGTCCCTGGGATCCCCGTCCACCACGTCCCTCAGATCCTCGGAGAAGATAAGGTTTCTGTTCGTCCTGCTCGGCACCATTTCTCTTCCACGTAAGACTCCATGGAGACGAGAGGGAGGCTGGAGAGGGAGGCTCAGGTGTGCTTCTTTGAACCAGACCTGGTGGTGTGCTCCTGTGATCCCAGCAGCTTGGGAGGCTGAGGCAAGGAGGATCGCAAGAGGGAGGCCAGCCTCAGCAACTGAGTGAGGCCCTAAGCAACTCAGCAAGACCCGGTCTCAAAATAAAAACTAAAAAGGGCTGGGGGTGTGGCTCAGTGGTTAAGCACCCTGGGTTCATTCCCTAGTATCAAAAAAAATGAGAGTGGTATTATCTGAATTTTCCTGAGAGATGCACAGCAGGGCCCTGTGATTCGGGAATGGGATGCTTCCTCCCCAGGGTGGACCTCGGCGAGTTGGGAGGGAATATCGGGCACTGGGCAGCGAGCTGCTGGTGGGTTCTGGAACGGGGTGGAGTCCAATCTCCCGCACGCATGCGCGTGTGAGCCCATCTAAGGAGGCCGCCTTTGCAATGGGGTCCTGGAGACCCCGTAGTCCTGGCTGACCGGGAGGGTCCACGGTTGTCAAGGATCCTGCAAAGGGTCCCGACCGACCCAAGCAGATGCAGGGATGGACGTAAAGCAGGACGAGAGTTTCTGGAGACAGAGAAAGAGATGGCCCAAGGCGGGAGACGGGTTTGCAGCCCGTGTTACAGCGGCAGCAGGAAACCCATGCATACCGCCCCACGTGCTGAGATCCCAGGTGCAGGAGATCAGAAGAGATCGCTGCCTGACAGAGCTCAGCTGGCCGCCCGGAGCAGAGCCGCGCCCGGGGCGTCGATCCTGCGCCTGACCTTCCAGCCAGCGAGTCCTCAGGGTGGAGCAGCTCCAAGTCCCCAGGTGGCCCACCAATCAAAGGTGACGAAGGTCGTGGTTGACGAACCTCGTGGTTGATAAATATGAGTGTATTTTACAGACGAGGAACGAATCAAACAGACTGAGTTACAAATGAGACATGTTGTTTCAGTTTCTCGCCTCTGACATGCAGGGAATATGTACCGAAATCGACAGTCACAGAGTTTGTTAGAATCTCAGTGTCAGCAACGATAAGTGTCGGCGAGGACGTGGGGAAAAGGTCCACTCACACGTGACTGGAATGCAAAATGGTGCAGCCACTCTGGAAAGCAGTGTGGACATTCCTCAGGAAACTTGAAATGGACCCACCATGTGACCCAGCTCTCCCACTCCTCGATTTATACCCAAAGGACTTAAAATCAGAAAACTACAGTGACACAGCCACATCCATGTTTATAGCAGCTCAATTCACAATAGTTAAACTATGGAGCCAACCTAGGTGCCCTTCAACAGATAAGTGGATAAAGAAAATGTGGTACATCTACACAATGGAATATTACTCAGCCCTAAAGAAGATAGAAATGATGGCATTCGCGGGTCAATGGATGGAGTTGGAGAATATCATGCTCAGTGAAATAAGCCAATCACAAAAAACCACAGGCTGAACGTTTTCTCTGATGTGGGGATGCTAATTCACCATAAGGGAGAGGGGAAGAATAGAAGTTCCCTCATTTAGACAAAGGGGAAAGAAGGGAGGGAGGTGGAAATAGGAAAGACAGTGGAATGAACTGGATGTCACTTTCCTACGCTCATACCTGAACACACCACAGTGAATCCCACCACCAGGTAGAACCACAAGGCTGGAATCCTAATTAGAATAAGATACGTTCCCTGCTTCTGTAATTAAATCAAAATGGATTCTACTGTCATGTGTAACTAAAAACAACCAAGATAATGATGATCATCGTATTATATCATTGTGATACAATATATTGTGTAATATTACATATTATCTATATCATGCATGTTATTATATGATAAATATCGTATATTATGATATGATATATATGATGTCATAGGATTTATTACATGATTATTATAATAATAGCAATTATTACATCGGCTGCATATGATCATATTGTTATATCAATGTACTACGTGATGATATATAATGTTCTATATGATTTTTTATGATTACTACAATATATATTATCGTGTGATGCTATGTCATGATTGATATTATCATCAAAAACCCATCACCCTGCACACAAGCCAGCCTGGGTACCTGGGTCTCCAGCGCTGAGTGGCCACACTCCCCTCTCCCGGGTGATGGGCACCTTCCCGGTGCCATCCAGACATCCGGCTGAGCTCCCTGTCCGGGTCTGCGGTGGTGGGAGGCCCGTCCTCTTTTAAGACTCCACCTCCCACGAGCCGATTCCCCAGCGCACCCCCGGGTTTGGGGGAGACGGGCAGAGCTTCTGCATGCTGGATCCAGGTCCCCGGGGACACCCAGACCCTGGCATCGGGCCCGGGAGCGTGAGAGAGAAGCGCTTTGAAGCCCCATCCGTGGGACGTGCGACGCTGCTGCTCTGCTTTGCTGCAGCTGCTCCTTGCGCAGTGCACGAGGTACGTGCAGGACCGCGCGGAGCAAGTTTGCAAACGGGTCAGGGCCCTGGAGCCAGGGAACGCTCCCGAAAACCTGCGGGCCATATTCCCACCCCACGCCGAGCCTGCCGCACCCCATCCCTAGCTCCAGATCTGCGGGGGACACTTCTCCCCAGGAGCCCGGATGGGACCCAGGAGCTCCCGCACGGGGTGGTCCACCGCCTGCATCTGGCGCAGGAGAGAGTCTGCAAATGCACCCTCTGCAATCACACCCAGCAGCCCGCAGGGCAAAGAAAGCAGCGGACGTCCTGCGGCCTTGAGGCTCATGCTGGGCTCTTTGTGCAGAGAAGCTCAGCCTGGGCGGGTCGGTCCCTGCTGAGCAAAATCGACTGGATTCACTTGATCTGAGTCGGTTTCTCTCGCAGGCAGGGGTGAGCTCGCTAGAGTCTGTTGGATCTCTTATGCCATCGAACCAGGCTTCGACCTGGGTGTCCCCCAAAGCGGAAATTGACAAATCAAATGACCTGGAAATGCCCTAAAACTTGACGGGCAGATTTTTGTGCTTTGTCAAAAAAGGGTTTCGGGAGCATGTGGGAAGGAAGGGATGAAATTTGAGGGTCTGTGTCCCTTATAAAAACTCATGCACGTGGTGACAAATCCAGGGAGTCACCGGAAGTGACTGAACTCACCCATTTTGGTGGCTGAATCTCCTCTGAAAGTCCCTCTTGCCACACCAGCCCCCTTGCAGCCAAATGTCCGTGTGGGTTGGGAGGGAGCTCACAGCCGACAGAACTACCAGGACTCCCGTTGGTTCATTCTCTCCTTTGGTCTCTGGTGGTCAGTTCACGGGATGACTGACGAGATGCAACCAGCAGCCCAGCTCTGTGCCTTGGGCTTCAAGTCCTTCACAAAGAGCTGGACACAATCTTGTGATATGGAACTTGAGAGGGTCTCTCAGTAGTTCTTCATGTCCCCTCCACCCTGATATAGAAGCTTACGTACTCGTGTTTCTGTGCCCGCAAAGTCACCCCAGGTCTGGCCCCGAATTACAACATAAAGCTCCAGAGGGTCTTGGTGACCTTATTGTGCCAGTAGTTTATAGACCAGCCGTACTAATCAGCTGTGCAGGACTGTGACACATACACCTGAGGAGGGCAGCTGGGAGGACGAGAGATCTATTTTGGATCATAGAGTCAGAGGTCCACAGTTGGCCAGCTCCAAACATCATAAAGGATGGACACAGTGCAGGAAAGCTTCTCAACTCACAGTAGTGAGGAAGAAGAGAGAGAGGAAGGAGCCAGGGTCAGGATATAGTATGAAAGGCCAGGGACAGGATAGAGTCCAAAAGGTCAGGGACAGGATAGAGTCCAAAAGGCCAGGGACAGGATAGAGTCCAAAAGGCCAGGGACAGGACATAGTCCAAAAGGCCAGGGACAGGATAGAGTCCAAAAGGCCAGGGTCAGGATATAGTCCAAAAGGCCAGGGACAGGACATAGTCCAAAAGGCCAGGGACAGGACATAGTCCAAAAGGCCAGGGACAGGATATAGTCCAAAAGGCCAGGGACAGGATATAGACCTTGGGGCCAGGGACAGGATATAGTCCAAAAGGCCAGGGACAGGATATAGACCTTGGGGCCAGGGACAGGATATAGACCTTGGGGCCAGGGACAGGATATAGTCCCTGGGGTCAGGGACAGAATATAATTCCTGGAGTCAGGGACACGATATAGTCCAAAAGGCCAAGTGTCTGAAGACCCACTCTTCCCAATTGCGTCTCAACTTGTACATTTCCCACCACCTCCCAATAGCCCCATGGGTTAATCCACTGATGAGGTCAGAATCCTCATGATGCAATCATTTTGCCAAAGTCCCAGCTCTGGACATGGCTGCATTGGGAACGATGCTTCCAATGCATGAACGTTTGGGATCCAAAACCTGTAAGAGAAGCCTCCTTTGCTGTTCCTATGAAGTTTTATTGTGTAAGGAATAAAATTCTCACAACTTCTTGCTGGGTGCTTACGTGCCAGTGTTATTCCCAATCAGCAGAATAGAAACCAAGATGGCGGCCAACACAGGTGGGTGGGGCATCTTGCTTTTCAACTCAAAGAGAACACCACACTTTGGGAAAGATGTTGCTCTCAGAAATAAAGTCTCGTGATTTTGCACAAAGGGGTGACTAGGAATGGAAGTGAATTTCCTTTCTTTGATGGACACTCATTACCCGTATAGCCTGGGCTGGGGACAGAAAGAGCTTTCTAGGGCAGGCCATTCAAATAAAACCTCATAAAATCCAAAAAGAGAAGGAGAAAATATCTGTTGCACAGACATTTGAGGATCTGTTCCCAGCAGAATGACAGAGGAGGCAGTCGGAAGAGTCCAGGCACATCTCTATGCCAAAGAGCTTTTCTTCCCAGAATTTCCAAGCACAGGCAAGCTGCAAACATAATTATTAAAGTTGTGCGACTCAGAGAAAGTCAGAAAGCTGAGTATCCACTCTATGGAAATATGCTCCGAAAAATCACAGCCACCTCAAAAGAGTGCACGCAATACTCATGCATCCTGACGATATCTTGACAGGTGTGCACAGGGAACCTATATCCAATCTCTGGGCGTAGGAAGAACCCAAGGTGCTTCTGATCAGGTGGAAAATGGATTCAAATTAGGTAATCGTGACTCTTACAAATGACAGCGTACGTCATTTAAAAATCCATCCATTTACATCTCAATAACAATCTTTGATTTAATCACTGTGATTATTTGTAGAAGTGGCATAATTCTTTAATTCTGCCTGTGCGCAGATGGATTCCCAGGATTTCTGAACAGTCAAGGGATCAAGTCACAAAATAAGGTAGAATGCTTTTTGAAAATGGCACCTGGTTTGCCATAAAACGCTGTCAGATCATCATATTTCAAGTCTCTTAAGAGCGTCCTACCGCAGAGCGTGAATCGATATTGAAATCGACTGCTGGTGGTTATGAAGAAAGGTTTTCAGAACAATTTCTTAACAGGTTTAATTTCAGCTGCATAGAATGCACATTATTCAATAATGCATGGGATAATGCAATTATGGAATATATGTTCTCTAAGACAGGCGGATTCTGAGTCATGCTCACAACGATTAAAGCAGCAGGCAGCGCTCAGAACAGCACACAACCAGCCGTATTCACTGAGTGCTTAAATCTTGGTCGTTTCAACTTTATGCACATTTCGGGGCCGAGCTTCAGAGCGTCAAATCTGAGTCATTTGCTGAGAAGAAAACAATTAACTTCTGCAGAGCAAAATTATTAAAGATGGTGCTTTGTCCAAGCAAGCCCAGAGAAATCTTATCAGGATGCATAAAATGCTAAACGCCTCCAATGATGGCACCACAGAATGGAGGACTCTGAGAGTCAAAAGGAAATGAAAGAGAGTCTAGTAAAAAGATCTTGGATGCTACACCAAGAATAAACTAAGAAGGACTTTCCATTTGTAAATAGAGAAGGTAACTGCTACGGTTCAGATGTGACATGTCCCTCAAAAGGTCGTGTGTTACTGCAGGAAAGTTCGGAAAGAGACGAGTGGATTCTGAAAGTTCTCAGCTCATCAGTCCAACTTGGTTCCAATGGACTCACTGGGTGGTGACTGTAGGCAGGTGGGGTGTGGCTGGAGGAGCTGGGTCACTGGGGACATGCCTTGGGGACTATATCCTGTCCCTGGCTCCTTGGGGACTATATCCTGTCCCTGGCTCCCTGGGGACTATATCCTGTCCCTGGCTCCTTGGGGACTATATCCTGTCCCTGGCTCCATGGGGACTATATCCTGTCCCTGGCTCCCTGGGGACTATATCCTGTCCCTGGCTCCTTGGGGACTATATCCTGTCCCTGGCTCCATGGGGTTGATATCTTGTCCCTGGTGAGCAGAGCTCTCTCTGCTTCCTGGCACCACGTCCTGAGCTGCTCTCCTCCTCCAGGCCCTTCCGCCATTTTGTTCTGCCTCACCTTGGGCCAGAGCCATGGAGTCGGCCCACCATGGACTGAGTCTCTGAATCCATGAGCCCCAGATAAACTTTTCCTCCTGTAAGTGGTTCTCTTTGGTAGTTTGGGCATAACTCTGCAAAGCTGACTAAAACAAACATTATAACAGTCATAATTAGTATGATTTAGTAAAATCATTTTAAAATTAACTTTATTAGAAGAAGTTGATAATCGTCATCCAAAGTGCTTGAGAAAAGGATGTTTTAAAAGGATGTTGGATTTAACAGCAAAATTTCTTTTGTTGTGTTTTCTTAACAAGGTATCACAGGGGAGGAGATCCAGGGAAGCACAAGAAATCTCGTATTTTCTATATACCTTGCCCACATAGCCTGAAGGTCATTTTATGCCATATTTTTCATGCATCTCTCTTTTGAAAGTCAACCATCAGATCACGTTGGATGTCGAAATTTCTCCTGGTGAAGTCGTATTGGGACCCAAAACTTACATATTTCCAAGCATTTCACATTATTTGGATCTGAGATGTGTTCAAAGTGCACATGGAAGGAAGACCTTTTATTTCCTGAATGCTTTAAATATCATGTGTAATATTTTATGCAAAATCTGGAAACTCATTCTGGACCTTTCCAAACATTGGACATTTCATGGGAGACTGAGCTGAATCTGCCAGGGGGACATATTGGAAGAACCCAGCAGGGCTGGTGGTGCTGGGGGGCAGATGGTCCATCCACCAAGAATCAGGGAAGCCCCGTGGATACCGCGGGAGGCAGATCCCAGATCTTGCTGCGGACTCGTGCAAAGGAGAGCGGAGGCTGTAGGAGAGGCCTGAGGAGCCGGGAGGTCAGACAGGAGCAGCCCCACAGCTGGAAAACCGACCCCAAGTGGACGTGGGCGCAGACCAGCCCAGCTGTTCCCAGCTCAGACCTTCTCCTCGGACCCGGGGTCACCGTCATCCCGTCAGGAGACAGGTCCAGGGCCTCCCCGGCCTCCAGGGAAGGCCGGCTTCAGAGGCAGGGAGGGATATCAGTAGCGGGTGGGGCTGGCGGACATGGCCTGAGTCCAGGCATCGCGGTGACGGGGAGTCCAGCAATCGCTGCTCCGAATGTTCCCGAATTTTCTTTTCTTTTTTTTCTTTTCCTTATTTTTTGGTGCAGGGATGGAACCTCAGGGGCACCTGACCTCTGAGCAGCACCCCCAAGAACATTGTTTGTTTTTGATTTTCAGAGAGGGCCTCACATTGTGTTCGTGTGCATAAATAATACACGCGCTTTACGTAGACATTTCTATATAAAATCATAAGTATTCATATTCATCAAATCTACTTATTTTGAGAGGAGGGGACCAGGGATTGAACTCAGGGGCTCTGACCACAGAGCCACCTCCCCAGCCCTATTTTGCATTTTATGGATCTCACTGAGTTGCTTAGGGCCTCGCTTTGGCTGAGGCTGGCTTTGAACTCCCGATCCTCCTGCCTCAGCCTCCCGAGCTGCTGGGATGACAGGCGTGCATCACCGCGCCCAGCTTAAAATTTATATATATAAATATGCATCTGTAGTATAGATACATGAATGTGTGCATTTTACTCATATATATTTATATAGACGGCTATACATATATATGCGTTTCTTATGTAGGCATTTTACATATATATGCATATATAAAATTATTTATATATATATTTTACCTGTAGATGGGCCCAATACCTTTATTTATTTATGTTTATGTGGTGCTGAGGCTGGAACCCAGTACCTCATGCATGCTGGGCAAGTGCTCTTCCACTGAGCCACAACCCCTGCCCCTATATATTCATATTTATACATTATATATATATAAATAAGTATGTACATACATATATGTGCATTTCACCTATATTTAAATGTACTGTTATATGAGTACATTTTATATATATAATTTTACATCTCCAAATAAAATCATCTGTTTATATTTACAAATTAGATCACATTATATTTACAGGAGACCATAGGTAAAATTTATTTACACTTAATTATATATTCCATAACATTATATGTACAGATTTATATATATGATATATATATAGTATTCCAAAACGTTATATGTATGAATTTATATATATATACACATTTTATATATATATATACAAATCACATCCATTAAACAAATACACATTAAGAGGTGCGAGGGGGGACTTTGGTACTTGTATAGGTTGTGCACTGATTAAATCAGAATCATTAGTTTTGCGTCCCCTGAAATGTTCTGACACTTTTCTGTGGCCAGTCGGCTGGAAATCCCCTCTTCCAGCTCCCTGGGCGGCGGTCGGCCATGGTCAGCTGACCGTGTTGCAGACTGTGGGAACCCTCCCTGGGCGCAGTTGCAACTTTGTTACGACTTTGGCCCTGGCCCCGCCCCCCGCCCCCTGGGTCTCTGGAAACCGCTCTTCTCTGTCGCCTCTTGTTGTCCCAATGACATGCCGAGCTCCCAGCTGTGGGTGGCATGGCGGGGTCGGGCTGTATTGGATGGAGTCCTGTCCCTTGGTTGAAGCCTGAGTCGCATCACGTTTTGCACGAAGGAATCCTGCTTCGGACTCCAGCTCCTCCCCCTGCGTCCAAAGGAAAAAAAAAAATCACCCACGGATTCAACCACGGACCTCAACACCCGCCCACAGGAGGCCGACAAGAGATCTGTCTTTATTTTCCTGATTTTTCTTCATCACGTTGGTGAGGATGGTCCACGAATCTCGCCTGATATCCAGGTTCACCTGCAGGACGCAGCGCCTCATCCGCTTAAGCGATACTAGGTAACGAGTCAACGGACCAGTTACCTAAATAGTGAGAAGCGGCTCCTTCAGCTGCTTCCTTTTTGACGAGGCGGCCAAATTCAATATGTAGAAAACACAACTCTAGATTTGCACTGAGTACTCCTGTTTTTAATTGTGGTGAATGTGTATTTTATGATCAACTGTGCCGTTCCTTCATTATGCTGCGGCCCTGACCCCAGGACCTTGGGACATGCCTGTGAGTGGAGAGGGGTCTTTACAGAGGTGACTGAGGTGCAGTGAGGTCCCCAGGGTGGCCCTGACCCCAGGACCTTGGGACATGCCTGTGAGTGGAGAGGGGTCTTTACAGAGGTGACCGAGGTGCAGTGAGGTCCCCAGGGTGGCCCTGACCCCAGGACCTTGGGACATGCCTGTGTGTGGAGAGGGGTCTTTACAGAGGTGACTGAGATGCAGTGAGGTCCCCAGGGTGGCCCTGACCCCAGGACCTTGGGACATGCCTGTGAGTGGAGAGGGGTCTTTACAGAGGTGACGGAGGTGCAGTGAGGTCCCCAGGGTGGCCCTGACCCCAGGACCTTGGGACGTGCCTGTGAGTGGAGAGGGGTCTTTACAGAGGTGACTGAGGTGCAGTGAGGTCCCCAGGGTGGCCCTGACCCCAGGACCTTGGGACATGCCTGTGAGTGGAGAGGGGTCTTTACAGAGGTGACTGAGGTGCAGGAAGACCACCAAAGGTGTCCACTCCCTAGGTTCAGGCGTGTGCTCTGCATTCTCAGAAACTCTGGAGGCTGAAGCAGGAGGATCACAGGTTCAAGGCCGGCCTCCGCAACTTAGCAAGATCTGTATCAAAGTAAAAAAAAAAAGAAATCTGAAGGGCTGGGGTGTGGACATTTCATATTACGGGGCACCAGGGAATCCGCGGTGTGGTCAGCATCACGGAGCCTGAACTGGAAGATCATCCCAGCCGCCTGGCTGTGCCCCATCTGATCCCACGAGCCCAAGGCACATGTGCTTCCCGCGATTTCCTTCCGTACGGAAGTTCAGTCAACTCACGAATGGGTGGACGAATGGACTCAAGTGGTCGTTCGAGAGCTAGGTCCCCATCCTTTCCTATCTGTGTCCCTTGTGGTTATGGGGACGCCATTGGGGTCAGAGTCCAAAGGTCAGGGTATTAAACCTTGACATCATTAATTTGGGGGCAGGTTGATGACCATGTCTATTATAATTTCACCAATTACCTTTTTTTTCTGAGAGAATGACAATTTTTTTCAGCCATTCTGAGACGTCTGGGACATTGTGACCGACTGGTGACCACGGTGGACTCACACAGGAATCTCAGCTTCACTGCGGACACTGAAACTCAGTCCTTCTGTCATGCAGAACCTGGTGCCCTCTGGCCAGCACCCTCCGCCTGCCCGACCCTCCATTTCCCCTTTCGAAAGGTCTCCATTAGAACCAGGATCGTATGGGTGCCACGTCTGTAGACCTCCAGAACCAACGGCTGAACAAAACCTTTTTTCTTAATGATGCTCTCCAACCTCAGGGATTTTGTTACAGTAACGGAAAGCAGAGGAACACGCCCTGAATGTACGTCTCCCGTGACCACACAGAACCCATACTGACCACCACGGCGACGACTTTTTATGGCCAAACCCATCCCTCACCTCTCATTCTTTCTTAAAATCCTCTGACCTGTCATAACGGAGCCAGCTGAACGTTTTTCTTGCGTGGGGGAAAACGCACCTTTCAACATCATCCTGACTCTGTTCCTTCTCCCGTTTCACCGGCAGCCCCTTCACGGCCTCATCTGCTCCTTCCGCCTCTGTTTCAGCCTAAAGCTGATGCCGTTGGACAGAACTAGGTCTGCCCCTTATTAAGATCCTTCCAGAATGCTTGTTCCTCCGGTGAGCGTCCTAGAATTCACGATGGAAGGGGCCCCCGATTTCCCGGTTTTCGCTGCCCTGTAAAATCAGCCTGATTCAGAATCTCCGGGAGAGTCCTCTTTCATCACTTCTCAGGGTCTTGAAGTTTCCCTGTGAGTTTAAAACTCTCACTAGAGGTGGCTTTTCAGTAGAGAGCGTGGTCACCGATGTCCCCAGCCGGGGCTTTGTGAACGGGGTCCCTGAATACCTGGATTCAGTGACCAGGAGCGGTGGCTGTTTTCCCCGGCTTCTCTGCTCCGAAAACTCCAACATCCTGCCAAGTTGTACGGCCTGGAGTGTCCGTCAGCTCTCCTGGACCCAGTTCCATGATTGTGACCTGCAGAAGCAGATTTATCTTAACCTCCGGCTCCTCGCCTCATGTAGTTGGGCAAGACTTTCCGGGTTTTCTTTTTTTAGTTTCAAATTATTCTTTAAATACTATAAACTCTATTCTTCTAATGGCTTTCTGTGTGTCCGTATCCTGCAGCGTGTGCCTTTTTCTCCACCGGCCTTTATTATTAGTGCAATAAAACTCTCCCTCATGGTGGGCTGACTTGGGCACCATCCTGTATGCTTGGGATATTCTTAGCTCCACTTTGTTCCCCAGGACTGAGTTAAACATCTCAAGTATTTTTTAGTGACCATTTTTAAATTTTTGTTTTACTTTATCTGTTCTGATGAGTTGCACCTGACAGCAGAAGGCATGGCTGCATTTTGACAGATCAGACATAAATGGAGGGTCACCTCTCATTTTTCTGACTGTCCATGTTGCAGGATCACATGGTCATGCAGTCACACATGCACATGAGTCATCATGTCTGTTCACTCCACTGTCCTTCCTGCCCCACACCCTTCCCTCCCTTCACTCCCCTGGACCTAATCTAAGTACCTCCATTCTTCCCTATCCACCCCCCTTATTGTGAATTAGCATCCAAATATCAGAGAAAACATTCAGCCTTTGGTTTTTTCGGTTTGACTTATTTCACTTAGCATGCTATTCTCCAGCTCCCTCCATTTACCAGCAAATGCCATCATTTCATTCTTCTTCAGGGCTGAGTAGTATTCCACTGTGTATATATACCACAGTTTCTTTATCCATTCATCTATTGAAGGGCACCTAGGTTGGTCCCATAGTTTGGCTATTGTGAGTTGAGCTGTTGTAAACATGGATGTGGCTGCATCACTGTAGTGTGCTGATTTTAAGTCCCTTGGGTGTGAACCGAGGAGTGTCCATCTTTAAATGCAGCATTTTTAAATCACAGGACACCTTTCTGATGACACAATGTCACACGCACACCATGTGGTCACAAGGCCTGGAATCCGGAGGACCTGCATGGGTGGGCCGTCACTCACCAGGAGCACCTGGGAAGTCAGTCCTTCCTCCCACCAACTCGCTCTTGGGGCAGACTCAGCAGGCGCCCCTTCCTGGTGGAGTGATATCCCCACGGGCCGGTCACTGCGTCCCACGTGGACCCGGTTCTGCGCGTCCCGGGAGAGCCGCTCCAAGCCTGCCAATCAAGGTAGCGGGAGGCACAGATACGTCTGTCGGTCGCGGCTCCCGGGGCTGGAAAAGCCTTCCGTGCGTCCCCTTTGCGTCTCCCGGGCGCACAGCCCCCTGTTTTTCCGGGCCTCCGCCCAGCTCCAGTCCACTGGCTGGGCCTTTGAAACAGGGACCACTTGTGGCGGGAAAAGACCCCCAGGGTTGGGACCCCAAGCGCAGCCCTCGCCAGGGTGGCTCCGCCTCCCTCTGCCGTCCTCACCTGCTCTCCACCTACCCGTCGCTATTCAGAGCTCAGCCTGGAGGTCACTTGGCCTCCTGGGCATCAGCCGCAGGGCTCAATTCCTTGGTGACACCGTGATCTCTGCTTTGATCTCCACGTTTCACCCCAGTTTTGCAGCTAAGCAGGAATGGAATCATGATTCCCAGCCCAGAGTGGCTCTTGGTGTGAGGCGCACCGGCTCTGGCCTACGATACCAGTGATTCTGGAGGCTGAGGCAGGAGGATCGTGCATTGGAGGCCAGCCTCCGCAACTTAACCAAGCCCTAAACAACGTAGCGTGACTGTATCAAAATAAAACATAAAAAGGGCGGCAGATGTGGCTCTGTGGTTGATCACCTCTGAGTTCCATCCCTGCTACCAAACCAACAAACAAAAAAATCCACCTGATACTCACTGCAGTTATCATGGTGTTCGATTCATCATGATCCAACCTAAATGCCAGTTCTAAATGTCTTCTTTCTTATGCATCCTTCACAGAGCCTTTCATTATGAGCACCAGATTGCATCCCAGCCGTTTACAGTAATCGGAACAAATTAATTTGCTTTTTAACGATTTTATTTGAGGAGATTTGCTCAAGCGTCTGATACCTCCTAGAAGATACAGAAATACGATTTTTACTGGTTCGTGGTCTACATGACTGCGTCACCCCTGTGATCCTGCAGCGTGCACAATCAGAGAAAGGACACACGACACCCCCTATATGTATACACGCAATGCGTGTGTGAATGGGTCCCTTTTGTACAAGTGCAGATTAAAACGAATGAGGCGAAGTTCATATTGTAACTCGAGACAAGGAAACCGCCAGCCAAGAATCCCTGTGCATGTGGATTTGTCGTAAAACGATGAAGACCGTGAGTAGACGTGCGTGCTCACACGCAGTCTTTCCTTCCTCCTCGCGTTCTTTCGTAGGAGTGACATTCAGCCATGCCCAGCAGGACCGTGCTCAAATCTGAAGCCAAGACAGCCTGCGCTTCTGCCCAAGTCCGTGCGCGGCGTCATGTCCGCCCGCTACGCCGGCTGCACGGCCAAGACCACATCACCTGCGCCCCCCAGAAGGGCTTCCTTGGCTGCCTCTCTGATGCTCCATCGGTTGCATCTGAAGGTGTCCATGCTTCTCGGCTTGGAAATCAGACGTGACTCGCCTTTTGCAAACCCAGTAATGGCTGCAGACGGTCCAGGCAAAGTTACTCACTCCTGTGCCCGAGCACCATTTGCAGGCATGCATCTGGGGTCGGGGTCCCCAGCGTGTCCTGAAGGGTGGACTGCGGATCCCCGGCTGCAGGTCTGCCCGCGTTTGCATGAGGCAGCCCGTGCCGGGCTAGACGTGCCCGGCTGCTCTGTGATTTCCAGCTCTCCCCCAGAAGACAGGCTTTTGCTAGCACCAAGCCAAATATAGAGGCATTTTTTTTTTCCCTATACGCATATACCTAGGATAAATTCCGGTCTTTTAATAAAGGAAAACACTTCACTGATTCTCTGTCGCCCCAAATTGGCGGCATTGCTGTTCTCGGGCTTTGCAACCCTGGTGAGCTAAGCTAAGTGGTATTTGAATAGAGGAGTGCCATCCCCAGACGGTGAATGGGACAATGCAGGCGGTCACCAAGCGGCCAGCGGCAGGGCAGCACATACAGGGTGGAGACGCTGGACCAAGGAAGGATGGACGTTCTGAGGGGGATCAGGTGGGACCGGGTGAGATTTTTTCACGCTCCTAAGAATGCATGAAATTCAAACTGGATGCATCACTTATTTCTGGCGTTTTCTCGTCTTGGGTCTGCAGTTGACCACGGGCAGAGGAATCTATGGAGAGCAAAATTGCAGCTCAGAGGAAAATTCAGTGTTCTCCTCTTGGACAGGCATCTAGGTTCTACCTGGGGGTGGGGAAGAGTCCCTTTCTCTGCTTCCAGAGCCCAGGGAGGCGCCAGGCACGGATAAGCACGTTATCATGACATCCATCCCTCAATGAGTCACTTGTTCTTTCTCACAATTAGAGAAACGCAGGCTTGGTCTCAGCCTGTGGGTCCTCTGACAACACCAAATGAGAAAATGGGCTTGACGGGAAGGCACATTTTGTTCTCAGAAACGGTCGGCCTTCCGCTGTCTTCGATCTGCAAAATGGGAGTCGCAGAGCTGAGCAAAGTGTGTGGGTTCACGGCAAAGGGACATAAGGACCTGTCTGAAAAGATATTAAAGAGCGGAAAACAGCGCTAAGTCTGGCCTGGATTTTCTTTTTTATTTCCTTCTCATACATACGAACCTGCTAGCGTTACTCCTTTTGCAAGCAACCCAAATAAAATCCTCAGCTGACATGCAGCCAGAGGTGTCGATGGGGAAAATGCTCAGACTCTCCAGACTCTCCTGCGCTTCCAGTCACGACTGTGTCCGCGTCGAGCCTCCCACAGAAGCCACCTGGCAAGAGCGTTCGGTGAGTGCAAGACGGTTCACCTGGCTCATGCATAAATCTCATTTCATGTGCTCGATGAGAAATGCACGTGGTACAAGACAGATGGAAAGGTCCCCCAAGGGAGAGGAATACCAGGCCCGTGTTCCTCTCTGCTCCCGGGGTGAGAAAACTGTGCGAGAACACATCAAAGGCAGCCCCGGAGGGTTGCACGCTACAAAACCAGGCTTCCAAGGTCAGCAAAGGTCTCGGTTGTTGACGCTGTTTATCTTTGATTCGCAGGTGTCGGCTTTGAATATCCGCCGTGATATTTGCAGACACGCGAACAGCACGTGCTGATCGAAGCCAGCCTCTCCTTGCCACAGATGAGGATCGAGACACTCCGCAGAACATTATCCAGACCCAGGGGAGTCGGAACAGCATCCCGGGCACCAGACGGATAAAACTCAGGGCGCTCATCCGAAAGAAATACGCCGGAAACGGAAAGTCGAGTGCCTCCTGGGTTAGTCAGCCTTTCCGTCGCTGTGAGCAAAGACCTGACAAGGACCATTTCAGAGAAGAAAAGCTCGTGAGGGCTCATGGTTTCAGAGGATCAGTTTATGGTCAGCCAACTGCATCGCTCTGGGCTCAACGTGAGGCAGAACATCATGGCGGAGGGGCGTGGGGATGGGGGAGTGTGGTTCAGCTCACTGGCAGCCAGGAAGCAGAGAGGGAGGGAAAAGCCAGGGACAAGATAGAGTCCCCAAGGACACAGCCCCAGTGACCCACCTCCTCCAGCCACATCCCACCTGCCTATAGGTACCACCCAGTTAGTCCCTACCACGGGATTAATTCTCTCCTAATCCAGTCACTTCACCTCCGAACCTTCTCGCATTGTCTCGCATGAGTTTTGGGGGGACACCTCCTGTCTGAACCGTAACACCTCATATTTTCTGTCACCTACGGAGGCTAAACACATGAGCAGGTTTGACGTTGGGACCAATTCTGCAGCTTTCCACGTCCACCCAAATCTAAGCCCTGCACCGGCGGATGGTATTTTCCAGTGCTCAAAGACTGTGCTCCGTGAGAGCTCATGATTCACCTCGGGGCGATCTTTCCATGGCGGAAGGCATGATCCATGGTGTTGCGACCGGAGATGCTGGAAGACCCAAGTTCTGTTAGGTGTGCTGTGCTCCCTCAATAAGGCTGAGGGAGAGGAAGGGATCTACCCCATAGGATGGATGGCTGACTGACTCTCAGAACTAGCAGGATTGACAGGCTCAAAGACACAAGGAACTTCACAGAAGGCCAATGATCCAGGGTGAGTCAACTCAATGCCAGGAGATTCTGTGCGCGAGCCGAGTTCCCCAGAAGAGATGGAACCCAATGCTCCGGTCTTCTTCCAAGTTACCGAAGATGTATCCCTCCGACCAACTTGCACTTCTTCGATTTCCTCCTGCCATCCCACCAGATGCCCCAACACTGGCCACGATCTCATGCATCAGCTTAAACGTCAGGGAAGACGAGATTTTTTTCCTGCTAAGATCGTGGGTCTGCTTCACCTGAGTTCGCTCTGACGAAACGATGGAAAGGACTGGATTCGTCATTAAAATGAAAAAGGGCCGAAAATTCAGTAAAAGCAGGTTATTCGTACAGGGATTCCTCTCGACACCAGAAGATTCCAACTGCACGTGTGGGGTTTGTTAGCGAATGACCCTCTCTGATCTGTCGATGTTTGCCCTCAGACACAGTCCAGAGAACCCACCACAGGTGACCTCTATTCATCCAACCTCGTTTTTTTGGCAACACAAAATGAAACTACATCAGTTCATGTATTTTCCATAACATCTGTAACCGTCAGCTCGTGTAGACCGAGGACAGGCCGTTCATGCACTGACCAAACAATCATTTGGTCAGTAAGAAGTGGGGCTTAGATGAAAGGCACCTGATCAAAAGATGGCCGAAGACATTTAAAAAATATATCTGAGAAATAAGAAAATGTGATGCTGTGTATGTTGAGGAGATTGTCCTTTAAATCAAGCTGCAGAGAGAGGGAGGGAGGACTTGGTGCCTGTTGCGTAATTTCTTCTGTCGGTATTTATCTCTGTACTGGACAGGGCTTGCTAGAGGAGCAGGACCAACCAGATATGTGTACAGGTATGATTTTGAAAAGGGGATTTGTTAGGTTGGCCCCCACGACCAGAAGCTGGAGAGTCCTACATTGGCCATCTGCAGGCTGGAGAGCCGGAGGAACTGAGAGCTCTTCTGTCCGAGAAGCTGGAACTTCAGAATGAGACCGACCAACGATATAGCCCCAGTCCAGCACCAAAGGCCTGGAAGCTCCCTGGAGAGTCACTGGTCAGAGTCTGCTTTGGAAGAGTGAAGGAGCTGAGTCTGATGTCCCCAGGAAATCTCAGAAGCAATCAAGAACCTGCTCGAGAAGACTCGAGCTTGCATCTGCTGCTGCTTCCTTGTTCTTCCAATTTCTCTTCCATCCAGGGCCCCCAACCTGTTGGATGGTGCTGCCCACCTTTGGGGAGGGTCTCCACTGCAGTTGGCTATCTCACATGCCAATCATTCTTAGAAACGCCCTCATTGGCACAACCAGACACCTCTTAATCTTAGCTATCTCTTAATCCAATCAAGCTGACAACTCACATTAACCATGACAATCTCCTGGTTCACATCTGGGCTTCCTTCTGTTATATGTGTGTGGCTGGCAGTGTCTGGGTGCATGTGAGATATGTATGTGTACACACACACACACACACACACACACACACACATATATGTCTTATTGCCTCTTTTTCATACCATACAATCTATCTGTTTAAAAAAGCAAAAGCAAAATTCAACTGCTTATTAGTATATTTATAATTCTATAAAAATCACCTCCCTAACCAACTTTAGAACCTTTACATTATTTGAAAAAGAAACATTATATCCCCCTTCCCCTAATTTTCCCTCCTTCAGCCTTAGAAAGCCACTAAACTACCTTCTCTCTTTATGCATCTGCTTATTGTGGCTATTTTGCATGAGAGAATTGATGGTGCTTTGCAGCCAGCTTTCTTCACACAGCATTGGGTTTAACCATGTTAGGCCATGAATCGGTATTACATGTATTGTAATTGTCCTTTTCCATTTTATGGAACATAAAACATACTTTGTGCAGTCCCCTGTTGATGGACATGGGTTTGCTTTCACTTTTTAGTTATGGTGAATTAGTGAGCACGTGGGCACATGTGTGTGCATGCCTGGGTAGATCCCTGGGGTGGAACTGTTGGGTCATTTGCTCACTCTGCTCCACTGTTGCGGGAACTCATGTTGGCTGCCCAAGTGTTTGCTCTCTTGTACAGTCCACTGTTCAGTGCACAAGGGTTTCAGTGTCCCCACATCCTCTCCACACTTGTTTATTTTCTCTCTTGTCAGTAATAGTCATGCCACTGCAAAAGGGGATCTCGTGTTTCTGTAATGACTCATTTGAACATCTCGATGGATGTTGTCTGGACAAAGGAATGCTTCCCCCAACTTATTTTGAAAATTTTCATAGATGCTGGTAAGAAGAGGCTTTGGAGGGCTAAAACCCATTGCGTATTTTACTCCTCTTGAAATTAAATAGATTAGAAAGTCTTTGGTCAAATCTTAAAGACAACAATTCTTAAATTAAAAAATCATAGTTTCTCAATATCTGAGAAAAAATGCCTCACACGCAGGAGAAGCTCAATGGAATACATGTTCTCATAAAAATGCTACAAGTTTATGGCTTTGATGAAGCTGGTGATGATGAAGACAGGTTGACGGTGGTGGGTGGTGATGGTGGTGGTGATGGTGGTGATGGTGGTGGTGGTGATGGTGGTGGTGATGGTGGTGATGGTGGTGGTGATGGTGGTGGTGGTGGTGATGGTGGTGATGGTGGTGGTGATGGTGGTGATGATGGTGATGGTGATGGTGATGGTGGTGGTGGTGTGATGGTGGTGGTGGTGATGATGGTGGTGGTGGTGATGGTGGTGATGGTGGTGATGGTGGTGATGGTGGTGGTGGTGGTGATGGTGGTGGTGGTGGTGGTGGTGATGGTGGTGATGGTGGTGATGGTGGTGGTGGTGGTGATGGTGGTGATGGTGGTGGTGATGGTGGTGATGATGGTGATGGTGCTGGTGATGGTGGTGGTGGTGGTGATGGTGGTGGTGATGGTGGTGATGGTGGTGGTGGTGGTGATGGTGGTGGTGGTGGTGGTGGTGATGGTGGTGATGGTGGTGATGGTGGTGATGGTGGTGGTGGTGATGGTGGTGATGGTGGTGATGGTGGTGATGGTGGTGGTGGTGATGGTGGTGATGGTGATGATGGTGGTGGTGATGGTGGTGATGATGGTGATGGTGCTGGTGATGGTGGTGGTGGTGGTGATGGTGGTGGTGGTGATGGTGGTGATGGTGATGGTGGTGATGGTGATGGTGGTGGTGATGGTGGTGATGGTGATGGTGGTGGTGGTGGTGGTGATGGTGGTGGTGGTGGTGGTGGTGATGGTGATGGTGGTAGTGATGGTGATGGTGGTGATGGTGGTGATGGTGATGTGGTGATGGTGGTGGTGATGGTGGTGGTGGTGGTGCTGGTGATGGTGGTGGTGGTGGTGGTGGTGATGGTGGTGATGGTGGTGATGGTGATGTGGTGATGGTGGTGGTGATGGTGGTGATGGTGATGTGGTGATGGTGGTGGTGATGGTGGTGGTGGTGGTGCTGGTGATGGTGGTGATGGTGGTGGTGGTGGTGGTGGTGATGGTGGTGATGGTGGTGGTGGTGGTGGTGGTGGTGATGGTGGTGATGGTGGTGGTGGTGGTGATGGTGGTGATGGTGGTGGTGGTGTTGATGGTGGTGGTGGTGTTGATGGTGGTGATGGTGGTGGTGGTGTTGATGGTGGTGGTGGTGGTGATGGTGTTGGTGCTCGTGATGGTGGTGATGGTGTGACGATGATGGTGATGGACATGGTATGATTCACCACAACCTGCAGACACAAAGCTTGTATCTCTGCCCCTCGATAGCTTCCTGAAGGTGACCGTGTTGTTTTTCTTTGTGGACAGTATCTGTAGTAATAATTATTTTATAGAATGATGGGTTTTCCCAGCAATGTTTGTTTATTTGTTTGTTTGTTTTGTTTTGTTTAGGCCTACTGGTCATTCTCAGATTTTTGAAGAAGAATGTTAGTCTTGACATTCTGGCTGACCAGATATTTCAACTTGCTATGCATACTGAGGATGCAAAAAGAATATTCAAGGTGAGACTGGTCAATTTTATGTCAATTTATAATTTTATTCTAAATTATAACCCAAATTAATGTTCCTATCTCTGATGTGTCTTGATTTATAAACTCCATATGTTTTCTAAAATGCATTCCAAAGTCGAAACAACAGTATTTAACTTTGGGAAAAATCAGGCACTGAGCATTATAAAATAACACACTACAAGTCATTTCTGAAGGCAACTCTCACCTCACTAGATATGTATGTAGCCATCGGGCCCAAGGAAATTCTTGGCAAACTCCAGATTCATTTCATTTCTTTTATATTATGGACTTTTTGAGCCAAGATTGCAAATTTCACAAAGCAGTAAAAGAGAAACTCAGTGATTCAGTACATTATCATGGGTACACCAAGGTAAATTAATATTTATTCCCTTACCTTATAGGCATTGATGAATTCAGAGAAACCACCAGATAGAACCCAGCTGTTAAAAAAATTTAATCATGAGTTGGAGAGAAAAATTATATTCAGGAGGAAAGTTTCAAGTGAAACCCAAATAAGCCAATTCATCTAAAGCATCAGAGAGAGGAATATGCTCATCTGTTTCTGTGGCTGCAGGGATAGACATTGGGGGCATCACAAAGTGAATTGCTACCTATTAGCAGGCGCTAGGGGAGCGAACGGTTAGCCAATCATTCTGCACCTACAGTGTCAACTCTGATCCGCATTTCCATTTCCATCTGGCTGGAGAAGAGCTCATAAAGAAACCGGAGTTTGGGCTGTTCAGAGAATTAGTATGCGAACGGAAGACTTGAGCTGCACTCAGGCATCAGGTTATGAAATTCATTCCAGAGTGTTCCAAGGATGACATTGAAGAACGGTTTCTGTTGCCATCTTTAGGAAATGGACTCCATACTTGCTGACGGCAGAGTGTCAAACTAAGGCTATAGGGAGGGGGCACTTCCTTATCATTGAGTTTATGGTTGGACCTGGATGTCCTCTGAAAAGCTCATGTGATAGTCAATGAAACGAAGATCACATAAGGAGAACTGTAGCCTCATCAATGGATTAATCCACTTGCTGGATTAATGTACTTGCTGGATTAATAATTTGAATGGTTTTACTGGGTAGTAACTTTAGGCAGGTGAGGCTTGGGTAGACGTAGAAGGTCATTTGGACCCAGCTGTTGGGGACCCTATTTTATCTCTATCTCTTCTTTCCTGGCTACCATACATTGGGCATCCACCATGCCCTTCCGCCATGTTGCTTCTGCCTTAGAGCCTGTTGACCATGGACTGGTCATCCAACCATGAGCCAAATGAACTTTTCATCCTGCAAATTGTTCTTCTCAGTTGTACCTTGGTCACATAGACAAAAAAGTTAACTGACACAGTGAATAAAAACATTACGTGTGTGTGTGTGTGTGTACATCTTTGACAAATGTACTACCTCCATTTGATTGTGTGCTTCTGTGTGTGTGTGTGTATGAGACAGAGTCAGAGGGATGTAGAGCAGAATGACTCAGTTCATCTCCCTGGATTTCTTTTTCTTTTTTTTTTTTTTTAACTTTTATGATTTTCACTTTAAAAGTCGTTTTAAAGTCTTCCCCTTAGGTAAAATAAGATGTTCCTTATTTTATTACAAGCAAAAAGATCAACTTTAATTCACTTCTCTAGAGATTTTTCCAACTCCTATAAAGATGATCATAAAGACCATAAAATTTAACTGACTTCTGAAAAACCTTCCATGAGGAATTGTGTTTGAAACCGGCTTCAACTTGGTTCAGAAAGTGATATTTCGCGGTGTGAGACGCTCTTCCTTTTTAGGAAAGCTACCGGGGACACCTGGGGCTTTAGATGGTCTCCTAAATGGTCTAGAATGGACTCTGATTTTGTTGCTCCAGGATTTTATCATGAAAAACACACCATGCTAGAAAAGAATAATTCTGTTTTGATTGTGCTCACAGTACAGCAGTAACTGAGGGTCACCTGGGTTTTTTTTTATTGATGTATAAGACAATATATTATTTACCATTAAAGGCAAGGAAAATTTCAGGTATGCTGTTCACATTTCCAAATTGGTATGGAAGTTTCCAGAACTCTGGGATAGTTTTCTTACAATGGCAAAGCAGAGGGCCACTGGTGGACTATTCTGGGGTGTGATCAGATGACATTTATTTGCGGCATATGTGATAGAATGTAAGTGGAACCAGGAGCTGTAAATGAAAGATCATTTAGGCGACTGATGTGGATCTGGGGTACAGCACTTGCCTAGCATGTGAAACTTGGGATTGAAGTCCTCAGGAATACAAATTTTTTTTTATAAAAGTAGAAAAGAAAAAGAGGTAATTTTGGAAAGAGATACGATAGCGTGCATACTCACGAATTCCAATGCCTGAATTTTTTGCCTGTATTATTTACCACTTTCAAGAAATGGAGTGAAAAATAATAATAACAGGAATGAGAGAACAGTGATAATTTCTAGTCGTAGGCATAAGCAGTATTGGGAAAAACTGCCTCTCTTTTTGATCATATGCAACGGTCTTTTTTTTTTTTTTTTAACCTTGCAATATAAGAGGTTCACGGACAGCCCTCCCCTCCAAGGGGTCAACTGAACGACCTCACCACATAATTCTGTGCTCACTCATGTGATCCACCATTCAGTTCTGTACGTTGGGTCCTGTCGTCCGTAGATGATTCGACCTATCCAGCGTTTTCTTCCCAGATCGGCTCCGTGCTGCACGGTTCTGTCCGAGCACTGGCTAATAATGAGCGTTCTGAGCACACTTTCCAGTGGGTCTTACCGCAGGAGAATATCCAGTAGGTTAAGCGTAGGACACGCATCTTCCATCCTTGGTGTTTTCTGCTGCAAACAGGTATATGGGGAGATAATATCATGGCCATCTCAAGAGCATGGATGGAGCTAAAAAGTAATTGCACTGGAATATTTTGTGACTCTACTCATCAAAGCCAAAATATTCTTTGTGTGATTTTGCCAAAACCACTAGATTAGTTCAAGTTCCAAACACGTGAACCAGGCAGATATTTAACATCTTTTTTATGCTCAAAAATTTATGGTCGTGTGAACTGATTGTCTATAATATGGAGAGGAACTTAGATTCTTTTTATTTTATGAGTTGTTTTCAGATATACACGACTGATCGGGTGCAGTTTGACAGATCATTCATATGAGGGCTGGAAACCATTACAGTTTTGAGGTTGAACAAGATGTGAACTTTCACTGGTCTTACATTCACATATGAACATATGAACATGGGAAAGTATGTCCGTTTTATTCCGCTGGCTTTACCATTCCCAACCTACCCCTTCCCTTCAATTCTTGCACCCAAAGGACTTAAAATCAGCATGCTCTAGTGATGCAGCCACATTCACAATACCTAAACTATAGAACCAACCTAGGTGCCCTTCAACAGATGAATGGATAAAGAAACTGTGGTATATCTACACAATGGAATATTACTCAGCCCTAAAGAAGAACGAAATGATGGCATTTGCTGGTACATGGAGGGAGCTGGAGAATATCATGCTAAGTGAAATAAGCCAATCCCAAAAAACCAAAGGGTGAATGTTTTCTCTGATATGCGGATGCTCATTCACAATAAGGGACGGGGAGGAAAGATTAGAAGCTCATTGGATTAGGCAAAAGGGAATGAAGGAAAGGGAGGGGGCTAGGAATAGGAAAGACAGTGGAATGATTCTAACACAATTTTCTTATGTACACATGTGAAAATACCTAAGTGAACCCACCATCATACCCACCCACAGGAACGAGTCCTGCTCAGAATGTGATATATCCTGTGCTTGTATAATTTTATCCAAATGGATTCTACTGTCCTGTGTAACTAACAAGAATTCTGCCAGGTGCAACAAATTAGAACAAATTTAAAAAAATTATGAGCCAATTAAATTTTTAAAAATATCAGCATTCGCCGCATATATCAAGAAAACTGACCCCGACTGGAAATAGGAAGATTCTGTGTATCTTCTCAGAGATGCTCCGAAATCCTCTGTTGTTTCTCCCTCTTTCCCTAATTTCCTCTCTACTCTTGACTTTATCCTTCTGGGACTTACTGTGGGTTTCGCTTGCTCTTATTTTCTGCTTTCTCTAAGTGTCTCTCTTTATTTAGGGGGGATTGAACTCAGGGGCACTCGACCACTGAGCCTCCTCCCCAGCCCTAATTTGTATTTATTTAGAGACAGGGTCTCACTGAGTTGCTTACGGCCTCGCTTTGGCAGAGGCTGGCTTTGAACTTGCCATCCTCCTGCCTCAGCCTCCCGAGCCACTGGGATTCCCGGGGTGCACCACCATGCTCAGCTCCAGATATCTCTTTGAGGACAATTTGCTAATGTAGGCTTTTCCCCCCTAAAACCTCCCCCTAAGTTATCAAAATAGCAAGTCCACAAAAACGTTATTCTGTTGTGGTTTCCAATATCATTGCATTAAAAATTCTTTCTCATTTCCGTTTTTATTTTTTTTTTTGACCCAGGCATAATTAAGTTCCAAATGTATAAAGTCTTTCCCAACATTTCCCTGCCCTTGATCTATTTATTTATGTATTCATTTTTTATTTTTATTTATTTATTTTTTTTGGTACCAGGCATTGGACCTAGGGATTCTTCACCACTGAGCCACATCCCCAGCCCTTTTTATTCTTTATTTTGAGACAGGGTCTCCCCAAGTTCCTTAGGGTCTTGCTAAGTGGTTGAGGCTGGCCTCCAACTTGTGATCCTCCTACCTCAGCCTCCACAGTGGCTGGGATTATCAGGCTTCAGCTACATTGAGTTTTTTTTTTTTTTTTTTTTTTCTTGATTTCATTGCAACATGGTCTGAAAACATGTCTTCTCTGTTTAGAACTTTCTGGCATGGATCAACGCTTGCTCGATGGTCCAGAATGTGGACTCTGCTCTTTCCGAAAGATCAGTTGCACAGGTTGCTTTATACGCTCCATTCCTGACGTGCCTAAAATTCTACCTATGCTTTTCTTCCTTTTATTAAAAGAAGGCAACTGACATCTCCCAGCAGGTCTGTGGACTTGTCTCGTCCCCAAGTCCGTCTCTGGGTCTGGAAGCTCCGTGTGCCTTTGAGGCCTCTTGAGATGGATCACCCGTTCTGCGACGGGAAGGGATGGTTTATCTCCACCACCGATTTCCGTTGCTCCTGATTGTCCTTGGACTCACGGGCACGTGGACACTTCAACGACCCTCTCATGACCCTTGACCCAGCCGACCCTCTTCCAACCCCATTTTATCTCTTGGTATTTTTATATCGAAAGCCGGTTTCTCATTAGCCAGCGACAAAAGGGCCTTTCGCTATGTTTCTCCCAGTGGGACGATTAATGCAATTTTAATCGTCATAAAACTCTGCTATGCCTACGTGGCCGGAGCTTCATCAGTAGCCAAACTATTAAAGTCTTTACAGGAGCAACGTCCCAAATACAGAAAAAGAAGCAAAAAGGAAAAGAAAACCAAGCTGCAGATGGATTCTTGCTGTAATCATGTTGTAAAAGCATAAAACCTTCGATAAACTTTTCAGAAGAGCTTTGCAATTTTGACGTGCCTGTCAATCACTTGGCCATCTCGTCCACGAGCGTCCAGTGGCGGGTGTGGGGAGAGAGTCCAAGGCAGACGATTTACTCGGGATTTTCCGCCTGAGGTCTAGGAACAATTTCGACAAGATTTCCGCAGTTCATCATTAACGGATGTGCATTTGCATCCTTCCACGTAAAAGTTCCCCCTAAGCAAAGACGTGATAGTGGAAATAAGATTATATCGCTAGATTTGGGGATGCGGCTTGGGGGTAGAGGGTTTGCCCTGGGTTCAACACTAGTATTATAGAAGAGAAAAAAGAAAACAGAAAAAACAAGAACAAAAAAAGATCATACCTCTTTAGGGAGACCTTCACACTATTTAGGGTATTTAGGGTTTTTGCATTTTCATGCAAACACACGCCGATTAAAGTAATTGACACCGACTCATTTGATTAGGTCTGTTAGTGCTTCGTGTTAATGACACACCTCAGGCAATTAGAGGTAATTAAAAATATAATAGAACTGCATGTCCTTGAAGGCGTCCTAAGGGCGCATCCTGATTTGAGATGTCAGTGAAGATGGTTCCTATTCGGAGGCAGGATGGTTGGGCCAGAAATGAGGTCGAGAGCCATCCCTGGGGTTTCTGTCGTGCACTGTGACTAAGGGAGATGGCTTTCTCCAGGGGCAAGGTCCCCAGCAAGTATTTAAAGAACCCCAAAACCTTCCCACCCCCCCCCCAAAAAAGATACCTAATCAATAAAAGGGGAAAGGAAACGAGCAGACACTTCACAGAAGAAGCAGCGTGAATGGTCCACAAATAAATGAAAAAATGTTCGACTTCTCAAGCAGTTAGAGAAATGCAGATCAAAACGAGTCTAAGATTCCATCTCACCCAGTCAGAATGGCCGTGATCAAGAAGACCAGCAACCATAAGTGTGGGCGAGGACGTGGGGAAAAGGTCCACTCACACATGGCTGGTGGGAATGGAAAATGGTGCAGCCACTCTGGAAATCAGTGTGGAGATTCCTCAGAAAACTTGGAATGGACCCACCATGTGACCCAGCTATCCCACTCCTCGGTTTATACCCAAAGGACTTAAAATCAGCACACTACAGTGACACAGCCACATCCATGTTTATAGCAGCTCAACTCACAATAGCTAAACTATGGAACCAACCTAGGTGCCCTTCAACAGATGAAGGGATAAAGAAAATGTGGTGCATATGCACAATGGAATATTACTCAATCACAAAAAAGAATAATATACATTTGCCAGCAAAAAGACCTGGAGATTATCATGCTAAGTGAAACAAGCCAATCCCAAAACACCAAGGTCCAATGATGCCTCTGATATGTGGATGCTGACACACATCAAGGAGGTGGAGGAAAAGAAGTCCATTGGATTAGATGAAGGGACACAAAGGGAAGGAAGAGATTGGGAATAGGAAAGACAGTGGAGTGAACTGAACGTCACTTTCCTATGCTCAGATATGAGCACATGACTAGTGAAACTCCACACCATATCCAACCACAAGAATGGGACCCTAGTTAGAATAATTTACACTCTATGTTGGTACAATATGTCAAACGCACTCTACTCTCATGTATCTCTAAAAATAACTAATCAAATTTTTTGAAAAGATAGTCTCAAGAAAACAAAAGACTAACCTTTTCAGGGCAAGAGTGAATTCTGCCAGAAAAGGACTTTGGGATCCAAACTGAAACATTGTCTGAACTTGATCTGCCATCCTCAGACCTAAAATGTAGATGTTGCAATTTCTATATTCTCTAATTATTGACCCAAATTCTTCATCTATCTATCTATCTATCTATCTATCTATCTATCTATCTATCTATCTATCTATCTATCTATCTATCCATCCATCCATCTATCCATCTATCCATCCATCCTATCTACCATCTATCCATCCATCTATCCTATTTATCATCCATCCAGCGATCCATCCATCTACCCATCCATCTTTCTATCCACCCATCCATCTATCCATCCATCTATCTATCCATCCATTCTTCCATCCATCTATTCATCCATCTATCCATCCATCCATCCTTCTATCCATCCATCTATCTATCCATCCATCCATCCATCTGTCTATCCATCCTCCCATCCATCTATTCATCCATCTATCTCTCTATCTATCCATCCATCCTTCCATCCATCTATCCACCCATCCACCAATCCACTCCATCTACCAACCTCTTCCCTGTGTATGAGTGTGTGTGTTTCTGTAGTATCAACCCTCTATATATTTTTACTATCATCCACCTTTCCATCTTGTATGATTTCTCTTTCTCTAAAGAGGTTATCCTGATATTCATCCTTTTTTTGTCCTCATTATTGAAAACCCGTTCATACATAACTCCCTGAATTCAGTTGGACAAAGAGTGAAGAATTCCCCTCTAGATAAAGAAATGGAAATCAGGAAGAATGGGACGGGCTGCTTCCCTGCACGAACTAGAGAAACCAACAATTCTAATCAACTCTGCTAATTGCCGGCATCCACCACCCATCCTTCAAAATCCATTTGGCTGAGTTGCGGGTGACCCCAGGGGCATCTGGGTCCTCACTGAGGGGTGCGAGTCATGACCACAGACCTCATCTTTCATTGAGTCAACCAGCTGCTGATTGGAGTTCCAAGGGGCACTAGAGTCTCCTGACTGTAAGCGTAAAAGTCTAACAGGAAGCCAAGCATAGAATGTCATCTCAAGGTGATAGATTGCTTTATCTCAGTCTTGTTGGTCACTGGGTCACTTGAGCTCATACCAGGTGTTTAAATCACACCTTAGAGGAGGAAAAGTTTATTTGGAACTCATGGTATCAGAGGTTCAGGTCATGGTGGGCTGACTCCATGGCTCTGGTCCAAGGTGAGGCAGAATAAAATGGCGGAAGGGCCTGGAGGAGAAGAGCAGTTCAGGACGTGGCACCAGGAAGCAGAGAGAGCTCTGCTCACCAGGGACCAGATATAAACCCCATGGAGCCAGGGACAGGATATAGTCCCCAGGGAGCCAGGGACAGGATATAGTCCCCAAGAAGCCAGGGACAGGATATAGTCCCTGAGGAGCCAGGGACAGGATATAGTCCCCAGGGAGCCAGGGACAGGATATAGTCCCCAGGGAGCCAGGGACAGGATATAGTCCCCAGGGAGCCAGGGACAGGATATAGTCCCCAAGAAGCCAGGGACAGGATATAGTCCCCAGGGAGCCAGGGACAGGATATAGTCCCCCGGGAGCCAGGGACAGGATATAGTCCCCAGGGAGTCAGGGATGGGATATAGTCCCCAGGGAGCCAGGGACGAGATATAGTCCCCAAGGAGCCAGGGACAGGATATAGTCCCCAAGGGATGTCCCTAGTGACCCAGCTCCTCCAGCCACACCCTACCTGCGTACATTCACCATCCAGGTAGTCCATTCAAGTGGATTAATCCACTTGATGAGGTTACACCTCTGATAATCTAATCATGACACCTCAGAACTTTCTTGCCTTGTCTCTCACATGAAATTCTGGGGACACCACATAGCTAAACCATAACAGAAAGCATCACCTTGTTTATCAAAACATGACATGGAGTGCACCGTGAGATTTGCTTTCCTTCTCACTCATCTGCTCTACCGCCCCCCTCCACAGTGACGGAGCCGGGTAGCTGATGGACTTGGCCAACCGCCGTGAGTGCCTTGGGATCTGGAGACACAAGACAATCCCTGCCGTTGCGTTTCTGCAACACTGCGATACAGCTCAGACAGTCCCCAAGGCCAAGAGCTCGGATGCAGAGAGTCTCCCTGGAAGACCAGGAGCATCCCTCGAGTTTCCTAAGTGCAACAAAGTGTACAAGCCACGACTTGGTGGTCTTGCTAAAATGAGACCCTGCCTCAACTCCCCGGACACCACCATGAATTCCACCACCAGAAAGCATCACGATTGTGCTGGGAGGAGCAGGGACCTGGGGTGTCTCTGCAAGGAAATTGTGCTTCAAGCAGGTGTGACTGTTCAAGTCCATCTAAGCAGATGGGACTGGGCGACTGCCACATGGTCAGTAGGGCTAGATAACCATCCAATCACACCTGTCAATCAACTTTATCAACAGGTCTGAGCATTGCATTACATTCAGCCTCTCAAGTGCAACATTCGGTGTGTTATTTTTATTTGTTGACAGAGTTGTGCACATATCATAATCATCTTCTGCAGGTCTTTCTCATCGACCCCTAACCAGACCCCGAAGATTTGAACGAACCCCCTGCCCACACACCCAGCACCCAACATCGCAAGAACAGTCGACGCTCACGCTCCCGAGCTTTGCCTGCGCCAGAAATTTCCAGAGACTGGACTCGTGTCCTCTCTCCTTGCTGACAGGCTCTGTTCACTTAGAAGAGGGCTTTTCCTAGCAGGGTGTAAATGCTTCGTATCATGCATGATCCCAGTCCAGGTATGACAGAAATCCAACACTGCAAATACGTCTTGCACCCACCCAGACATCCTGAGAGAATGCGAGTGCGAGCTGCTTAGATCGTCTTCCGTACAGATTAAATATGATCATTCGATCATCATCTGATGAGCTATAATGCAAAATACACTATTTCATACAGCCTATAAATTGCATAAATTGTTTATGTAGCAGTAAGAATAAAAAATGTAGCATATGACCATATATTTAATTAATTTCATATATTCATATCTGACCTGCAATAGCTACGTAGTACATGCATCCTACTTTGTATGTTATAAATATGCATATTTGTTGGAATATATAAAATTATTTTACTATGCATGATGTATGATAGTTACATATTATATGCATCATAGTTTATATCTGTAAATATGTAGATTTCTTAGAATATATAAAATTATTTTACTATGCATAATGTATAATAGCTATATACTGTATGTATCAGTTTATATCTGTATGTATGCATATTTAATACACTATAAAATATTTTACTATGCGTAATGTATGATAGCTATATACTATGTGTCTCATAGTCTATATCCATAAGTATGCATATTTAATAGACTATAAAATTATTTTACTATGCATAATATAAATATGCATGTTTACTGGAATATATAAAATCATTTTACTATGCGTAATGTATGATAGCTATATACTATATGTATCATAGTTTATATCCATAAGTATGCACATTTATTAGACTACAAAATTATTTTACTATGCTTAATGTGAATATGCATATTTACTGGAATATATAAAATCATTTTACTCTACATAACACAAATATGCATATTTACTTAAATATATAAAATTATTTTACTATGTGCAATGTGAGATACCTACATATTATACACATCATAGTTCATATCTGTAAATATGCATATTCATTAGAATAGATAAAAATGTTTTAATAAACATGTTATATGGATGTATATGTTACGTGAAAGTTTCTATAATATAAATATGCATATTTACTAGAATATATAGAATTATTTTAATACACATAATATGTAATACCTACATATTGTATACCTCATAGTTTATATAGTCCAAATATGTATTCTTGCTAGGACATAAAATCATTTTGATACGTAGAAAATGTAATAACTATATTATATATTTCATAGTTTGCATATTATAAATATGTGCATTTACTAGAATATATTAAATTATTTTAACATAAATAATATGCAATAGCTATATATTATATGCATCATGATGTATATGGTATAAATATGCATATTTACTAGAATATGTAAATTATTTTAGTACACATAATATGCACTAACTATATATGCTATACATCATAGTTTCTGTATCTAAAATATTTATATTTTAGGACCCAAGGGTATAAAACACGCACTTCTGGGATGGCTAAAAACGACCTTTTTTTTTTTTTAACTTTTAGATTCATATGTTTATCCACAAGAAAGGAAATCACAAGTTCATGAGGAATCTGAATTTTTTTTTCTTTTTTGGTACCAGGGATTGAACCCAGGGGCGCTTAACCACTGAGCCACATCCCCAGCCCATTTTTTAAATTTTTTTTTTTATTTTTTCTAATGAGTTGCACCTGACAGCAGAAGGCATGGATGCATTTTGACAGATCAGACATAAATGGGTCATCTCTCATTTTTCTGATGGTCCATGTTGCAGGATCACCTGGTCATGCAGTCACACATGCACATGAGTCACCATGTCTGTTCCCTCTACTGTCCTTCCTGCCCCACACCTTTCCCTCCCTTCACTCCCTCTACCTCATCTAAAGCACCTCTATTCTTCCCTATCCACCCCCCTTATTGTGAATTAGCATCCGCTTATTAGGAAAAAAATAATTCAGCCTTTTGGATTTTTGGGTTTGGCTTATTTCACTTACCATGAGATTGTCTAGCTCCATCCATTTACCAGCAAATGCCATCATTTTATTCTTCTTTATGGCTGAGTAATATTCCATTGTGTAGATGTACCACAGTTTCTTTACCCATTCATCTGCTGAAGGGCACCTAGGTTGGTCCTGTAGCTTAGCTGTTGTGAGTTGAGCTGCTATAAACATGGATGTGGCTGCGTCCAATAACATTGACCTCTGTCCCTTTACTTTATCTTTGGTTTTTCATTGCATGCATCATTTCCTTTTTAGCCTGCCTTATCTGAACTTCAGATACGGCCATTTCTCAGAGTCTTTTCTCATTCTTCCTACTCAGCAGAGGTAATGCTATCATTGCCTCTTCTTAAAGCACCAGTTTTATGCAAAGTGCAAGCTGAGTCTCCTCCTCCTCCTCCTCCTCCTCCTCCTTCTTCTGTTGTCATTATCCTTTTTTTTTTTTTTTCTTTTTAAAAATTTTTTAATTTGTTCTCATTAGTTAGCAGGTAACAGACCCAGGTAGGGAAGAGCGAGACCCAACTGCAGGAGAAAGTCAATCCGTCGCTGGAGAATTAACACAAGTAATCATCATCACCGACATCCGGTCACCAGTGAGTGACCAATGACTCTTCTGCTGCGACTTTGGGGTGTGACGGGGGCAAATCGCTTAACCCCATTGTGCCTCAGTTTCCTCCTGTGGACACAGAAATAATAGATCGGTTTCAAAGGGTCACCGTGAGACAGGATCTGCAAAAGTGTATCCAGTAACCAGAATTCCTGTACCAGTGTCACATTGTCATCTATTATTATGGTCTATGATATTTTCTTATGTACTGTGATATCATCACGGTTATATTGTTGCATTTGTAAGATTCATAATAAAATAGACGCCTGAAATAAAATATTTATCATAAAAAAATAGACAGGGAAGCTGGAGACCTCAGCGTCTGCTCTCCAGGAACAGGGGTGACCTTGAGGTGAAGTCAGATCCGGGATCATTTCACACTCGTCCTTGACGGGTTTGGGTTTATTTATTTTCCTAGAGCTCAGTGGCCAAGACCCTCCTGCTCCGGCTTCAGAGTTTGATCTGCTTTGCAGGGACCCTCACCTGGCAGGTGATGCATTCTGGAAATTAATCCATTAATTAACATTCTGTCTGCAGAAAGCAGCCCCTGCCGGTATTCCCGGAACAGGCCAGGGACGTTCAAAGACGGAGCGCTGGAAATACGGAGAGGTTCTGGGCTCAGACTGGCGGGTGGATGGACAGCCTGCTGAGCTAAGGAACTTCTTCAGGACCCAAGCGCCAGCCAGAGCAGGTGCTTTCAATGGCTACCACAGAAAACGAGGCGGACAGACTCGGTTTCGTGGCTGAAAATCTTTCCCAGCCACCCAAATTATTTTCTGGCCATTAACATGCATGCAGATGATCCCGTTGGCTTACCTCGGCTTTTTGCTTAGATTTATGCGGGATTAATATTCCCTGGGCTGTCTAGACGAGAGACAAGAGTGGAAGAGGAGAAAGTACGTAGCTGCAGAGCAACGGATTTCCGTGCAGATGTACAAAGAGGTTCCTGGAGAAGATGTCTATGCGGGTGCAGGGACCCAGACCCGGAATCCCAGGAATTCAGGAGGCCAAGACTGGAGGATGGCAAATTCAAGGCCAGCCTTAGCAACATAGTGAGACTCTCGGCAACTGTCTTTAAACTAATTTTTTTTGTTAAAGTGCTGGGGGAGGTAACTCAGTGGTGAAGCTATGCTAAATTCAATCCCCAATAACAAAAATATGCATAATATATAAATATGTATACAAATATATAAATATAAATATGTCATATATTGAAATACATGAATATATTATGCTCTTAAAATATATAAATATGAATATATTCCCTAATTTATTTAAGACTAGGTACTACATTATAATATATATTACATGTTATATCTAATACAATGCAATATAATACACTATGTTACTATAATGATAAATTATATAATCTCTTCACAGATACGCAACTCTAACATATTATAGTTAAAATTGTCACATGTATTCCACATGCATATATTAATATCTACTTATCATTTATTGTCTATTATCTATCTATATCTTCAGCCTAACTCACAAATAGTAGCTTCCTGGAAATTGTATATTTGAGAAAGAGAAGATGGAATTCACACCTTCCTGCTGCTGCTCATAGACCTGGAATTCACTTGGAGAATAATCTGTATTCATGAAACCACAGTGTGTTCCACAGGGATGGGGTGGTAACCTTCAGGGAGCCAGGAAGCACTTAGTAAACGCATGCAGGAAAGATGGGAAAAGACAGGAAACGCACAGGGTAATGGGTGTCTTGAAAGCCTTCTCAGTTTATGATCTGCATGTGTGATGCTTGAGGATGTACTGCTGGTAAAATCTGACCCATTGCTTCTTATTATTACCCAACATGTGATAACCATGGTTATATTACAAACCTCAAGGTTATCGATGTATTATCTCATCATCTGCCTATCCTTCCATCCATCCATACAGCATCCATCCATCCACCCATTCACCCATTCATTCATCCAAACATCCAAACGTCTATCCATCCATCCATCCACCCATCCATCCATCCATCCATCCACCAATCCATCCATCCATCCATCCTTCCATCCACCCACCAATCCATCCACCCATCCATCCACCCATTTGTCCATCCATCCATCGATCCACCCATCCATCCACCCACCCATCTATCCACCCACCCATCCATCCATCCACCCATCCATCCACCCATCCATCCATCCATCCACCAATCCATCCATCCATCCATCCTTCCATCCACCCACCCATCCATCCACCCATCCATCCACCCATTTATCCATTCATCCATCCATCCTTCCATCCACCCACCCATCCATCCACCCATCCATCCACCCATTTATCCATCCATCCATCCATCCACCCATCCACCCACCCATCCATCCATCCACCCATCCACCCACCCATCCATCCATCCACTCATCCAACCATCCATCCATCCATCCATCCACCCATCCATCCACCCATTTATCCATCCATCCACCCATCCATCCACCCATCCACCCATCCACCCATCCACCCATCCACCCATCCACCCATCCATCCATCCATCCTTCCATCCACCCACCCATCCATCCACCCATCCACCCACCCATCCATCCATCCACTCATCCAACCATCCATCCATCCATCCATCCACCCATCCATCCACCCATTTATCCATCCATCCACCCATCCATCCACCCATCCACCCATCCACCCATCCATCCATCCATCCACCCACCCATCCACCCATCCATCCACCCATCCACCCATCCATCCACCCACCCATTCACCCACCTATCCACCCACCTATCCACCCATTTATCCATCCATCCATCCATCCATCCATCCATCCACCCACCCATCCACCCATTTATCCATCCACCCATCCATCCATCCATCCATCCATCCACCCATCCATCCACCCATCCACCCATCCACCCATCCATCCACCCATCCATCCATCCATCCACCCACCCATTCACCCACCTATCTACCCACCCATCCATCCATCCACCATCCATCACCCATCATTCATCCACCATCCATATCCATCCACCATAAATCCATCCATTCATTCATCTTCTATACATCCATCATTCATTCATCCATCATCCATCCATCCATCATCCATCATCCATCTATCCATCCACCTGTCCATCTATCCTCTTTCTTTTATGTACGTATCTATGTTTCTCTCAAACTACAAGTTGTATTAAAATGTAAAAAGACAGATGACACCAAAGGCTTTTACAATCATTCCAGGATATAGGAAAGTGAGGAAATGTTACTGTTTTTTGTATTATTCCAGACACAAAATTTAAGAAAGCAATAGATGAACATTCTTACAAATATGACTAAGTAAAACGTGCAAAAAGAATACTATAGCCAAACATTTAAAAAGTATAATAGAGCAAAGCATTAAGAAAAACATACTCATTATGTGCCATTTATACCTGAAATAAAAAGCAATTAATTATAAAACGGAAATGTTTGAATTGCATTGCCTAAGATAATAATTCACAGAGATAAGTCATGAATATCGTCACATGATAGGGAAAGACGTTTTACAAATCTCATCATTATTTTCTAATAAGAATCAAATCGGGAAAAGCAAATATTTCCTTAATGTCACACGTGCACCAACTTCAAATTCTCTGCAGATGGATGCATGTACCTAGAGGCAGCAATGGGCAATTGTGTTCAGCATTAAAATGTTAGACATTCTTATAAAATCATAACTGCCTGGATTATGTTGTGCACCATCCTGTGGAGAGAATTATGGATGTAGAAACCAAAGCTAATTGACCCAAGAGACACAGAAGACGTGTCATTGAAAAATAGATGTCAAATTCATAATCATGTGTACATTTGCATAACTATGGTATTTTGTGACTAAGAAAAATATCCTTTGGTTGTCATAAGAACATTCAGCGGAGTTGGTAAAACAGATTCATATACCATCGTGTGTAAACATTTCCCACCTATGTGCAAAATTTTTACATAAAAGTGGCAAACAGAGGGAAATGAATAGCAGAATGATCTGATTATATTGCAAACAAGAAAGAAAAAAATAGAACCTGACCTGCTTCTAAGGAGCGTATTGACGGACATTATGCCAGCGGGATGTGATCCATTTCGGTTCCATAGTGTGCGCTGGGTTGTAAACCTGTATGAAGTGTTCTTGTCTTTCTAAAAGTTAAAAGTACTCAGATTGGCACATCTTCTGCTCGGCAACGAGATGTGGGGTGTCCGAGCCCCTATATTCAAACAGCAACGAGAACGAAGACCTTGAAGAGTCTGTTCAGGCTACTGTAACAAAATACCAGAGCCTGGGAACCTTTAACAGCAGACATTTATTTCTCTTGCTTCTGGAGGCTGGAGGTTCAAGACCAAGGAATGGCAGATTGGCTTCTTGGTGGAAGTTGCTTCCTGGCTTAGAGAAGACTGCTTTCTCTCCCTGATCCCAAATGGTGGAGAGATAATGCTCACGCCCCTTCATTTCCTTATAAAATCATTAATCGCACCCTGGTGACCTCATTTAAACCTAATGACCTCATAACGAATCCTCTCCCCTTGACGGCTGGGTCTTCGGCACATCGAATTTGGGAAGTAACGTTATCTGTGTCTTTAATAAAAGCAGTTCCGCTTCATGCCTCAGGCTCCAACTCTTTCCCTTACTATGAATTTTGATTTCTAAATCCCAGGAAGGCTTCATGGGCATGAATCTGTTATCTCAAAGAATTACCAGTATTCAGGGTGTCACGAGCACCAGGCTGTCAAGTGAGGACAGATAATGCAGAAGGTGTCCTGAACGCATGGAGAGCCGAAGGGGACATTGGGCGCGTCACTGAACCAGGTCTCTGGTCCGTCATGCTGCCTGCCGTTCACTGCAGTGATGAGTGTGGGGAAAGAGCCGGTGATTCCCAGGGTAACCACCCTGGGACAGGGCAGTGTGGAGAAGTGGACAGCGTCCAGCCACCGTCCAGCGCCGACCTTCCAGAGCCGGATGCATCTTACACGGGGCATCCTGATGGACAGCTGGTGCACAGGACATTCAAGAAGGCTCGGGACTCCAGCTTCCCAATGGACGTGGTCCTGCTTTGCCAGAGTGACCTGGACCGTCCAGTAAAGAACCTAGGGAAGACCCTTTTGCAGCCTGCAGGACGCGACCCACACAAACACTATTGTTTTCCAGTGTGCTTCTCCACCCATCTCGAGGGCGAATTATTCTATTTTAGCTTCTTTCTGCAAATCGCCTTGAAGTTAGATGCACGTGGATTTAGGACCGTGGTATTTGATGGGAGATAAAAAAAAAAAATGCAAACACATGACCCAATCAATCAATGAGCTAAGGAACTGGACAGACACTTCATAGAAGATTTACAATCAATTAACAAATATATGAATGAATGTTCACCTTCTCTGGCAATTAGAGAAATGCAAATCAAAACGACTCTAAGATTCCATCTCATCCAGTCAGAATGGCCATGATCAAGAAGACCAGCAACGATAAGTGTTGGCGAGGACGTGGGGAAAAGGTCCACTCACACGTGGCTGGTGGGAATGCAAAATGCTGCAGCCACTCTGGACAGCAGTCTGGAGATTCCTCAGAAAACTAGGAATGGAACCACCATTTGACCCAGCTATCCCACTCCTCGGTTTATACCCAAAGGACTTAAAATCAGCACCCTACAGTGACACAGCCACATCCACGTTTATAGCAGCTCAATTCACAATAGCTAAACTATGGAACCAGCCTAGGTGCCCTTCAACAGATGAATGGATAAAGAAACTGTAGCATATATACACAATGGAATATTACTCAGCCTTAAAGAAGAATGAAATGATGGTATTTGCTGGTAAATGGATGGAACTGGAGATTATCATGCTAAGTGAAATAAGCCAAACCCAAAAACCAAAGGCTGAATGTTTTCTCTGATATTTGGATGCTAATTCACAATAAGGGGGGGGGGGGGAACACTAGGGAAGAAGAGAATTACTTTAGATGAGGTAGAGGGAGTGAAGGGAGGGAAGGGTGTGGGGCAGGAAGGACAGTAGAGTGAACAGACATGGTGACCTCGTGTGCATGTGTGACTGCATGACCATGTGATCCTGCAACATGGACCGTCAGAAAAATGAGAGGTGACCCTCCATTTATGTCTGATCTGTCAAAATGCAGCCATGCCTTCTGCTGTCAGGTGCAGCTCATTAGGACAGATAAAAAATTCTAAAAATCTCTAAAAATGCAAACAGGAGCAGGCTTCATCTTTAAACCAAATGCCAGTTTAAAAATCAGTGAGTCTCACAAGACGGTGCCAGGTTCCGAGTCTCCTAGCGGTGCTCAGCCCCTCTCCTGCTTCTCCTCTTCGATTTTCAAGTACCTGTCCACTCCTGCTGACCCTGTTGTGCCCCGCGGGACGAAGGCTCTGTCACGCACACCATTCCCGCAGGCTCTCTGCAGAGAGCTGGGCAGGGTCCGCGTGATGCACAGCGTATCTGTCACACCCCAGCCTGTCCACCGGGAAGGCACGCTGCCGGCTGCTTCCTGCCTGGTAAGTCCCTGGAGGCCAGAGCGCGGATCTTTACAGGGCCTGCATCCCGTGCGCTCTTGCCTTGTGCAATCCCAAAGCCCGGTGTTCAAATTCCCCAAATCACCTCAGACACCCTCAGCCCAGCGCGGCCCACGGGCCTCTCTCCGTTCTCACTTTCTCTTCATTAACATCCCGAGACTCCGTTTTGCACCGTCCCCACACGTGGGCGAACCAAGGCAGGGGGTTGGTAATAGACGGGGCGGCTCCTGCTGGCGGAGCGCAGAGGCCCCTGCAGCCGGGCTGCTGTCCTGGGCATCTGGCTCGGTGACGGACGGCTTCCAGGTCCACGCGCATCTGCCCCGCTGGGCACCCGTGTTCCTGGATGCAGGCGCCACCTGCTTCCCGAGGCCGGTGAGTGACAGCTTCTCTTTCTCTTCGCTGAGACCCAGGTCTCAGCTGCTGCAGGAGGTGCAGAGGTTTCAGCGGCGGAATTACTCAGGTCGATGCGAAGTGAACGCTTCCCCGGCCACACCCGCTCCTGGCCGGGCGAGGGCAGAGCAGGGTCCCCGGGTGAGCGACGCCCAAGCCCAGCGCAGGCATGGCTGCACTGTCACCGGGGCGACTGCACCTGTCCCAGCCTTTCCCTCCTGGACTCTGCGGGGTCCCCTGGGGACTCTCATGCATTTCCCAGAAAAACCTGGAAGAGAGAGAAGATTCTGGAATCAGAACTGCTGCTTCCCAGCCCCACCTGGGGGCTCCTGGTTTTCCAAATCGTGGCCCCAAATAAATTCGCAAATTTGCACGGTGCCCGCAAGCCTGCTCCTGGCTCCTGAGGAACATCCCGTAATTAAAAAAGGAAAAATCACTCCAGAAATATGCTGGTCTCTTGATGCAGCTCAGCTCGGATCCTGATTCCTCAATCTAGCCAACCAGGGAATCTTAGTTTGTGAGGTTTCATCTCTTTTAATTGCAATTCCATAATCTCACCCGTTCATTAGAATTCTCAGAATTTAAACAAACCCCAGCTGCAAGACCAGGCGACAAACGTGTCTTATTAACGGGGTATTTTCAGGTGTACAAAAGTCTAGGTTTTTCTAGAAAGAGGCTTGATTTTTAAATTCCGTATCATCGGAACAATGATTGAGTTCTAAGAACTTTCTTTAGATACGAAAGTAGCACTTTATTACAGATCGTGATAAAAATCAGTGTTTTTTTACATGCAACGTCTAGCCCGCGCCGGCTCCAATGGCTAACGGCTTTCAGTCGTGAAAAGTTGTTGAAACATACCAGAGACGTCAAAAGAGAAGCTGAGAATGAGCAGAGAATGACATTAAAAGATCATTTTTAAGCAATTCATCTGGTGTGTCCATGACTGACAAGATACTTGTAGTCTCACGAATTCAGAAACGACAGACACGAAACAATATATGCTTTGGGGATTTTTTTAAAAGCAGGCTCACCGGCCCCTGATGGCCGACCCTCTGGCTGGTTCTGGGTCAAGAATTCTTACAAAGGAAGATGGTGAGCGGAGTCAGGGTCTGCTCTCCGCGGATGAGCGAGCAGATGTCACCCTGAGCATGCACGGACACATCGGGGTCTGGGGACCGATCCGAATGGCACCTCCACCCTCCAGGGTGGCATGAAGCTCACCCTGAAGGAGCCGGGAACCTTGGAGGAGCAATCTGTCGTTTCCAGGAGCTTCGACCCTCACCACGGACGTTCTGCATATAGGTGACCCTCCCTTGAAGCCTGGCCAGCTGTGTCTGGGCAAGAGCTAGAAGCTCCACCATCCGACAAGAACAAGGAGGAGGAATCTGAAATCAGCAGGGTGCGTGGAAGGTTCTCAAGAGCAGGCAACCCGATCGATTTCTGTCTCCCAGAGAAACGACCTGAACCATTCTTCTCTGAGTTCCAAGTGGGACACTTTGGACAGTGGCTTAAAAATGGCTTTCAAGAGGGCGGACCTCAGATGACGTCTGCTGGGGAAGGTGATTCCTTTGTAGCCCAGAAAATAGGAGAGACCCTCCATCAATTTCTATAAATCCCCCCAAAACAAAATAAGATAAATCACAACCACAAAAAAAGCTGTTCATCCAGACTGACTTGTTGGAAACGGGTGTGACATGGAAACACCGTTTGGAAGCACGCTCGTCCTTGATAAAAATGAAAGTGCTTTTTATTGTTTTCTCTTGTGGTCATTGGTGCTTATGGGTCGGGGAGGTTTGTTTTATTTTTCTTTGTGTAAGAAGTTGCCCTGGTTATGATTTAGATAGGAGGTGTCCCCCAGAAGTCCAGCAAGCATGTTCAGAGGCGAAAGGATTAGATTATAAGAGGCGTGACCCAATATGGGGATTAATCCACTTGCATGGATTAACTGGGTGGTGACTGTGGGCAGGAGGATGTGGCTGGAGGAGCTGGGTCACTGGGGACATGCCTGTCCCTGGCTCCTTGGGGACTATATCCTGTCCTTGGCTCCTTGGGGACTATATCCTGTCCCTGGCTCCTTGGGGACTATATCCTGTCCCTGGCTCCATGGAGACTATACCCTGTCCCTGGCTCTATGGGGACTATATCCTGTCCCTGGCTTCTTGGGGACTATATCCTGTCCCTGGCTCCTTGGGGACTATATCCTGTCCCTGGCTCCATGGGGTTTAGATCTGGTCCCTGGTGAGCAGAGCTCTCTCTGCTTCCTGGTGCCACGTCCTGAGCTGCTCTCCTCCTCCAGGCCCTTCCGCCATTTTGTTCTGCCTCACCTTGGGCCAGAGCCATGGAGTCGGCCCACCATGGACTGAACCTCTGAAACCATGAGCCCCAATAAACTTTTCTTCCTCTATAATGTTCCTATCAGGTCTTTTGGTCACAGTGAGGCAAGAGCTGCCTAAAACACCCCTGAAGGATCACCTGAGATTCGATTAGTCATTTCTTATTAATCCTAAACATCCCTCAGCACTGGGCGGCTCAATTCAATAGCCAAGAGTTACCCGGGTCTTAGACTTTTGAAACGTGTCTGTTGGCAGGTGTTAAGTGAGGTACGTGTGACACGCACACCAAAGTTGTAACTCCCCGTACCATAAAAATGCATTAGATCATTCGTTCTATTTCATATCAATAAGATGGTGAAATAATGATACCGTGTTTGGATGCATTGCATTAAGTGCAATGTATTTTATTAAGATGAATTTTTTTCCTGGTGTGCATTTGTAAAACCAGCCCCTGGGCGGCTGAGGCGGGAAGATTGCAAGATCCAGGTGAGCCGGGACAGATTACAAGACCACGTCTCAAAATAAAGTATTAAAAAATAAATAAATGAAGGTAGGGATGCAGCTCAGAGGTAGACCACCCTCCAGTACAGCAAGAAAAATCTCTCTCCTATATATATATATTTTTTTCTTAGCATTAGTTCTCTCTGGTTGCTATTTTTAAAACGTGCCAGGGACTGAGGAATTTAAATGGTCACAAATGTCTCGTCCCACGGTTTTGGATGCTGCAGATCTGAGCTCACTGACGGCAGGTTTGATTTCTTTTTGGGACTCGTTCAGAAAGAAACCCAGCCCAGGATTCTCCCCGGGTGGGAGCAAACATCTGAAATTCCGATTTCTCCTCGGATATGAAGACCTTTTGTAAAAACTCTCTGCAACTGATTTCACGTCACCCTTTTGAATAAGGTTGCAATCAAACCCTAGAGATCTCCGTGTCCCTTTGGCCTGAAAAGAGCTATCCGCGAAAACGTCAGCTCCTCCCGATTCTAGGTATTTGGAAGATACATTATTTTCTGGGAAAAAAAAAAATAATGGAATGGATATCTTGAAAAAAAAATGAATGGATATCTTGAAGCTCTTCACATACAAATGTCTACCTAAGAGACTTTTTTGAAAAGAGGAAGATTGAAATTTGAAATTGAGAGTATATTATGTAAATCTGTTTCCAGGGTTTTAAAGGGAAAAAAAATATTTTTTTTCAATATTCTTGATGATAGATTTTGCTCTTTGCAAAGCAGCCTCCTGTTTCCAAAAGAGGTATTGTTTAGAGGGCAGAGTGTTACGAATGTGAGATTGGTTACAATCACCGTTTAAGGCTCAACTCTCAGTAGCTATTAAATGCACCTGTCAAATAAATAGTATTTAAATGCTAAGCCTTCTCCTGCCTGCTTCATCTTAATGATTAAGATGAAATGTGTAACAAAAAAAAATCTACAGACTATCAATGGAAAATGCACATATAGGTGTCTCTTAAAGAAAAGGTGACGCACGTCTTTACTTAATTTATTGGTGCTGGACATGGAACCCAGAGACTCATGCATGCTAAGCATGAACTTGACTAATAAACCACCCTCCAGTCCCACTATCTTACATCTCGTTCTTGGTGAACTTCACTCTTAAAATACATTTCATAAAATAAGAATTTTAAAACAATAAACATTTTTTTAAAATAACTGTTGCTTTTTAAAACTTTTTTCTGGTACTTGGGATTGAACCCAGGTACACCTGATCACTGAGCCACATCCCCAGCCCCAGGATCTTGATGAGTTGCTTAGGGCCTCCTTAAGTTGCTAGGCTGGCCTCCAACTTGCCATCCTCCTGCCTCAGCCTCCTGAGCCGTGGGGGATGACAGGCGTGTGCCCCAGCACAGAGCTGACCTCTGCTCCTTCTGAAGATTGCTTGGGTAAAACATTCAAAGTGGATCACGGGACACTTGGGAATCCTTTCACTTCCTGTAAATCCTTGTTTGCTTAAAGTGCAGGTATAGATTGAAGTTTTATGTAGAAAATTATGTAGCAGATTCCACAAGACATTGTATTTCTTATTTTTTTAATTTTTACAGACTGCATTTTGACTCACTGTACACAAATGGCGTACATCATTTCATTTCTCTGGTTGTGCACAATGTAGATTCGCACCATTCGTGTGATCACACATGTACATAGGGTGATGATGTCTGTTTCATTCCACCATTTTTCATACCCCTTTCCTCTCATTTCCCTCTACATAGTTCCTCCATTCTTCTCTGACCCCCTACTCCAACCCATCATCAGTGTTTATAGCAGCTCAACACACAATAGCTAAACTATGGGACTAACCTAGGTGCCCTTCAACACATGAATGGATAAAGAAAATGTGGTACATCCACACGATGGAATATTACTCAGCCATGAAAGAGAATTATATTATGGCATTTGGAGGTAAATGGATGGAGTTGGAGAACATCACACTAAGTGAAATAAGCCACAACCAAAAATCCACAGTCGGAATGTTTTCCCTGATAAGTGGATGAACATTGTATGTCTTAAAGAGGTATTTCAACGACTTGAAGCTTGAGTCAGCAGAGGAACTGCAGTGTGCTTCGACACCTGGGCATCTTGCTCTTGACCCTGAGAAACTAAGAATATCTGCAGATGCTTAATGTCTCTCTTGGAGAGTGCATGAAACCCTAGCTCTCGGTGTCCCAACACCCTATCTGTGAATGATTTTTGCAGTGACAATATTTGTGGTAGCAAACGAAGTCTGCAGGCTTCTTCATACAGCTGAGGGAGAGAGTTGCGGGCAGGACACCTCATTCCCCACCACACGCTTTGCTAAGCATGAACTTGACTAATAAACCACTCTCCAGTCCCACAAAAAGCCAGTGAGAGAATATGCAAATATCACTGAACACAAACTTTTATTTTTGTTCATTAAGAATATTTCTCTAGCAGGACATAGAGGTGGTGGCTATGCATTTTTTCTCTTTTAATTTGTTTTAGGAGTTGTGCATGACATTTTGATAGATCATACATAAATGCACCATGATCTCTCTTTTTTCTGATTGTACATATTGTAGGATCTCATCATTTGATACCATTTAATCCTGTGCAAAGTTTAAAAATTTGCTGGGCTTGGTGGTGCAGGCCTGTCATCCCAGCAGCTTGGGAGGCTGAGGTAGGAGGATCGTGAGTTCAAAGCCAGCCTCAGCCAAAGTGAGGTCCCAAGCAACTCAGTGAGACCCTGTCTCTAAATAAACTGCAAAATAGGGCTGGGGAGGTGGCTCAGTGGTCAAGCGCCCCTCAGTTCAATCGCGAGTACCAAAAAAAGAAAGTTTAAACGGGTAAATTCTATGACATGTGTTTTACCACAAGTTTTACCATCTATGATAAGACTGGTGATAACAATGAAAACTAATTCATTATACGTTTCAAAACTGCTAACAGATTCACACTTCAAATATTGTCACCACAAACGTCATTCGTAGATAGGGTGTTGGAGACATTAATTAGAATAATTTAACAATTTCACACTGTGTGCATGAATCAAAACACCTTATGTTACTGCACAAAACAAATGAAAACATGAGAGATAATATTTGAAGAAAAGAATTTTATAATTATTCCATAGATTTTAAAGCATACGTGATTAAGTAAAATATACAGACATGCCACACTTTAAATAACAATATTAAGTTAATTTTGTTAATTACTACAATCAGTACATGTGCATATATAGGGGTATATGTCTATTTTGGCACACATATTATGAGCTTCAGGCTTGATCAAACACTACCATCCAAAGAGAACTAACAAATTTTGTCAAGATACTCAGAAGGAAGGACCCTGATCTTTCTCCAGGGCTGTAAATAATCAAGTAAGTGTTCCCCAACTGAATTAGCCTCAGAAAAACTTCAAGAAGGCCATGATTGGCCGACCCTATGGCTCTGGCCCAAGGTGAGACAGAACAAAATGGCGGAAGGGCCTGGAGGAGGAGAGCAGCTCAGGACGTGGCACCAGGAAACAGAGAGAGCTGTGCTCACCAGGGACCAGATATAAACCCCATGGAACCAGGGACAGGATAGAGTCCCCAAGGTGCCAGGGACAGGATACAGTCCCCATGGAGCCAGGGACAGGATATAGTCCCCAAGGAGCCAGGGACAGGATACAGTCCCCAAGGAGCCAGGGACAGGATATAGTCCCCATGGAGCCAGGAACAGGATACAGTCCCCAAGGAGCCAGGGACAGGATACAGTCCCCAAGGAGCCAGGGACAGGATACAGTCCCCATGGAGCCAGGGACAGGATATAGTCCCCATGGAGCCAGGGACAGGATATAGTCCCCAAGGAGCCAGGGACAGGATATAGTCCCCATGGAGCCAGGGACAGGATATAGTCCCCGAGGAGCCAGGGACAGGACATAGTCCCCAGAGCTCAGGGGTGGAAAGCATGGCATATTTTGTTGCTGTTAGCCTGTTTCCCCAGAAGGGCCTGGAGGAGGAGAGCAGCTTAGGACGTGGCACCAGGAGGCATAGAGAGCTCTGCTCACCAGGGACCAGATATAAACCCCGTGTAGCCAGGGACAGGATATAGTCCCCAAGGAGCCAAGGACAGGATATAGTCCCCAAGGAGCTAGGGACAGGATATAGTCCCCAAGGGATGTCCCCAGTGACCCAGCTCCTCTACCCAAACCCACCTGCCTATAGTCAGCACCCAGTCAGTCCATTCAAGTGGATTAATCCACTTATTAGATTACAGCTCTTGTAATCCAATAATTTCACCTCTGAAAAGAAATTGTAAAGGAGGAGAAGTTGATTTGAGCTTATTGTTTCAGAGGTTCGGTCCATGGTTGGCAACTCCATGGCTCTGGCCCAAGGTGAGGAAGAACAAAATGGCGGAAGGGCCTGGAGGAGGAGAGCAACTCAGGACGTGGCACCAGGAAGCAGAGAGAGCTCTGCTCACCAGGGACCAGTATCAATTCCATGGAGCCAGGGACAGATATAGTCCCCAAGGGATGTTCCCAGTAACCCAGCTCCTCCAGCCACACCCCACCTGCCTACGGTCACCACCCATTTAATCCATTCAAGTGGATTAATCCACTGATGAGGTTACACCTGTCATAACCCCATCATTTCACCTCTGAACATTCCTGCATTGACACAGGAGCTTTGCCAAACACCCACATACCCCGCGTGTCAGGAGCATCCTGTCCGCCTGACGTTACCTTATGAAGTCGGGTTTGGCTTTTATTTCTAGCAAACACACGTAGAACCACATCTGGTCACCCTTCTGTTCTACCTGAACTCAGAGCCACCAAAGGGACCTCAAATAGAAAGTAAAAAACCTTAGTCCCTAGTCGCGGATATCTGCTCCTGATATGGCAGATGTGGGGAGGAATTTCCCATAAGTCTCCAGTGGAAATGAGTCCAGGTTATCCATAAAGCCTCTCCCTCCAAAGGGGCTGTGTGTTGTTAGAAGAACAAAGAGAAGATCCCGAAATGTTTTCAGAGTTTGCCACTACTGTGACCCCTGCCTCTTCTTCACTTCCACGTCACCACCTGTCCCTGGCCCTCACTGGTGCTCCTCCCATCTTACATCCCCACCATAACAAGAGTCCAATATTTCTGTGAAATAGCCCCAGCCCCACCAGGAGCACCTTGTTCCTAACACGAGCAACCTCCTTGTTGACTTTCCAAAGGCACCTCGGCAGTTGGGTGTGACTTGGAAAGAAAAGTTTGGTACCCTGGGGCACAAGTAGGTAATCGTGGGTGCTGGAAGCAGCAGGATACAGCCTGCCAGGTGGTCTATGTCTTTCCCAGTGGATGGAGTCCTGTGCTCATCCCCATGATTAAGTCACACACACACACCACTGGGTGATGTTCTTTGACTGCCCTACATGGCTCCTCCTCTGTGTCTGTGCCTCCTCTTCTGTCTCTTGTGAGGACACGGCCATGGCCTCAGGGCCACCCTGACCAGGAGGACCTCCTCTCAGGGTCCTGCACTCACTGCCTCTGCAGAGACCCCGTGTCCACACCAGGTCCCCTGCACAGGTTCTGGGTCACGATGGGGACAGGACCAGCCTCTTCCCATGGTGTCCAGCTGCCTCCACAGGCTCAGGGAGGCTCCTTCCTGCCTCTCCAGCTCCTGGGCTCCAGGCGGCCCTGGGCTGGTGGCCCCAGCCCTCCAGCCTCTGCCTCAGTCTCCATGTGGCTTTCTCTCTTGTCTTGGGCTGCCGTAACAAAGTACCACAGAGGTGCTGACTGGACGCCTATTCATTTCCCGTACTTCTGGAGGCTGAAGTTTGAGATCCAGGTAGCATTAGCTCAGTCAAGTGTTCTCTTCCTGGATTGCAGATGGTACAGACATTGAGAACTTTGGTCTCTTCCTCTTCTCCCAGCTGTGATCCCATCATGACAACCCATCCTCCTGACCTTATCCGACCTCAACTATTTCTCAGAGGCCCCACCTCCAGGTACCATCCAATATAAGGCCATGGCTTGGACACAGGAGTTCTGTGGGGACACAGTTCACATCAGAGAAGTGCAATTCCTCTTCTCTTCCAGATGAGAACCCATCATTAGCTTGGAAGCTCAGCCAGGTTCTTCTCAACACCCTGCACGTAATTGCACTTTCAAAGACCCTTTCCGGCTTCCATACTGTCGTTCCCATTAGCACAGAACCAGGCATATCACCAACCAAGAAGCCTACGAGACCCTCATGTTATTGCTCTTCCCCTCTTTGGATACCACTCCGTCTGACAGCTTGACTTTGCAACGAAACTTCTTCCAGGTTCTCTAAGGATGCGATCCATCTTCCCTCTGAGCTGTGCGACACTTGGGATTTCAACACTGTGAAGCTCCGTGGGATCTCTCGGGTGAGGTGACCAGTGACCAAGCACATTTTCATCTTTAATGGTTCCTATTGTGGACAGAGGTATCCTCAGATCTGTGCCCAACTGGATGCCAACGCTGCCCAAATCACAATGATGTTGCATAAATTCCACCGAAGGATGTGATGCTCTAGAACGTTCTTGATTTGAGTTCGGGGTAGAAGAAAGGGATCAAGAACATTCTTCTGAACACAGTGCTTTTCAGTCCAACACTTGGACCTTCTCTACGGACAACGGACAAATGGAAACGTCGTGCGAACTTTGCAATCTAATGTGCAGACGTATTCCTCCAGGATGCCATCTCTTTGGTATGGGGAAGCTTCTCTGTCCCTCTGCGGAACTGAATTTTTATTGGAAATTTAAAGTGCTTAGTGACATCATTATGTATTATTCATTTTTAGCCATAAAAGAGTCCTGTGGCCTTCATCATATAAGTTCACCATAGAAATTTACCACCAGTCAGTAGTTTGAGAAACGATAACTACCTGATGATCATCAGACACCTCAATTCTCTACTGGAGGGGGGCGATGGCTTCTCTGTAGCATATTAGCCAGGTCTGAATTGGTGCACTCTGCTGCAGATGGGTTGCCACATGTATACAGATGGATGCCCAAGCAGGACCGTGGAGTGTGGGCACAAATGCACAAGGAAGAGAGAGATTCTTTTATGTAGGCACACGTGTGGGCATGAATTCTGAAATGTGTGCCTGCACTCAATCACATTCAGGACTGAAATGATTGGGTTATGAGAAGTGTAACCTAGTCAGTGGATTAAACCACTTGAATGGATAACTGGGTGGTGACTGTAGGCAGGTGGGTGTGGCTGCAGGACCTGGGTCACTGGGCACCTGCCTTTGGGGTTTAGATCCTGTCCCTGGTGAGCAGAGCTCTCTCTGCTTCTTGGCGCCACGTCCTGAGCTGCTCTCCTCCTCCAGGTCCTTCCGCCATTTTGTTCTGCCTCACCTTGGGCCAGAGCCATGGAGTCGCCCACCATGGACTGAGCCTCTGACACCATGATCCTCAAATTAATGTTTCTTCACTAATTGTTCTTTTTTTTTTCCTAATTGTTCTTTTCAGGACTTTAGACCATGGTGGCTATAACAGTTGTCTACTAATAATCTGTATATCAATCTATCCCTCTATCTACCTATGTATCTACTTATCTATCTATCTATCGACACAACAAGAGCTGTATCTACGTGCACGGAGACACACCTGGAGCCGTATCTACCTGCGTGGAGACTCGCCTGGAGCTGTACCAACGTGCATAGAGACACACCTGGAGCTGTATCTATGTGCATAGAGACACACCTGGAGCTGTATCGACGTGCATAGAGACACACCTGGAGCTGTATCTACGTGCATAGAGACACACCTGGAGCTGTATGGACATGCATAGAGACACACCTGGAGCTCTATGGACATGCATAGAGACACACCTGGAGCCGTATCTACCTGCGTGGAGACTCACCTGGAGCTGTATCTACGTGCATGGAGACACACCTGGAGCTGTATCTATATGCATAGACACACCTGGAGCTGTATCTACGTGCATAGACACACCTGGAGCTGTATATACATGCGTAGACACACCTGGAGCTGTACCGACGTGCATAGAGACACACCTGGAGCTGTACCGACGTGCATAGAGACACACCTGGAGCTGTATCCACGTGCATAGGGACACACCTGGAGCTGTATCGATGTGCATAGGAACACACCTGGAGCTCTATCTACATGCTTAGGGACACACCTGGAGCTGTATCTACGTGCATAGAGACACACCTGGAGCTGTATCTACGTGCATAGAGACACACCTGGAGCTGCATCTACGTGCATAGACACACCTGGAGCTGTATCTACATGCATAGACACACCTGGAGCTGTATCGACGTGCATAGAGACACACCTGGAGCTCTATGGACATGCATAGAGACACACCTGGAGCTCTATGGACATGCATAGAGACACACCTGGAGCTGTATCTACGTGCATAGAGACACACCTGGAGCTGTATCCACGTGCATAGGGACACACCTGGAGCTGTATCTACGTGCATAGAGACACACCTGGAGCTGTATCTATGTGCATAGACACACCTGGAGCTGTATCTACGTGCATAGACACACCTAGAGCTGTACCGATGTGCATAGAGACACACCTGGAGCTCTATTGACATGCATAGAGAACACCTGGAGCTGTATCTACGTGCATAGAGAACACCTGGAGCTGTATCTACGTGCATAGAGACACACCTGGAGCTGTATCTACGTGCATAGAGACACACCTGGAGCTGTATCTACGTGCATAGAGACACACCTGGAGCTGTATCTACGTGCATAGACACACCTGGAGCTGTACCGACGTGCATAGAGACACACCTGGAGCTGTACCGACGTGCATAGAGACACACCTGGAGCTGTATCCACGTGCATAGGGACACACCTGGAGCTGTATCGATGTGCATAGGAACACACCTGGAGCTCTATCTACATGCTTAGGGACACACCTGGAGCTGTATCTACGTGCATAGAGACACACCTGGAGCTGTATCTACATGCATAGAGACACACCTGGAGCTGCATCTACGTGCATAGACACACCTGGAGCTGTATCTACGTGCATAGACACACCTGGAGCTGTATCTACATGCATAGAGACACACCTAGAGCCTTATCTACGTGCATAGAGACACACCTGGAGCTGTAGCTACGTGCATAGACACACCTGGAGCTGTATTTACCTACATAGACACACCTGGAGCTTTATGGACGTGCATAGAGACACACCTGGAGCTATACCTACGTGCATAGAGAACACCTGGAGCTGTACCGACATGCACAGAGACACACCTGGAGCTGTATCTATGTGCATAGACACACCTGGAGCTGTATCTACGTGCACAGACACACCTGGAACTGTATCTACGTGCATAGACACACCTGGAGCTCTATCGACATGCATGCTGATTCTACAAGACATAACGACCATAGTATACCTAGTGATTGCCATTGCTTTATAAAATCTGGATCATATTACTCAATGTCTGGTTTTTTCTGCCTCTTCACGACTCACCCCCTAACACACAGGACAATCTTTCCGAAAATTCCTCTAATAAGTAAAGGGATTGAACCCAGGGATGCTCTACCACTGAGTTACACCCAGAGTCCCTTTTATTTTCTGTTTTGAGACCGGGTCTTGCTCATGTGCTCAGGTTGGCCTGGACGGAGAAAGAATCCTCTCGATCTAATTCTATGTTTAGCTGAAACTCCACCCAAACCGCCTCCTGAAAATTCGTGAAAACCAGTGTTCCGTTCAATCTGAGAAGAGTCCCAGGAAAGGAGGGCACAGGTGTCCCAGCTTGAGGACAGCGGGATCGTCACCTGCTGTACCATTGTGTTCAAGGGGCCCTGGGTGGACCGGACGATGCTCGGCCATGCTGGTGAGGGCAGACCCTCTCTACCAGCCTCCTGACTCCAGGGCTCACCTCCTCTGCGAACAGCCCTTGGAGCGGTTTGGATATAAAGCGTCCCCCAAAACCCACGCGTTATCCAGCTTGGTCCCCAGGCTAGCAACGTCCCAGGGTGGAGCTCCATGGAAGCTACTGGGTCTGCAGCCTCTGAGCTCTTTAACGGTGAACCCGTCCATGGCTGAATGGACCATTGGAGGTGGAGGGATCAGCAGGCATGCGCTTCCTGGTTGAGGACACCGGTTGTGGGAGGCGTGACCTCGCAGCCTCTAATTCCCAGCCTTCCTTTCCTGCCTCCCGTCCGTCCTGAGCTCGGCAGCCCTTCTCCACGGCTCCCGGGCGCCATGCTGTCCTTCCTCCTCTCAGTCCTTCTCTCGGGGACTCAATCCGACCGACGGAATCCTCACGTTTTAAATGCACGGTTTCCTGATGAACTCTAAGGTTTTGCTTCTTTTCCCGTATTTTGCTGATCTGTGCATCTGAATTCCTCTGGATTCTTCTCTAACCATTTTAATGTGTTTTTTTTTTAATCACTGGGCCCGGCCCCCACGTAGGCAGAAGGTACTCATTATCTCTCCTCCGGATCCTGCCCCCCATTTAAATTCATTCAGTCTTTCGGTGCAAATTTTCCAGGGTGCACAGAGTCATTTCTTCCGGCAGAACTACTTTTTTAAACTAATAAAGATCCACCCCTGGATACCCAGGCTTATTCTAACCCTAAATTAGCTGTGATTATGTTTTTTCTTCATCACTCTGGAAAGCCTTAAAACACAGCCTTTGAATTTGCAGTTAAATACAGAGCTGCATAACACGGAAGTCCTGGTTAATTTTGTTGCCGAAGGTTGTGGTAGCTGCCAGCTTTGTGTATTGAAAAACCCAATTTCACCCAACTGTACTGCTGTCTAGTGACTCACGTTACAGCGATTTTGATCAGGACCAGATTTTGGAGGCTGAGACATCAGTTGAAGATCTCAAATCCCCATTAAAAAGAAAGTGATATGTATTTCCCCCCTTTTTTTGAGTACCAGGGATTGAGCTCAGGGACCCTCCATCCCTGAGCCCCCTCCTCAGCCCTATTTGATATTTTATTGAGAGACAGGGTCTCACTGAGTTGCCTAGGGCCTCGCTTTGGCTGAGGCTGGCTTTGAACTTGCAATCCTCCTTCCTCAGCCTCCCGAGTCTCTGATTTCCACGGCCTCTGCCCCCACATCTCTGTTGCTCTTTCCTCTCTGGTTTCCACATATGATAGAACACATGAGACCACCGACCTTCCAAATTGGGCTCACATAGCTGAATGTAAATGCCTCAGGTTTCATCCATTTTCCTGCAAATGACCCCGTTTTATTTCTCTTAATAACTGAAGGAGACTCCCCGGTGTATGGACACCACATTCTCTTATCCACGCACACGTTGCTCAGGTTACATGGTTGAACTGCACACGTAGCAACAAATCCCGCCTGTAGAGACAACTGCAAGGCACCCATAAAGAAAGACGGAAAAACATAAAGCTCTAACCAAAATGGTAGTTCTCATGGAACAAAGGGTTATCACAAAGGAAGATCTAAAATCATCTTGCTGATTAAAAAAATTACAACGTGCCAGAAGAAAAGAAAAGAAAAGTCTCCTGTGTCATGAGCAGGGACACACATCTCTAATCCCAGGCACTCGGGAGGCTGAGGCTGGAGGATGGTAAATTTGAGGCCAGCCTCAGCCATTTGGCAAGATCCTGTCTCAGAATAAAAATTTCAGAAGGTCTGGGATACAGAGCTCAGTGGTAAAGCACCCCTGGGTGGTTCAATCCCCAGTCCACAACCTTCCTCGCCTCGAAAAAGAAGAAAACAAAAAGTTATACTCGATTTATTTGCAAAGAAAGTTAATAAAACTTTCAAAGTGGTCGCTGGTTCCATAGGCGACTCCGTAGCTCATCCAACACATTTAAAACCCGTGATCGATTTCTGTTTCCTCCAGGTTACATAGTTCATCAATAAAATCTCCACCTGGTTACTCTGCTGGAATATTTCCATCCAAAGGAAATCGCCTACCGAATTAGTCCATCCTCTGACGCAGAACAGACTGCTGTCAAACTGAAAAATGGAAGATTTTCCACATTGGGAGAGTTTCCAAAATAGTCCGGAAGTTCCTCAGCGGTACCGGGGAAACAGGTTAACAGCAACAAAATATGCACATATATCTATAAAACAAGCAGGTGTACATCTTTAAAGACTATATTTATATCAAGCAAATATATGTATAGGTTTATATACGTACCAATGCACGTATGTATTCATATAAATATAAATTCTCCCTTACCCGACCTTTATTCCAACCATACCCTCAGCTGACCGAAGACTTATGCAAAGTCATGCTGAATCATAAGTTAATAAAATAATAATAAAATTCATAATGAAAATGATTAATAAAATTAATAATAAAAATTCAACTGTGAGACTTTGCTTTTGCAAGAGCAGAAATACAGATTATAGACCAGTGCCGTTTAGCGAGTCTATTTATATCCTTTTATTTAGATGCTTACATATGTACTTATATGTAAACATATCTACATACAGATATTTCTATATTCATAAGTTTATATAAAAATTTCTATGTCTTTTCCTATGTTATTCATATGGACTTATATATGCATAGAAATAATAATAAATTCTTTTTAGAAAAATGACTTTAAGAATTCAAGTCTGGCCGGGCAAGACGGTACACGTCCGTCATCCTATCGACTTGAGAGGCTGAGGTGGGAGGAAAAGGAGTTCAAAGCCAGCCTCAGCTAAAGCGAGGCCGTAAGCACCTCAGTAAGACCCTGTCTCTAAATAAAATGCAAAATAGGGCTGGGGAGGTGGCTCAGTGGTCAGTGCCCCTGAGTTCAATCCGTGGCACCAAAAATCAAAAAGAAAAGAAAAGAATTCAACTCTGAGACTTTGCGCTTCCAACAGCAGAAATGCAGGTTATGCGACCCTAACATGGAGCAGATGCAGAAGTCCTCTGAGAATTGTCTCGGCTCTTAACAAAGGGCCAAGTCTGAGATATGATGTCCGATTGGATAGTTGGAAATCTCCATTCTCACTCAGGATGTCCAGGACATATTAGGAGAAGAAAGGAATCACAGGTTTGGGGTATCCAGATGGGTAAGTGGAAGAGATTCAACAGAGAGACCCGGACATCGGAAAAGGAAGGACAGGTCCTGGGAGGAACCTGTTTATGTGGGGCTCATGGTGCCAGAGGTTCAGTCCATGCTGGGCCGACTCCATGGCTCTGGCCAAGGTGAGGCAGAACAAAATGGCGGAAGGGCCTGGAGGAGGAGAGCAGCTCAGGACGTGGCACCAGGAAGCAGAGAGAGCTCTGCTCACCAGGGACCAGATCTAAACCCCATGGAGCCAGGGACAGGATATAGTCCCCAAGGAGCCAGGGACAGGATATAGTCCCCAGGGAGCCAGGGACAGGATATAGTCCCAAGGGAGCCAAGGACAGGATATAGTCCCCATGGAGCCAGGGACAGGATATAGTCCCAAGGGAGCCAGGGACGGGATACAGTCCCCATGGAGCCAGGGACGGGATACAGTCCCCATGGAGCCAGGGACGGGATACAGTCCCCAAGGAGCCAGGGACGGGATACAGTCCCCAAGGAGCCAGGGACGGGATACAGTCCCCATGGAGCCAGGGACGGGATACAGTCCCCAAGGAGCCAGGGACGGGATACAGTCCCCAAGGAGCCAGGGACGGGATACAGTCCCCAAGGAGCCAGGGACAGGACATAGTCCCCATGGAGCCAGGGACGGGATACAGTCCCCATGGAGCCAGGGACCGGATACAGTCCCCATGGAGCCAGGGACAGGATATAGTCCCCAAGGAGCCAGGGACGGGATACAGTCCCCATGGAGCCAGGGACGGGATACAGTCCCCAAGGAGCCAGGGACGGATACAGTCCCCAAGGGATGTCCCCAGTCACCCAGCTCCTCCAGCCACACCCACATGCCTACAGTCACCACCCAGTTCGTCCATTCAAGTGGATTCATCCGCTGACTAGGTCACACCTCTCATAACCCCATCATTTCACCTCTGAACGCTCCTGACTCTCTCCCACCTCAGTTTTCGGGGGTCACCTCATCTCCAAACCACACAGCCATTGAGGAGAGTCCCGTGACTCTCATTGGAAGTGAGTGAGCTCATTCATCCCCTTCAGATTCTCTGGGTATGTGTCCCTAGGACCCTCAGACTCCTCGTCTCTTTACCCACCTCTATTTTCCATCTGGCCTGATGGCCGGGGCTTCTCACTCATGTGACCTTTTCTTTTTGGAAAGAAATCATTTTACTCATCACCAGATGAAGGTCGCTGAGAGGGAAGCCAATGAGCCCGGCTGCCACGCGACCAAGGTCAGCGGAGAGAAAGGAGGTGAAGCTCCCTGAGCCCCGGAAGGCGCCACGGTCTCCTGATCTCAGTAGAACTCCCGCCCTGGCCTCCACGCTTCTTGGTCGTTTAGGCCCAGGTTTTGCGGGAGACGCTGACTTGTTCTCGTGCCTCTCAGCGGAGAAGCAGCCAGAGAGCCGCTCTCAGCCAAGCCAGCCAGCTTGATCGCTCCGCGTCCCGAGGTCCACCTTCCGCAGAACCGCTCTAAAAATAACTTTATGAGTCACAGCGTTTCCGCCCCAAAAAAGCTACGGTCGGCTACTTCCAGAAGTGCTCGTGAATTAACATGACACCAAATGACACAGAATCAATTGCTGAGGCTGGCCTCCAACTGGCCGTCCTCCTGCCTCAGCCTCCCGAGTGGCTGAGATCACAGCCGTGCACCTCCGCACCCGGTTCCTCTCTTCATAGTATAAAGTAAGACATGTGGTTGTCCCGTCCACGCTGGGTCAGAGATGCCCACCTCATCTTCTAGGTCCCCCAGGCCCCCGGCAGAAAACAAGTCACGCTCACGACTCGAATTTCCCTGGCGGGGCCTGTCCGTCTACCTCCCTGCAAAGTGATTTCACAGGCGGCCGTGGCAGCGCCAATCTCTCCCCCCGACAGGTGCCCCTTCCCGCGTCGGATCCCCTTTCTCTTTCAGTGTCCATTTTTCCCTTGCTCCGAGGACCTCAAAGGGCAAAGCTCGCCCATTGTTGCTGATTTTCCCCGGTCTGTTCTGAATCGGTCACTTTCTCTTCTTCAAAACTGTGACTTCCTCCCCCAAGCTGGGTCTCCTGTTCCCTCTGACGTTATCTCTGGCGCACAGACTCAGCCGTCCTCATCCAGGGCCTCTACCTCTAGCCTCCGCACTGGGCCGCAAAATCAAGCACGTCTCCCATCCCGCCAACTCTGTTTTCCTGCCAAAAAATAAACAGCAATTCCCGTCGCCCCACGCTAGAATCCATAGGCAGGTCGGCATCTGCATGTCCTTGACGTGCTTTCGAATTTTTTGCCCCGGGACCATCGTCTCCTGTCTTTGATTCTGTCAATCAGGAGTTTTTCCCCTGCCGGGAGTCACGTCCACACCACCGCCTATGAAACGTGGTGTGCGTGACTATGTCAGTCAGTCTGCTGGGACCGAAAGACCAACCAGACCAACTCCAGAGGAGGAAACGTTGACTCGGGGGCTCCCGGAATCAGAGGTTCAGTCCACAGACAGCAGCCTCCATTCCTCGGGCCTCCAGGTGAGGCTGAGCCTCATGGCGGGAGACCGTGGTGGAGGGAAGCAGCTCATGTGGTGACCAGGAAGCAGAGAGAGAGACTCCACTCTGCAGATGCAGAATATGTACCCAAACCACATCGTCCCTGATGACCCACCTGCTGCAGCCTCAGCCCACCTGCCTCCAGGTCCCAGTGAGTCCCATCAGGGATTAATCCACTGATAGGTTAAGACACTCACAACCCACTCATTTCCCTTCCAAACCTCCTTGCGTTGGCTCACACATGAACTTTTGGGGGACCCCTCACCTCCAAGGCACAGCAGTGCCTCCTTAACATGACCTGATGCAAAACAGACCACGACCAAGCACTTCTTCCCGAGATGAGATTCCAATACCTCCTTCCCGTCTCCTTTTCACAATATCGTTTATTGGAAATGAAATTTTAAAAAATCCCAAGCGGCACTGAAGATTCGGTAGCAACCCAACGAACTTAGATTCGGGGATTCTGGACCCAGGTCTTCCTTAGAACTAGGGTTTTGTGGACATGATCCCGGGGGCAATCGCCCTGAGGAAATTCACGTCCTCGGAGTCTGAATATTTTAAACTGAGCATCGAGCCAGTGGATAAAGTCAAGCAGGCTCCGGGTTTGGATTTTCACAGGCTTATCTCAAAGGCACACCCTTAGAACAATCTGGAGGGACAGGTCCTGAGCTGCTTTCCTCCTCCAGGCCCTTCCGCCATTTTGTTCTGCCTCACCTTGGGCCAGAGCCATGGAGTCACCCACCATGGACTGAGCCTCTGAAACCATGAGCGCAAAAAAAACCAGGTGGTAACAAAAGGCAGGTGGGGTGTGGCTGGAGGAGCTGGGTCACTGGGGACATGCCTTGGGGACTATATCCCGTCTGGCCCCTTGGGGACTGTATCCCGTCCCTGGCCCCTTGGGGACTGTATCCTGTCCCTGGCTCCTTGGGGACTGTATCCCGTCCCTGGCCCCTTGGGGACTGTATCCCGTCCCTGGCTCCCTGGGGACTATATCCCGTCCCTGGCTCCCTGGGGACTATATCCCGTCCCTGGCTCCCTGGGGACTATATCCCGTCCCTGGCTCCTTGCGGACTATATCCTGTCCCTGGCTCCTTAGGAACTATATCCCGTCCCTGGCTCCTTGGGGACTGTATCCCGTCCCTGGCTCCTTGGGGACTATATCCCGTCCCTGGCTCCCTGGGGACTATATCCCGTCCCTGGCTCCCTGGGGACTATATCCCGTCCCTGGCTCCCTGGGGACTATATCCCGTCCCTGGCCCCTTGGGGACTGTATCCCGTCCCTGGCTCCTTGGGGACTGTATCCTGTCCCTGGCTCCCTGGGGACTATATCCCGTCCCTGGCTCCTTGGGGACTATATCCTGTCCCTGGCTCCTTAGGGACTATATCCCGTCCCTGGCTCCTTGGGGACTATATCCTGTCCCTGGCTCCTTAGGAACTATATCCTGTCCCTGGCTCCTTGGGGACTGTATCCTGTCCCTGGCTCCTTGGGGACTATATCCCGTCCCTGGCTCCCTGGGGACTATATCCCGTCCCTGGCTCCCTGGGGACTATATCCCATCCCTGGCTCCCTGGGGACTATATCCCGTCCCTGGCCCCTTGGGGACTGTATCCCGTCCCTGGCTCCCTGGGGACTGTATCCCGTCCCTGGCTCCCTGGGGACTATATCCCGTCCCTGGCTCCCTGGGGACTGTATCCCGTCCCTGGCTCCTTAGGGACTGTATCCTGTCCCTGGCTCCTTGGGGACTGTATCCTGTCCCTGGCTCCTTAGGGACTGTATCCTGTCCCTGGCTCCTTGGGGACTGTATCCTGTCCCTGGCTCCTTGGGGACTGTATCCTGTCCCTGCCTCCTTGGGGACTATATCCTGTCCCTGGCTCTTTGGGGACTATATCCTGTCCCTGGCTCCTTAGGGACTGTATCCTGTCCCTGGCTCCTTAGGGACTATATCCTGTCCCTGGCTCTTTGGGGACTATATCCTGTCCCTGGCTCCTTAGGGACTGTATCCTGTCCCTGGCTCCTTAGGGACTATATCCTGTCCCTGGCTCTTTGGGGACTATATCCTGTCCCTGGCTCCATGGGGACTATATTCTGTCCCTGGCTCCTTGGGGACTGTATCCTGTCCCTGACTCCATGGGGACTATATCCTGTCCCTGGCTCCATGGGGTTTAGATCTGGTCCCTGGTGAGCAGAGCTCTCTCTGCTTCCTGGTGCCACGTCCTGAGCTGCTCTCCTCCTCCAGGCCCTTCCGCCATTTTGTTCTGCCTCACCTTGGGCCAGAGCCATGGAGTCGCCCACCATGGACTGAACCTCTGACACTATGAGACCCAAATAAACTTTTTGTCCTCTAGTTGTTCTTGTCAGGTGTTTTGGTCACGGAGGCAAAAAGCTGAGTCAAACACCCAGCCTCAGGTATTCTGTTAAAAGAGGAAATGGGCTAAAGCTCTCATAGTCATTGGGGATCCTGCTGAGCAGCACTAAACCTAGCATTGCGGACTTGGTCCATGTAGCTCCTGGCACAGGCAACTCTACTCTGGAGACTGGTCATCAAAGTGCGTCAGGGTCAGGACCAGAATAAAACAGGGGCCAGGCTCTGGGTTGGTTGCACCAATAATAGCCAGAGAAGTAAAACACAGTATCACCCTTCCACCCAGCTTGCAGGGCCTGGGTTCCGAGCTTGCTCTTTTCTGTGAGGTCGGGGACCAAACCCAGGGGTGCTCCACCACTGAGCCACATCTCCAGACCCTTTATGTATTCATTTATTTTTTATTTTGTGCAGGTCCTCACTAAGTTGCTCCGTCTGGTCTTGAATTTTCAAGACTCCTCTATCAGTCTCCAGAGCTGCTGGGAAGGCAGGTGTGTATACCCAGCCCTGAGCTTGCTTTTAGGAACCCAACCCAGACCTTCTTCAGCCACTGCAAGGATCCCAAAATATCAAAGTCCGATACCTTCATCTGGATTTCACTTGGCATGTCTGGGATTCTGGACAATTCCTGCCCGACGGCTGTTACATGCACTTCCAGAATTAGCGTTTCATGTACCTTGGAGAAGACTGGGAAGGGCCCCACTGTTTCCAGAAGGAGCCAAGTGGAGGCTATGGGAATAGAGAGGGATACCCGTAGGAGGGAGGCTGGAGGGTGGAATGTACACAGGTATTGAGAACATGGACAGGTATGGACGGGCACTGGGAGGTGGGTGGTGGTGTACCAGGGCATATTAGGAGAAGAAAGGAGTCACAGGTTAGGGGTATCCAGAGGGGTATGGTGAAGAGATTCAACAGAGAGACCCAGATATTGGAAAAGGAAGGTCCTGGGAGGAACCTGTTTATGTGGGGCTCATGGTTTCAGAGGTTCAGTCCATGGTGGGCGACTCCATGGCTCTGGCCCAAGGTGAGGCAGAACAAAATGGTGGAAGGGCCTGGAGGAGGAGAGCAGCTCAGGAGGTGGCACCAGGAAGCAGAGAGAGCTCTGCTCACCAGGGACCAGATATAAACCCCATGGAGCCAGGGAGAGGATATAGTCCCCAAGGAGCCAGGGACAGGACATAGTCCCCAAGGAGCCAGGGACAGGATATAGTCCCCGAGGAGCCAGGGACAGGATATAGTCCCCAAGGAGCCAGGGACAGGATATAGTCCCCAAGGAGCCAGGGACAGGATACAGTCCCCAAGGAGCCAGGGACAGGATATAGTCCCCAAAGAGCCAGGGACAGGATACAGTCCGCAAGGAGCCAGGGACAGGATAGAGTCCCCATGGAGCCAGGGACAGCATATAGTCCCCAAGGAGCCAGGGACAGGATATAGTCCCCATGGAGCCGGGGACAGGATATAGTCCCCAAGGAGCCAGGGACAGGATATAGTCCCCATGGAGCCGGGGACGGGATATAGTCCCCATGGAGCCAGGGACAGCATATAGTCCCCAAGGAGCCAGGGACAGGGTATAGTCCCCAAAGAGCCAGGGACAGGTTATAGTCCCCATGGAGCCGGGGACGGGATAGAGTCCCCAAGGAGCCGGGGACGGGATAGAGTCCCCAAGGAGCCGGGGACGGGATAGAGTCCCCATGGAGCCGGGGACGGGATATAGTCCCCAAGGGATGTCCCCAGTGATCCACCTCCTCCAGTCACACCCCATCTGCCTACATCACCACCCAGTTAGTCCATTCAAGTGGATTAATCCACTGACGAGGTCACACCTGTCATAACCCAGTCATTTCTCCTCTGAACCTTCCTGCACTGTCGCGCATGTGAGTTTTGGGGGGACACCTCACCTCCAAAAACCATAACACCAGCCCTGAGAACCTTGCGAGGTCTGCTTTCCTTCATGATCCATTTCAACATGGCGCTCACTGGGTGCAGGGGATCCCGCCGGATGTTGGTGGTGGGAGAACCAAGTATAAAATCACAGAGAAAAAAAAAGGCAGAGGAAATTCTCCATCATTTCGAGCGATTCGCTCCAAGCCGTCAGGTTCTCCCACCTCACGGTCTAATGGACGCTGGCGAGCGTACGTATTTTTTTAACGGGGTGATGGTCTCAGCCATGTGTCTTTTGCATAAGGTTCGGATCAGGGCAAGTCTATGCATTTCCCCAGACATTTGTCCTTTCGAGTCTCATGGGGACGACTCTGCAAACTTGACGAGAAGACGGGCCAGGAAGACAAGTCGATCCCTCGTGGTAGCCCATTCTCTTTGCCAGTGAATGGCGCCCAGCGGGAACTCCTTAAAATTCTCCCCAGTGGCAAGATGAGCTTTTCTCAGGACGCCCCAAACCCAGCCCTGAAAGGGGAGAGACCTGGAGTCACCTGCAGGGCCATCCTTATCAGACACAGCGACTCCGCGGTCCGCAGACGGCCGGCAGGTGTCCCTAGAACCCTCAGGATCCACGGCCGGTCAGTTCTCCAAAGATCAGCCAAGCTGTCCAGAGGCGGGTGGATCCTGTCTGCGGCCACTGCAAGAGAACCGGCTTCCGTGACGGATGTCCTTAGTTCACCTGCTCTTGGTGGCTCCAGAGCGGAGGGATGTGAGGAGCAGTTTGCTCTGGGTTTCCTGCCCTGGGGTAGGTGGCATTGCTGAGCCCAGGCGTGCCTGGACACAGCTCGGCTGCTCTGGACGGCTCCTCCCTGTCACGGGGCATTGCACTCTTGCGACGGGTCCTCTTGAACATTTCAAGCAAGAGGGAGAAGAGCTGGTTAGTCAAGGGCTTTCACAGAATTCCCCTCCTTTGGGGCGGGAAGGAAATGCAGGACTTTATTTCCCAATTGGGATAAAACGATCTCAAAAGTCCCCACCCGTGGACTCATTTCTGGCTCAAATGGTCTTAGCCGTGTGATGCGATCAAGATGGCGGGCCACACCTTGGCGATAGGGTGGAAATCAAGTCCCCCCTGGAACACGAAGACAACTTCTTGAAGCGAATCGATGCAAAGCACACCAAACTCTCTCCTCACTGAACTTCCTTACCCGAATAATTGCTGTCCGTCAACACAGACATGTGACTCACCTGACCACAGTCCAGGAAGGCTTCTCACCCTGTTAGACGTCTGCAAACACCAGGGGAGTCGGCCATTGAACTACTTAGCTGCAATTGCCATGACAAGGCATCCTTGTGTGGTGTATGTACATATATGATGGAATATTACTCAGTCATAAAGAGGAATGAAATGATGGCATTTGCAGGTCAACCGATGGAGTTGGAGAATATCTTGGTAAGTGAAATAAGCCAATTCCAAACACCAAAGGCCAAATGTTTGCTATGATCTGCGGATGCTAATTCATAATAAGGGGGACACTAGGGAAGAATAGAGGTGGTTTATATTAGGTAGAGGGAGTGAAGGGAGGGAAGGGTGTGGGGCAGGAAGGACAGTAGAGTGAACAGACGTGCTGACTCATGTGCATGTGTGACTGCATGACCATGTGATCCTGCAACATGGACAGTCAGAAAAATGAGAGACGACCCTCCATTTATGTCTGATCTGTCAAAATGCAGCCATGCCTTCTGTTGTCAGGTGCAACTCATCAGAACAAATAAAAAGAAATTTTAAAAAATTATATCTCAATGAACATGATTTTTAAAAAGAAAGGATAAGAAATCAGCCTCTGGGCCCCTCCACAGATGATCAGGTTAGGAGAATCTGGTATTTTTCCACGGTGGAATATTATTCAGTCATGAAGAAGGAGATTGTGTTGTTCGCAGCAAAATGGATGGAGCTGGAAGTCGTACTGAGGTGGAGTGAGCCAGACAAAGACAAATACAGCCCACCCGCTGCCGTATGTACAAACTGAAATCAGAAGCGAAGCCGAGGGTGGACAGGTGATGGATGACTGGGTTTGGGAAGAGCGTGGGGGAGCAGGTGGGGAGGGCGTTTGAAAGTGGTCTCAGGGATTTCTTCTACAGCCATTAGTATGCACCAACGGCACACGTTAGTTAGAAGACCTCAATCTGGGCTTTGGCAGAGGCCGGTCTTCTTGTGGGGTTCGCTATGCCAACGCCCAGGGAGCCTGCGGGCATCCAGGCCCCGCGGCCCGTCTGCAGATGACAAAGGAAAGAGCACACGAGGGACGTGGGGGGAGCAGCCTCCACCCGGTCATCCCTGGAGTCTGTCATAAACGGTTGCTGGCACCGTCACCTGGACCAGCAAACTAGTATTTTTTGGAAGAGAATTCAGGTGTCCAGACTCCCCCGGAGACTTAGCTGCGCTGAGCTGACCGGTCGTTCGTTCCGCCATCCAAGCGCAGGGTCCCAGGAGGGCGCGGGAGGCCGGGTCCGGAGGCCAGGGAGGCTGGGGCGCGCAGGCGACATGGGCCGGGGCGAGGGGGCTCCCCGCCGAGTGTGCGCGCCTGTGCGCTTTTGCAAATTGGAGCACGAGCAAGACCAGCGGCTGGAGTCCCCGGGACCCCCCGCGAGGACAGGCCGGGGCTTCTGCAGCCCGGTTCCTCCGCGGATGCTGCCGCAAGCCCGGCGCGGGCCCTGGGTCGCGGTCGTTTCCACCCGAGGAGCGCAGCGTCAGGCGGCGGGCGGACGCCTTCTCCAGGGTCGCTGGGGGCCTGGGCAGGGTTCTCGGCAGGTCTGGCACCGTCTCCAGCTGCAGCATTTTGGAGCGAGAGCCAGGCACCCCAAGGGGACTGAGTCCAGCACTTTCCCTCCTGAGTGCTTCCCCGGGGGCTGCAGGATCCACGGATTCCCCCCGGCTGCAGACGTGCCAGCACCACAGGCCCGGTCCTCGGGGCGCCCACGGGAACTCAGTCGCCCGAGGCCCCACCATGGAGACCACAGCTGGGCTGACCCACGAGGAGCCGCTGATGCATTTGCAACCGGGGGGCCTCTGTTCACGGACCACCCGGGACGCTGCCGGTCCCCAGGCGTCTCCTCGCCCTGACGTCTCTTCGGCAGGACGGAGAGAACATTCCAGACACACTTTCCCTTCAAAACGCAATCGCGCCTCTCACACGTGACTGAGAAATGTTCCCGGCCTTCCACACGGGCCTTCAGGGGAGGTTGGGCCAGCGGAGGCTGCAGTCCAAGGACCTGCCCTCCTCCTCTCTGAACCGCCAAGTGGCTTTGCATTTGATGCTGACGATGTTATAGTTCCAAAGAGAACTTTAGGGAGAATAAAAGCTCTTGTTTCAAAGAGGCTGAGGCATGAGTACCTTCTCCACGGCGCGCAGAGGATGCGCTCATGTAACTGAGGCCATTAGTGTCCTCATTGAAAAGTGAAGTCTGAGGTGTGGATGTGCGTGCATGTGCGCAGGTTTAGGTAGGCGTGTGCACATACACCCACCAGGCCAAAAATGCACGGGTGCACGTAAACATATACGTTTGCCTCCCAGAGTAGATATTTTGTATATAAAAAATGATAAAAATGTGATTATAAAACATCCCATCTGTCCACATCTACGTAAAGGTGCCTATATAAAGTCTGCCTGCACATGCATACAGTGGTACATAGTACATGCGCACGTCCAGGTATAACCTGAACTCGCGGGTCATGTTTGCATGCTTTACAATCCCTGTGTGCAGGAGCCGACCTCAGACTGTCTCAGATTTGGAATTACAGAGGCAGGCCATCTGGGAATGTTATTCAATATACAGAAAACGGTTTATGACTTTGCTTGACAGCATTTTAACCTGTCAATAAGATATTCAGCCAGGTGCGATGGTCCACTCTGGTAATCTCAGCGGCTTGGGAGGCTGAGGCAGGAGGATCGTGAGTTCAAAGCCAGCCACAGCCAAAGCGAGGCTTCAAGCAACTCGGTGAGACCCTGTCTCTAAATAAAATGCAAAATGGGACTGGGGAGGTGGCTCAGGGATCGAGGGCCCCTGAGTTTAATCCTGGTGCCCCCCCCCAAAAAAGAAATTTCAGAGTTGAATATGATAATTTTGAAAATTGTTTATAAAGTGTCTCTTTCAAACAAACACGGGATCTGAATGCTGCTGGGTGCTTAGGGCCGACAGCTTTGCGTGTGTGCCAGTCGTCCTAGGAACTGATCCCCGGGCTGCTTAACCACTGAGTCACATTCACAGACCTTTTTAATTTTAATTTTAATTTTAATTTTTATATTTGAAACAGGGTCTCACTCAGTTGCTGAGGGCCTTGCTAATATACCGAGGCTGGCCTCCAACTTGCAATCCTCCTGCCTCAGCCTCCCAAGCGGCTGGGAATACAGGTGCCTGGCTTGACCCTAGAGGTTACAGATGTTCCACCCTTATTACCCGTTTAACCAAACACACAGGAAACAATTTCAAAGATAAAACTCACCCTCCCCACCTGCATTTGACCCTGGAATCTCTTCTACCCAGCCTCCATCATCCATCACAGGTGTTAGGAACCAGTGGAGACTTCTCGCCTCTCACGCCGTCCTCCACACCTGGCCTCCAGATTTTTGCCGCCGGCAGTTTCTCAGCCCCGCTGACCTGTTCTGCGAGCCCCCCGCCCTCTTTTCTCTCGTGCTATTTCCTCCCTCCAAAAACAGCTGAAGAAATAAACTCCATTCCTGCCTCCGATTTCACCTGGATCCCTCCTGGTCGAGGGGCAGCAACCGCCTGGGCTCAGCGGGCCGATCGCTTCATTTTCAGGCTCAATGAACAGCAAATAGTGGCCGGTGTTGTTCCAGTTTCCAGAAGCGCCTCTCCAGCTTCCCAGATGCCCGCCGGCTTCAAAAACGGGCTCACAGGCGATTTTTCCAGTTAAGCGCCTCCTGACGGGCAGGGCCCGGGGCTGCGCGGCTCTGCGCCCGGGCAGCGCCTCCTTCTGTCCGCGGAGGTGCGAGCGGAGGCAAGCCCCGCCCCTCCGGCTGTCCGTCAAGCCTGCGGCACGAAGGGCGTGGCTCCGCCTGCTGCGCGGGACGCAGCGCTGGGCGAGTCTGCCACCTGCCCTCCCGCACCATGAGCTCCAGGCACCGATCCCTCCCGGGGTTTCTGACGGCGCCTGTCAGCCGTCACTCAGGGGAGTTGGTCGGTGCTTCTCGACCCCAGCCTGGAACGTGCTTCCTCTTAAATCCGCCCCGAGAAGCTCTCGAAAATCGCCCGCCGCTGGAGCGTCCTTCGTCTGGAAAACCTGCAAGCCGACGTCGCTTCAGAGGCCTGACTTTGGAATTTTGGGAATAAGTGCGATGAGTTGAGCCATCTCAGACCCGAGTGGAAATGCAATTTTGTTTTTCGTAGACGCCTGATACAGCCTGAGAACCTGCATCTGTATCTTTATTTCACGTCATTTTATGTTATTTTTGGAACCAAGGATGAAACCCGAGGGAGCTTAACCACTGAGCCACACCCCAGCCCTTTTTAAACATTTTGTTTGGAGGCAGGATCTCGCTAAGTTGCTCCCGATCTGGCTAGATTGTGGAGGCCGGCCTCCCACCGACTTGCCATCCTCCCGCCTCGGCCTCCTGAGCTGCTGGGATGACGAGCATGCACCACCGCACCCGGTTCTTGCCTCTTCATTTATGCTTTTTATTTTTTTTTTGCAGAGCTGGCATGATGCTCTCCCAGTCCGAGGCTCTGAATCCGTTTTGCAGGAGTCCAGTTGTCGTTGTTGCACACTGCGTCAAACGTCACACCCGGTACCAGGACTCCTTGCACCCAAACCTTAAGGATCTGCAAAGCAAATCAGCGCAAGCCACTCTCCAATCCAGCGGGTGACCAGTCCCCTCACATGCTGCCCGCAGCCTGGGTTCCTGAGGTCCCTCTTGGGCCGTCCTGTTGAAAGAAGCCAGACCCAGGGGTCTTCCATCCAGGAGCAGAGAAGCCCCCCTCTTCCCACGTGGTGGCCAAACCAGGCTTGGCCGTGACCTACTTAGTCGATTCAGGGTTTGCATATTTTCGGTTTGGAAAAAAAAAAAAAATCATGCTTGCCTTTCTGATTAGCCACCCAGTCCCCAAGACGAGGACGTCAGGAAGAGCAGCCAGGTGGCCAGGTCAGCTGGGAGGCTCGGCACATCCGAGGCTTAGGGTCTCCATGAATGCACGACATGGATGCCAGAGGAAAATCCAAGAGGAAGTCCTGCTGCTTATCTGACCACTTGCAAATGAAGGGTCTTTGCAGGGCTGTGGAGGGACCCCCAGGGGCCTTCACCGGGAATCAGAAGGACAGGTCTAGTGGTGAGTGCGGCCTCCCCAGAGGCTGGCCAGCGCTTCCTCCGGGACAGAGCTCGGCGGGGTGACTAGGGGACTGGGCAGCTCTGACAACCGGTCCTTAGGAATCTCACTACGTTGCGGCTCCGGCATTACCGAGGGGAGAGGCCGAGACGTCTCGCAGAAAACGGGGCCCGGGTCTCTCTATGGAGAGAAGGTGGAAGTCGGGTAAGAGGCAGGACAGCTCGGAAGACCTCGAGGCTGGGCCGGGCGAGGCCGCGGCTGCCGAAGGCTAGTATTTCCCCAGGACTCGCGCTGGAGGCAGAGGCTCCTCGGAGGCCCCGGCGCAAGCAGGGCTGAAGGCCGAAGAGTCCAGCTAAGGAGGAGCTTTAGGTTAAGGGCTTTTTCTCCAGCGACTAGAACATGACTAAGCTTTCCTGGCGGGAAAAAGAGAGAAGCAGGAGAAACGGCCCGAAGTACTTTCCCGAGTATTTGCTAAAAAACAGAATAAACTTGCTCTCTTCCCGTTTCTCGTGCTTTTTTCTTTTTTCCCTTTTTTGTACTAGGAATTGAACTCAGAGGCGCTCAAACGCGGAGCCACCTCGCCGGTCCTTTTTATATTTTATTTAGAGACCGGGTCTTCCTGGGTTGCTGAGGGCCTCACTAAGTCGCTGAGGCTGGCCTCCAACTTGCCATCCTCCTGCCTCAGCCTCCTGATTCCAGGTGTGACCCGCCGCACCCCAGCCATTTCTCTGTCTTGATGCAACAGAAGACGCTTTTGAGACTCCGATGTCCAAATAGGCCAGACGGGTCATTTGGTATCTGAATTGGGATGAATTTGTTGCTGTTATCATCAGGCCAATTTCTGCACCTTTGCTGGCGATTTTGGAATATGAATAAAGAGGAAATAAGAGTAGAACGTGGTCTGTGTATTTAAACGGTGTTCCCTCCAACGGCGACGGAGCTGAATCTAACAAGGCCAGATTTGCCGGTAGGTAAATAAGAGACCTTTTGAGATATGCGTTTTCCTATGAGAAAAATTCCATTGGATGCCATTCCATTAAGACACCATATACCAGGATGATTTTAAAGCTCATCTGCACAAATGTATAAAAATAATGTGAATTAGAAGAGAAAGTTCATAATCAGAACCAAATACATCGGAAAACTGCATTTCAAAGGTGCCATCTAAAATTAATGCACATTGCCAGGCACAGTAGCACATGCCTATAATCCCTGTGGCAGAGGAGGCTGGGGCAGGAGGATCACAAGTTGGAGGCCAGCCTCAGCAACTTAGCAAGGCCGTAAGCAACTTAGTGAGACTCTATCTCTAAATAAAATGTACAAAGGGCTAGAGATGTGGCTCAGTGGTTAAGCACCCCTGGGTTCAATCCCCAGTACCAAAAAATTTTTTTTCTTAAATAAGAGTAAAATAATTACATAAAATTTAACATTATGCTCAATGACATTGAAACAGTTGGTTAAAGACTTAAGGAAAAATAATATTAGATATGTGCTTGACACCCAGGGAATAAAACTCCCAAGTGAAATGCTTACAAGTTTTTTTTTTTTTTTTTTTTTTTTAAAGTCTATTCTGGTGCTAACGTAAATGGCATAAGTGAATTTTTTCTTCAAACTGTGACTCAAAATGCAAATGCAGTACAAATACTAAAATTTTCTGACTGCATTCAATAATAAAAACAAATACTTTTGATCTTCAAGACGTTGAGAGTAGAGTATGCAGTGTTTCCTGGAGGTGGAGAGAGAGAGGAGAAGAGCCAGAGAAGATTTGATGAACAGGTGCCAAGACCCATATTACTCAGCCCTGAAGAAGAATGAAATGATGGCATTTGCTGGTCAATGGGTGGAGCTGGAGAATATCATGCTAAGTGAAATAAGCCAAACCCAAAAAACCAAACGCCAAATGTTTTCTCTGATGTGCGGATGATGATTCACATTAAGGTGGGGGGCTAGGAGAGAATAGAGGTACTTAGATTAGGTAGAGGGAGTGAAGGGAGGGAAGGGTGTGGGGCAGGAAGGACAGTAGAGTGAACAGACGTGATGACTCATGTGCATGTGTGACTGCATGACCATGTGATCCTGCAACATGGACAGTCAGAAAGATGAGAGACGACCCTCCATTTATGTCTGATCTGTCAAAATGCATCCATGCCTTCTGCTGTCAGGTGCAGCTCATGAGAACAAATAAAAAAATAGAACCAACCTATATGCCCTTTAAGAGATGAATGGGTAAAGAAAATGTGGTATATATACACAATGGAATATTACTCAGCCCTGAAGAAGAATGAAATGATGGCATTTGCTGGTCAATGGGTGGAGCTGGAAAATATCATGCTAAGTGAAATAAGCCCATCCCAAAAAACCAAAGGCCAAATATTTTCTCTGATATGCAGATGATGATTCACATTAAGGTGGGGGCTAGGGGAGAATAGAGGTACTTAGATGAGGTAGAGGGAGTGAAGGGAGGGAAGGGTGTGGGGCAGGAAGGACAGTAGAGTGAACAGACATGGTGACTCATGTGCATGTGTGACTGCATGACCATGTGATCCTGCAACATGGACAGTCAGAAAAATGAGAGGTGACCCTCCATTTATGTCTGATCTGTCAAAATGCATCCACGCCTTCTGCTCTCAGGTGCAGCTCATTAGAACAAATTTAAAAATTAATTTAAAAACCACAATTTTCAAACTGGAACAATTCAAACTTCCACCCTTATCTTTTCTCCATATCCATTCTTCAAATTTAGAGAAAGTGCTTTTCAAAGGAAAACTTCCTTCTAAATGAAAATAAACAGACAAACTATCAGGATGCAGCATCAGAAAATACCACTCGATCAGAAAAAAATAAATGAATAAAGACTGAAAGAAATCTCACGGCAGATCCGATCCGCACAAGTCGCTTTGAGCAGCTGCGACGTTTAAATGGTGCGGGAATCCGCTTCCATCTCTGAGTCCAATTAAAATGTTTCGATGAATGCCATTTACATAATGTCGGAACCGTCTCTTTGGTGGAGGGAGAACTTTTTTTTGGAATCCAACCAACAATAATGCCCCAAAGGCTTAATTTCACTCAGGAAACGTGGAAATGTCAGAGAGTGATCATAAAAACGAAAATGGAAGGAAAAGAGAACATTTTCCCAGCGTTTAGGGAAGAAAAATGACAGGGAGAAACCCACGTCACCCAGGCTGCGTCTAAAGACAGAAGAAGAGTCGGGTCCAGGTGGACAGTCGGTTACCCAAAGGAAAATATCTGACCAAAAGTTTCACCAAGTTTGCTTCAAGAATTTGGGATGTTTCTGTGGAGTTTTAAGGTGAGAGCAGGTTAATGGATTCCCCAGGGTGTTTGAATGACATCTGTCTTTCAATTGGAAGCCCCATGTGGGGGATAAATAAATCAGACAGCCACAGTCTCCATGCCCATGACCCAGGAGGACCTGCCAACCTTTGGGAAGCAGATCAAAATTCCCTGATCCAAGCTGCTCCGAATCTTTGAGTTTCAATATCAAGAAAATTGCACAACCTGCAATTTGCACGATCTCACTAAGAATATTGAAGGCAATTGACGCTCTCGTGTGCACGAGGTATACAGTCGGTGTTTGATCTGTCCCATCCCCAGAGCATCTCAGTATGAATGCCAATATTCCAAAATCTGAAAAAGATTTCCAAAACAATTTAGTGCAGAGGATTTTGAAATCAGAGGTTTGCAACATGGATCCTCATTAAAAAGAAGACTCTGCACAGAGGATGTATGTAGCTTAGGGGTGGAATGTTGGCCTGGCCTGAAATCTCCAGCAGCATGAGGAAAAAAACATAAATAAATACATAAACAAGAAGAGGAAGAAGTGTCTGCAAGATTGCAAGAGATAGGGTTGAATAAAAGTGGTGAAAGACAGCATCCTTGTGTGGTATATGTATAAATATATGATGGAATATTATTCGGCCCTGAAAAAGAATGCACCAATGTCTTCTACTGTCAAGGATAGCTAATTAGGACAAATAAAACAATTAATAAAAATATGGCAACACAGAAACCATAAATGTTTCAGGAGATGGACAAGCTCATTACCCCGATTTGAGCCATGCAGGTTGTATAGAGCTGTTGAACTGATCCCCTTAGTCCCCATTGATATGTGCATCGGGCATGGGTTGGTTCCAAGGTAAAGAAGAAAAAGAAATCCGACCCTTTTCACACACTTCTGAGTTGCAAAGCAGAAGGCAAATACAAACTGCAAAAGAAACTCATAACAGCTACTCTAGCCAATCCAGAATATCTTCTGAAAGTCGGCCTCCAGCTCTGGACAATCTGTCCAACTTCTTGCGCCATTTTGAGTGACCCAAAAGTGAAGTCCAAGTCAGTTTTACCTACGGAGCTTCATCGCTGAAGAAGCTGAGGCTGATTTAAAGCAGTGTGCTCCTCAACTTATTTAAAAATCCCAACAATCGACAACAATAATACAATTTACCCAAGAATGTATTTTGGTGAAAATAAGTATTTTTTTCCTAAAAAAATAAAATAAAATAAAATTACTGAGAAACACAGTCTTCTTTTACATTTTGGCAAACCATTTCCACGCATGGCTTGATGAAAAGTATATTAATTCTCTTCTCTTCTGCCTCTGCTCTGTGGGCACACTGGCTTTGATGGACCCAGGTGGAAATCTGACATCACACAGATACATAATTTAAAAAAGCAAGAATGTTTTAATAACTTTTGCAAATACCTGTGGTGTCTCACCACACAGAATTCCAACAAGTAGCAAATTTTTGATTGTTTGTTCATGTCTTTCCTTTTTAGTTTTTTAATTCTCTCAGTGCTGGGCATTGAACCCAGGGCTTTGTGCGGGCTAGGAAGAGTCCTGTCTGTCACTGAACTTCACCCCAGCTGCAGTGGTTTCACAAGGAGTCTGAAATCACCATCAGTGGATGTACCTGACTCTGCACGTTAAAATCAAGGATTTGACCCAGCTAGCCCTCTCCTCAGTTTACACCCAAAGGACTTAAAATCAGCACACTGCAGTGACACAGTCACATCAGTGTTTATAGCAGCTCAACTCACAATAGCTAAACTCTGGAACCAAACTAGGTGCCCTTCAACAGATGAATGGATAAAGAAAATGTGGTACATCTACACAATGGAATACTACTCAGCCATGAAGAATGAAATGATGGCTTTTGCTGGCCAATGGATGGAGCTGGAGAATATCATGCTAATATATGTGCAGGAACCCTATCTCCTGGGTTTATCTGGTGGTGGAAATAAGGTACCGCAGAGCATCTGGAGTTGGCTGATAGTCAACAAGAACTTGTATTAAACTTATTCCCTGCGGTAGGAAAATCCTGCCCAGGCTTTGGCTGGCAGGGGAAGATTTTAGTTCACTGATATAAACGTACAATTACATTTGGACCACAAGAAAAAAAAATCTGCTGTATTTTAAGCCATGGCCACAGCTAGTTTTGGAGGACATTTTCCATTTTCGTCTATCACTGAAGAATGAAGGTGCTACCCAGGTTGTCTCTGGCAACTTGCAGGAAATGTCCTGTCTCCATGAGAAGATTTGTCCCCGTCCTCTCTGTTTACGCACCAGCGGGTGGAGGGGCGGCTGGAGCCCCGCAGAAGCGATTAGCAGTGGAATGGCCACCATGTCTTTCTTTCTTCACGTCCCGTGCTGAGTGACTGTTTCATAAAAAGCTTTGAGGTTACATTTCTCACATTCCTCTTCAAAGAAACGTTTCAAAATCGGGTCCAGAGAAAACACGTTTTGCACAATCCATTTCTCTCTCTCTCTCTTTTATTTTTTCTGATCTTTGCACTTGCATAAACTGAATTCTTCCTGGGCGAGAGGTGGCCCATGCCTGTCATGCCAGCGGCTCGGGAGGCTGAGGCCAGAGGATGGCCAGTTCAAAGCCAGCCTCAGCCAAAGCGAGGCCCTAAGCAATTCAGTGAGACCCTGTCTCTAAATAAAATGCAAAATCGGGCTGGGGAGGTGGCTCCGGGGTCGAGTGCCCCTGAGTTCACTCCCTCATACCCCAACCCCCAATAAAAATGCATTCTACTAGTTGTAAATTGGCAACTTCCTAGACATGGGGTCACTTCACCAGCAATGAACTCTAAAATACAAATCGTTCTAAATAGCAAAAAATAAGAAAATAAAAATCAGGGCAAAGCCAACTCCACAGAGAACCAGGAATCCAACCTTCACCTGACATTCAGCTCCTGGTTATACCCAGAAAAAAACCAAAATGAGAGAGACTTAGACATCACGGAAGGTCACAACCTACAGACATTACATATTTTCTTACACAGAGCATTTATTTTCTAAAGGAGGCATACATTTGTCTGAAAGCTAGTAGCTAAAATAACTGCAATTTTCATAAACAGGAATAAACTGTGACCCTTCTCTCATGCACCGTGTTTCCTGAGCTGAGGGAGTAGCACCTGCCTCTCGGTCATGGATTGCTTCTCCTGGACTGAAGGCATCGGCGCTCATCAGTCTCTTTGATGGACTGCGCTCCCCGCCCTGAGGCGATCAAGACCAGCCATCTCGGTCATCCACTGGCTTCCCTGGACTGAGGTTGCTCATGGCCGACCATCTCGATCATCCACTGCTTTCCCTGGACTGAGGATTTTCAGCTCAATGTCTCTTTTAATTCCAAGTATTGATGGTGCTGAATTTTTGTGAAGGGTTTTCATGGATCTTTGTGTCTTGGTCATTTGCTTTGCAAATAAAAAAAAAAAAATTTGCATACATGCATTTCTTGCACCAATAAATGCACTTGGACACAGACTCCCCAAACCTCTCTTGGATTTTTGCCAAACACCATCTGTTCAGCCTCATTGAAATGCCAGCTTCCAAATTCCCACACAACTTGATTCTCCAGTGAGTCAGGAAGATGGGAAATCGGGATGCGAGGAGCCATTATCCCGGTTACATATTAGGAGGAGATGTCCCTGCCAATCACAAAGCTTACCCACCCAGGGTGAGGGGTAAGAAATCTGGGTGGAATTGCAACTCCAAACGCAGATGCTGGAAAATACATGTTGATTCTAAAATACGATGCTGAAAGCTGTCCAGAATTCCCAGCCAGAACCAAGAAGGCTTGGACTCTCCCCCCCCAAAACTGCAGAGGATTGAGACCCCAAGATGTCGGGAAGGACGGGGACACCAAGATGTTTTGTTATTTGAAAAGACAGTTGCACCAAGTCCCATGATCTGTACCTACATCCAAAGCAGGCTAGAACCAGGATGCTGCAGAGCAGAGGAGTTTGCTTTTAAATAAAAGCATCCATATTCTGATAAGGTTTGCACAACAGATCGCGTTATGAATTTAAGAAAAAGCACCCCGTGTTGATTTCTGTTTGCAGTGTGCACCCAAACAGCGCCTACCTGTTATCCCCCGCCTCAACATTTATTCAGCCCTTTATTTAAAAATGTATGAATCACCAGGGGCAATGATAAATTTAGAAGCTATGAAATGAATAGTACACAGTTCCCATAGGATCAAGCTGGCTGAATATAATGAGCAGGGAACATTAATATTATTATTATTTTTTTTTTTTTTTTAGTGTAGACTTTTGCTGGTGTTATGACTTAGAAGAGGCAGGGAAGTCATTAAATGTTGTTTTAACATCTAAAATATGCAGGCAGTTTCCATACAGTTACACAAACTGTTTTTAACGAGGTTAAATACGTAAAACACAATCCTTTCGTTGCAGTGCAGATTCAGACACCGCCCCCTCCCTCGCCCCGACCTTCCCCGATCCTTGTGCTGGGCTTGGAAGCTCCCAATTCCCAACAGGAACAATACTATTTCCATGAGTGATGGATGATCAAACAGCTCTCTGAATTAAGGGTTTGGAACTGTGTTCAAAACTTGAATATTGAAATGCTTGGGAATTTGCAGGTGTGGAAGGTCATCAAGAGATGCAGGGGCTCTGGTCTGCAGAAGCAATGACCTTTAAAAATTCTTACCTGGGGTCCTAGGAGCCTGCTTTTCTCAGCTCTTTCACCACTGTAACCAAAGGACCTGACAAGAATTATTAGAGGAGAAAAAGTATATTTGGGAACTCATGGTTTGAGAGATTGACTCCATGGTGGGCGATTCCATGGCTCTGGCCCAAGGTGAGGCAGAACAAAATGGCGGAAGGGCCTGGAGGAGGAGAGCAGCTCAGGACGTGGCACCAGGAAGCAGAGAGAGCTCTGCTCACCAGGGACCAGATCTAAACCCCATGGAGCCAGGGACAGGGTATAGTCCCCAAGGAGCCAGGGACAGGGTATAGTCCCCAAGGAGCCAGGGATAGGATATAGTCCCCAAGGAGCCAGGGACAGGATATAGTCCCCAAGGAACGAGGGACAGGATATAGTCCCCATAGAGCCAGGGACAGGATATAGTCCCCAAGGAGCCAGGGACAGGATATAGTCCCCATGGAGCCAGGGACAGGATATACTCCCCAAGGAGCCAGGGACAGGATATAGTCCCCATGGAGCCAGGGACAGGACATACTCCCCAAGGAGCCAGGGACAGGACATAGTCCCCAAGGAGCCAGGGACAGAATATAGTCCCCATGGAGTCAGGGACAGGACACAGTCCCCAAGGAGCCAGGGACAGGATATAGTCCCCATGGAGCCAGGTATAGGACATAGTCCCCAAGGAGCCAGGGACAGGACATAGTCCCCAAGGAGCCAGGGACAGGACATAGTCCCCAAGGAGCCAGGGACAGGATACAGTCCCCATGGAGCCAGGGACAGGACACAGTCCCCATGGAGCCAGGGACAGGACACAGTCCCCAAGGAGCCAGGGACAGGACATAGTCCCCAAGGAGCCAGGGACAGGACATAGTCCCCATGGAGCCAGGGACAGGATATAGTCCCCATGGAGCCAGGGACAGGACACAGTCCCCAAGGAGCCAGGGACAGGATATACTCCCCAAGGAGCCAGGGACAGGACATAGTCCCCATAGAGCCAGGGACAGGACATAGTCCCCAAGGAGCCAGGGACAGGATATAGTCCCCAAGGAGCCAGGGACAGGATATAGTCCCCATGGAGCCAGGGACAGGACATAGTCCCCAAGGAGCCAGGGACAGGATATAGTCCCCAAGGAGCCAGGGAAAGGATATAATCCCCATGGAGCCAGGGACAGGATATAGTCCCCAAGGAGCCAGGGACAGGACATAGTCCCCAAGGAGCCAGGGAAAGGATATAATCCCCATGGAGCCAGGGACAGGATATAGTCCCCAAGGAGCCAGGGACAGGATATAGTCCTCAAGTCATGTCCCCAGTGACCACCTTCTCCAGCCATACCCCACGTGCCTTGAGTTACCACCTGGTTTATGTTGACTCATGGTTTCAGAGGTTCAGTCCATGGTGGGCCAACTCCATGGCTCTGGCCCAAGATGAGGCAGAACAAAATGGCGGAAGGGCCTGGAGGAAGAGAGCAGCTCAGGACGTGGCACCAGAAAGCAGAGAGAGCTCTGGTCACCAGGGAGCAGATATAAACCCCAAAGGCAGGTGTCCAGTGACCCATCTCCTCCAGCCACACCTCACCTGCCTATAGTCACCTCCCAGTTAATCCATTCAAGTGGATTGATGCACCCAGTAGGTTGTACCTCTCCTAATCTAATCATTTCAACTCTGAACCTTCCTGTATTGTCTCACCAATGAGCCTTTGGAGGACAGCTCACATCCAAAGCATAATAACTTACTCATGTTCATCTCCTGGAGATCAGCATCTCAGAAATCCTTCACGGAACTCTGGCACTAGCCTAGGGCTAGACAAAGAGATTCTTACTTCTAGTCCTCCACACTGCATATTCTATGTGCTCAATTAATATTGGTGAAATGATGAGACTTTGGAACCAAAAGGACTCTGAGGACTGAATTACTTCACCTACGTGCACCATGTCCTTTCCATAATCTGTGGGGCACTTATGTTTCTCCAACAAATTATCTGAGACCATTTTTATCCCTCATCCATGAAAAGAATCCTCGTATTTGCAAAGGTTCATTTTCTGGCATTAGAATAAAATACCTGAGAAAGGTTTCAATAGCTAACAAGAAAGGTCTACTTAGCTTACATTTTTTGGAATCTGAACGTCTGAGACGTGGCAACCACTTGGCTTGGCGTCTGGTGAGGGCCTTCTGTCTGTTGCTGACATGGCGGATGGTATGATGTTGGGGAAGAGGAGAGAGATTACAGCTTACTCTCATGAGAACTAATTCATCCTCAAAACTGTCTTTAATCCCTTTGCAGGCTAATGCCACCAACAACCTAGCGATCTTCCTGTGGATTCCAAGTCTTTATCAATAGGCACCATTTCTTAACGCCACCATGTTGGGGACCAAACATCCAACCCGTAAATTGTTGAGGAACAAACCGTACTCAAAACGTGGTAGTAATAAATGTTTATGTCCTTGTTTATTTCTTCCTTTAACTTTATCTGACAGTTCCATTCCACTGAAGACAAAGAAGAGGCATATCGAACAATTAGTTATAATGTGCGTTGTGTATGGGAATTTTCCACCTCATTGATCTTGTCATTTTTAATTTATATGTTGTGAGGATAATGAGACCAACTAAATTAAGAAGTGTGAAGTGTGTCATTCCTAGTCTGAATAAACAGAGACCAGCTCCACGGTTCAGAACTGAAACAGAATTCATGATAAGTAACAGTACTGTATCAGAGGGTCAGTCAGAAAAAGAAAAAGATGAACAAACATGTCGTCCCAGAAGAAGTATCATCTCAAAGTCAGTGACATCTCGATGGATTGCCATTTCAATTTCCTTCCATGGTTAGGAATATGCTCCCTTGGAAACATGAGAAATGTTATTCGATATATAGATAGTTTTGAGACCGAGTCTCACCCTCTTGCTGAGGTTGGCCTCCAGCTCCAGAGCTCAAGTGATCCTCCTGCCTCAGCCTCCCAACTGGGACTCATGTCCCACCATGCCCAGCTTCATAGAACATGTTTAATCCCAAAATATAATACAAGAAGATCATAAGCGTTAAAATCTAGTAATGCACTTCCAAAGTGTGTGCTTCTGTGGTTCAGAGAAATTGAACTCTTTTTTGTACATCAAGAGCAGTGAAATGTCTATGGCTTTTAAGGTATGATTGCTCCATACAAGAAAAATGCAGAGAAAGATAAATAAGTAGCATTTTCAACTTCAGTCACATGCCACTATCATATGCAATATTTTTAATAAACAATGTGTGCTCCTGCAGGGAGCTGCAAGTGGTTCTTAGCCAATATTAAAAATGCATAGCAAACTCCAGTACTGTTATAGAGACACAAAGTCCCTGTTGCTCATTTTGAAATTACTTTTTCTGTTGTGAGGGTTAATGTGAATTGTCAACTTGATTGCATTAAGACATGCCTAAGATTAAGAGGCGGTGGGTGTGTCCATGGGGGCGTGGCTAGGAATGACTGGCAGGTGGGAGAGCCAACGGAAGTGGAGCCCCTCCTTAAGCATAGGCAGCAGCATCCAATAAGATGGTGGTTTGGATGGAATAAAAATGGGGAGAACAAGGAAGCAGCAGCACATGCAAGGCCTGTTCTTAATTGCTGCTGAGATCACCTGAAGACATTCCTTCCCTCTTCCAAAGCAGATTCCAACCAGCAACTCTCCAGGAAGCCTTCAGGACTTTGGCTCTGGATGGGGCTGCATCTTTGATTCTGTTCTGAGCCTCCAGCTTCTTGGACTGAGCACTTCCTGGTTCCTCCAGCTCTCCAGCCTGCAGACGGCCATTGTGGGACTCTCCAACTTCCGGTCATGGAAGCCAATCTGATAAATCTCCATTTTTTTTTTTTATTGGTTGTTCTGAGTTATACATGAGAGTCGAATCCATTTTGATAAAATGCATGGAATATATCTGATTCTCATTAAATCTCCTTTTTGTAATCATACCTATATACTTGTCACCATGGTTATCTTCTTCTAGAGAACCCTGACTAATACATCCCTACTACTGAATTTTGTTTGTTTGTTTCTGTGAGATAGTCTTTGGAATTAACTCTGTATGTGCAGTCTCAGACACTCATTTTGGATTGGCGTGCTAATCCTGCTCTGTAAGATGAATTTATACGAGTGCCTAATAATGCAATTCGCAACCAAACACAAAATGTTTGCGACTCCTCAGTAAAGACACCCACTTAGGTGAGGATTTTACTCTGTCAGTTTTCAGAAAGGAAGAACTGACTCTGACCTAACTCCGTACATAGACGAATATACCGCAGGGAATCTCAGCACCATGCACATCCGCAAGACTGGAGTCCTAATTAGAAAGAGATGTATTCCATGCATGGATCCTTTCATCAAAATGGATTCTACTGTCATGGATAATGAAGATAAAAAAAAGGAAAGAAAAGGAGAATCAAAATTCACAAGATCAATCCTGGCAGGCAAAACAGTGAGACCTCATCTCCCTCCCTTGATCTCCACTCTCCCAGTCATTGATGACCTGGCTGGAATATTACTCTTCTTCTTAATTTGGCCCAATTGCACACACATACTTTGTCTCTCTGTGAACATAACATCTAGAGACTCAAAGAGTAGTTACTGGGTTGATTCAGTGGCAGAAAAACTCATGCCTCCTTTCTTCTACGAACCCGGGCAGCCGTGGGGAAGGGGTAATGCTTTTCTAATGTCAAAGTCAGTGTTTGGTAACAGGGATTGCAGAAACAGACAGAGGGGAGGAAAAGCTTGTGAAATAAAGAAAGGGTAGTTAACACTAAGCAAGGACCAAAAAGGAGATCGATGAGATCATTAATCAGAGCAACACGGAATGCTAGGGAAATACTCAGGTAAAAACAGGTCCCATGCATCCATTAGGAACTGAAGGTGATGATTGACAGGTATATAATATGAATTGATAATACACATAAGCAGGTGCTCTGACCTATGACGGGACTGTGTCCCCCATAAACCCAGTAGAAGTTGAAAACACTGTAAGTCAAAAGTACACGGAATATACCTAAACTATCTAAGTCAGGCTTTTTTTTTTTTTTTTTTTTTTTTTTTTTTTTTTTTTTTTTTTTCATTGCTCAGAACAAAAGACCTGACAAAGAACAACTTAGAGGAAAAGTTTATTTTGGCTCATGGTGTCAGAGGCTCAGTCCATGGTGGGCAACTCCATGGCTCTGGCCCAAGGTGAGGCAGAACATCATGGCGGAAGGGCCTGGAGGAGGAGAGCAGCTCAGGATGTGGCACCAGGAAGCAGAGAGAGCTCTGCTCACCAGGGACAAGATATAAACCCCATGGAGCCAGGGACAGGATATAGTCCCCAAGGAGCCAGGGACAGGATATAGTCCCCATGGAGCCAGGGACAGGATATAGTCCCCATGGCCAGGGACAGGATAGAGCCCCCAAGGAGCCAGGGACAGGATATAGTCCCCAAGGAGCCAGGGACAGGATATAGTCTTCAAGGGATGTCCCCAGTGACCCACCTCCTCCAGCCACACCTAGCCTATCTTGAGTTACCACCTGGTTTATGTTGACTCATGATTTCAGAGGTTCAGTCCATGGTTTGTCAACTCCATGGCTCTGGCCCAAGATGAGGCAGAACAAAATGGCGGAAGGGCCTGGAGGAGGAAAGCAGCTCAGGACGTGGCACCAGGAAGCAGGGAGAGCTCTGCTCACCAGGGACCAAATATAAACCCATGGAGCCAGGGACAGGATATAGTCCCCAAGGAGCCAGGGACAGGATATAGTCCCCAAGGAGCCAGGGACGGGATATAGTCCCCATGGAGCCAGGGACAGGATATAGTCCCCATGGCCAGGGACAGGATAGAGCCCCCAAGGAGCCAGGGACAGGATATAGTCCCCAAGGAGCCAGGGACAGGATATAGTCTTCAAGGGATGTCCCCAGTGACCCACCTCCTCCAGCCACACCTAGCCTATCTTGAGTTACCACCTGGTTTATGTTGACTCATGATTTCAGAGGTTCAGTCCATGGTTTGTCAACTCCATGGCTCTGGCCCAAGATGAGGCAGAACAAAATGGCGGAAGGGCCTGGAGGAGGAAAGCAGCTCAGGACGTGGCACCAGGAAGCAGGGAGAGCTCTGCTCACCAGGGACCAAATATAAACCCATGGAGCCAGGGACAGGATATAGTCCCCAAGGGGTGTCCCCAGTGATCCACCTCCTCCACCGCACCCCACCTGCCTACAGTCACCCCCCAGTTAGTCCATTCAAGTGGATTAATCCACTGGTCGGGTTGCACTTCTCATAATCTAATCATTTCACCCCTGAAACTTCCTGCATTTTCTCACCCATGAGGTTTTGGAGGACACCTCACATCCAATCCATAACACTATCCAATATCTCAAATTTCACAAAAACCAATATCACAAAAACCTCACCTGCCTTTAAAGTGCTCATAACTCTTGCTTTCTTTTTTTTTTTTTTCTACTCTTGGGACAAAATCAGGTAGAGAAACCTAATTCATAATAAGGGACGGACGGTCTTGTATTATTCATTTGACACCATCCTGAAAGCCAAGATCAGAACAGGTGTTCCGTCACAAAGTTCAAAACCCATAAGCCAAGAACCGTCTGTGCCTGCTGGTGTGTGAGACAGAGAGAGGAGAAGGAAATGACTGAAAACTGGTAGACCATGAAATTTCCAGAAACTTACTCCATTAAAAATTAGGTTCTGCTCTCCCAGTTCCTCCTTTGATCATATTTGATGGCTTGATTTCTCTACGGAGCCAAACGCACTCTTGCAAGGATGCCCTTGGCCTGGTAGTCAGTACGATGACCCAAATCCAAGTTCAAAGAGATCATAAATTATAAGGGCAGAGTGGGTGGTGCCGGGGGCAGGTCCAACCGCCTCGGGGACCAAGCTCACCCCAGAGGCAGAGAGCGGGACTCACCCGTGAAGCCATGAAAGAAAGCAGCTAATGAGCCAACTCCAGAAAGTTCAAGGGAAACGTTCAAACATTTACCAGCTCCGCTCTGGGGTACCATCGTTACGTAACACCAGCTCCACTGGGGTTCAGTGGGTCACGCAGGATGGAGTTTCCACAGGGCCGTCGACAAAACTTTCTAACACAACTACAGCGGATTTCTAGAACTGTAGGATCTGGGGGAATTGAGAAAGCTCTGGCGCCTGAGGGTTCGTAGGACAAGGGGATTAGAGGTGGTCTCAGAGTTGGATCGATATCCATCAGGGCAAGACCTCCGCCATTAATGGAATCAAGGACCCTTCCACAAGTCCGTTGGCTTTTTCCATTTAAATTCAGAGTTGTGGCCTGTGCGTTTGCAGAATGCTCCAAAGAAATGGAGAGTCACAAATGCTATGTGAGGGTCTGGAGGTGAGGTGTCCCCCGAAAGCTCATGCGTGAGACAAGGGAAGATGGGTTATGGCCTCAACCTCATCGGTGATGGGATTAACTGGGTGGTAACTGGAGGCATGTGGGGTGTGTCTGGAGTGGGTGGGAATGGGGGGTGCGGCTCTCGGGTTTATATTTGCATCTGGAGAGTGGCGTCTCTCTCTGCCTCCTGATCATCATGTGAGCTTCTTCCCTCTCCCACGCTCTTCCGCCATGATGTTCTGCCTCACCTCCAGCCCCGAGGAACGGAGCCTGCAATCTATGGACTGAAACTCTGAAACCATGAGCCCCCACCTCAACTCTTCCCCCTCTACCCTTTTGCTGGTCGGGTCTTTGATTTGCAGCAGAGAAAAAGTCGACTAAATCATACCCTCTGACGATATCAGAGTTCACTCCTGCTGTAATCCGTGACCACCCCGGATTTTCATATTCAAAATGCTTCTGACCTTGACCTCCACTTTGAAATCCAGGTAGTGAGTGACACACTGTCTTCTTTTCCCCAGACCCATCGGTGTCCTGAACCTTCTCCAAGGTCCTTCTGGGTAGTTCCTTGGAAGATCAGGCTTTAACGAAGACCCCTGCTAAGCCAGCCGATCGTGACCCCCTGACTTTGATTTCTGATCATGCTCCACCTCTGAGTAGCTTCTTCTTCTTCTACCACCAGCCCACCAGGTTGCCTGGTTACCCTGGTGGATTCCATGGACAATTCCCTTCAGACCCTTTAGTCTGAGTGCCCCTCACTCCTGACCTCATTTGGTGGCATTCTCCATCCAACACCCCGACCTTGCCTTTGTCTGTAGGTCCACGCTGACCCACGCTGCTTTGGAAGCTGAGCACACAGTTTTTCTCCTCCACTGAAAACCCATTTCTGCTACCCATCCCTGAACACCTCCTGGTTACCATGCACTACCAAAGGTCACGCACAACCTTCCGATAGTGAGGTTTCCCCACTGCCATTTTAGACCTTTCACACATCGTGTCCAACCCAGAGGTCCGTTCGAGGCCACAGACCACCTTCCTGAGCACAGATGCCAACTTTCACGTTTTCAAGTGGGAAACAGCAGAAATCTTCCATTAGTACCAGGAACCGAGTCCCACAGAGTTAGAGCGCCCATCTTGAACGAGCCCAGGTGGTGATACAAATGAAGACTGAATCCCTTTTAGTTTGGAGAGAGTTGCAAATGCAGAGGTTCGTGGATGTGTGTTGGGGTTCTGTCCTGATAAACCCATCACAGGTTGAAACCATCGTCCTAAACTCCCAAACATCCTGGCTGCTCTTGCTACTTGAATCTGCAATTTCCCTCCCTCTAAAACTCAGGTACCGAAGGGCTGGTTCCCAATGCAGCAAAGTTCAGAGGTGGGACTTTTACAGGCTGATTGGATTCCGAGGGCTCTGATCTCATTTGTGGATTGAGGGTTCTTTCTTCTTCTTCTTCTTCCTGCTGTCCACCATGAGCTGAGCTCCTCCATGCCCTTCCGCCATGATGTTCCTGCCTTGGAGCCAGCCAACCATGGACTGAATCTTCTGGAACCAGGCAGCAGAATGAGTCTTTCTGTGTCTAAGTTGTTCTTGGTCACACGGATGAAAATCTGACCCTCACTCCCGCTGGGCCACACAATATCAGTGATACTGACTTTTTATGAGCAATATGGAGACTTTTCCAACTCACGATTGGGACATGCTTTTCATCTAGCTAGGGCTTTTAACTATTCGCAAATATCAATTTCATTTTTTAAAAAATACATCGTATCTTAAATATTTGAGGTGACACCAGGAGGTGAGAGGCTACCCAACTTTATTGCTGAGAGACCATTTTCATGGGATGAAGAAATCGACTTCTATTTCCCGCCATCTCTGCCCAGTCTCGAAGCTGACTCTTCAGCTCAGAAGGACCCCTTCCTCTTCACACAGTCCTGTGAAGTCTTCCTTTCATCAATTTCCCTTTCAAGTCACATGAATCTTTCATTTTCCTGGGTGTTTTCTTGGAATGACCCTGGGAATCAACGTCGTCCGTTCCTTCTCACGTCTGAAACTGGAGCAGACATGTGGGGTGTGAACTTTCTCAGTCCGTCTGATCTCAGTATTAGTTTCTTCACACGCCAAACCCTCGAGCTGTCGTCAGAAATAAGAATTCACATCTCAGTCTTGTTACTAAGAATTGGATCTCAGGATAAGCTAGGAAAGGCCGAGGGACACATTGTGTGTATGTGGAGGACACCAAGCAAGAACAGGGTATCAGCCTTAGTGTAGCATCCACCTGGATCCACGGAGCAGCTCTGGAGCATGGGTGACTGCCCAGGTTTGAATCAGAATTTGAATTTCTTCGTTTCCCCTTTGGATAGTCAAAGGGCTTTTGTTCAGCCTTATCAAATGTAGTTGCTAATTTAAACCTCCGACTCAGGATGACCTCACGCTGTATTTTGGAACTTAATTTGCATAAGAAAGGAAATACATTCTGTGTTCACAGTTCTGGGTCCATCTGCTTTTCCCCGAGTTGAGCTACATATGGTGCTGGAACAAACAGAAGTCAACTGGGAGACAGATTGCTTAGCCCGCAGCATGGGGCTGTTTTGAACCTCAGCCTGACACTAGCAGACATTCATCAGATCAAGTCGCCCATGTAAATCTGAACCTTTTCCCTAGACATTTTGACCTCAAATTTCTATTTCAGAAAATAAATACACGTATGAAGGGAAGAAAAACATGCTAACGACTTTCCCTACAGTACCTTTTATCACTTTGAGACCCGAGACACCAGTGCCTGCATGTTCTACATGGTTGGTGGGCACTACCCCAGCACAGCAATGGACGCCAGAGTCCGGAGCCACTTTATACCAATGCATCCAGCTTCTGATACCTTTGGTCTCCCGTTTCCCGACTTTTTAGCACAGAGTATTATAGGCCGAAAAATCCTCCACGTCAAGTCTTTTTATTTGTTTTGATTCATTGCACACAAATGGGGTACAACTATCATTCTCTGGTTGTACACAAAGTACAGTCGCACCATTTATGTACTCATACCTGTACGAAGGGTAATGATGTTTGTCTCATTCTATTATCTTTCCTTCCCCTCACCTCCACTGCACCCCTCATTTTCTTCTATACAACCCATCCTTCCTCCATTCTTGCCTCCCTCCCACCTCCCATTACGTATCATCTTCCACTTCTCAGAAAAATCTCTCAGCCTTTGGTTTTTTGGGATTGGCTTATTTCACTTAGCATGATATTCTCCAGCTCCATCCATTGATCAGCAAATGCCATCATTTCTTTCTTCTTCAAGGCTGAGTAATATTCC
>NC_136471.1:136147684-136155184 GCF_902686455.1 Sciurus vulgaris
TTCAGTTGATTTTCAGAAGCATGTTGTCACATCAACAGAAAGTTGGCAAAGAGTTGAACTCTACAATATCCTTCCCTTGTCCTTGCCAGCCATCTCCATTTGTGGCCGCCATCTTGGTAATGAGCTGTTGTGGAAACCACTGTCCATGAGGACAGAGAAAAGAGTGGAAAGAAGAGCCAACATCAAAGTCATGACCGATCCTGAGCCACTTGAAAGACGTGCCCATTTAGGTTTAAAATTTTCGATGATAATTTGAGTTGTGGTTTCTTAGCAAGGCATTGAAACAGCCTCCAATCGTTCTCATGACCATGGATATATCAGTGGTACAAGATTTTATTCACCATGTTCCATGGCTGACCAAAAAGGTGGATGCAAATTATAAGAACGTATATGAGCTTCTTAACTAGACAATGGTTCTGAAAAAAAAGAAGAAAGAAAAAGAAAGAAAGGAAGAAAGAAAGAAAAAGAAAGAAAGAAAGAAAGAAAGAAAAAGAAAGAAAGAAAGAAAGAAAGAAAGAAAGAAAGAAAGAAAGAAAGAAAGAAAGAAAGAAAGAAAGAACTCAACAGACTAGTGGTTGTTATCATTAGAAAAGTCTGATAAGAGGAGGATTTCTGGGTAACCAAGTGCAGCTGGATGGGAGGAATAAGTTGTAATGTTCCATCAAACAGTAGGGTGACTATGATTGACAGCAAACAATAGTACATTTCAAAGTAGCTAAGGGAGAGGATTCCAAATGCACTCAACACAAAGGAATGGCAGAAAGGCCACCAAGGTGATGGACATCCATGACCACCTTCCAGGACTGGCCCTGGGCTAACATCTGTGAGCTTGACATTCAGGAGACTCCCCATGCAAATAAGCAATAAGATCATTTTTTGACCCTGGAACCCTCAATTCAGCTATATCAGCCTACCTCCAAACTCTTTCTTTAAGAAAATTCAGAATTGCCTAAATTTTGATGATGAAGCATGCCAAGAAGTCCTGTGTGAACAGACCCAGATGAAAACCCTGTGCTTTGAATCTGCACCGGGCTTCCCTGGAGCAGAAAAGAGCACACACATTCAGTTACCTTTCACCACTGGAAGCAGGATGGTCCAACACTGCACAAAGGAGACTCTGCAAAATGGAGAGCCGGGACTTCCCCACCAACCAAGCTCTGGATTCTTGACTAAGGTAGCATGGAGAACCACGTGGGGAGAGGAGACTCCTCTCCAGCCTGAGCCACCGACAGGAGCTCCTGTCCCTCCCCAGTAAGGTGGCATCCAGGGAAATCCAAGGGATGGAGACTTTCAGTGCTAGGCAGACCTTCCATCCCTCCTGAGTGGAGCCCAGTGGGTGGCTGGAAATGTCATTTCTGAGAACCAGCAATAACGACCTCCGTGTTCATCTTCTATTTTCCATTTCAGGAGTTTAACACTTTCATTGTAGAAGTTTGGACCACCAGAATTACCAACAATTAACCCAATCAGGACAGTGACCAGAAGTATTGCCTGATTTCCTATGTTGGAAGCACAGATTGGTGTCAAACTCCCTAAGACCATCACACACTCACAAAAGTCAAAATGAAGTTTGTTCTTGGACTCCAGGTGTTCCTTTAAAAAAGAAGTCAAAAATCAAATAATAGGGAAATTGGCAAAAAATTCAAACTCAAGCTCTTCAGTCAAATTCTACAACAACCCCACTGAAAAAAAATTACACAATTCACATAAACACACACACACACCCCACACACTAATGTTTTCTGTATTTACCAAAACAAATGATCCCATACCAGTCAGCACACATACAAAAAAAAAAAAAATCCATGCTCTCCCAACCCTGGAGAGCAGGACGCTGAGGCCAGGGTCCCAGGGCTGCTCCCTACACGGGCTCCGGGAGGCTCCTTCCTGCCTCTCCAGCTCCTGGGCTCCAGGTGGCCCTGGACTGGTGGCCCCAGCCCTCCAGCCTCTGCCTCCGTCTCCACGTGGCTCCTCCTCTGTGTCTGTGTCTCCTCTTCTGTCTCTTGTGAGGACACGGCCATGGCCTCAGGGCCACCTGACCAGGAGGAGCTCCTCTCAGGGTCCTACACTCAATGCCTCTGCAGAGACCTGTGTCCACACCAGGTCCCCTGCACAGGTTCTGGGTCCAGATGTGGACAGGACCAGCCTCTTCCCATGGTGTCCAGCTGCCTCCACAGGCTCAGGGAGGCTCCTTCCTGCCTCTCCAGCTCCTGGGGCTCCAGGCGGCCCTGGGCTGGTGGCCCCAGCCCTCCAGCCTCTGCCTCCGTCTCCATGTGGCTCTTCTCTCTCTGTGCTGATCTGAGTCTAGCATTCCTCTCTTTGACGGACCCTGGTGTGCTGGATTAGGACAATCCTAATGAGTTCATCCTGGGTTGACAAAGACTCTACTTCCACAGTCTGTCACACCCCCAGAAAGCAGCGTCTAGACCTTCAACAAACGTGTTTGTGTGACATACGTCAACACAAATCACGTGCACACCCCCTTCACAGCTGAAGTATGTGGGATCTGGAGATGGTCATGGAAGAGGTTTGGTCAAGGGATCGTCAGGAGTAAGAAGAGGTGACAACTGCTCTGAGGGTGGCAGTTCTTTAAACCTAGATTTGTGATGATAACATCCCCTTTAGGTCTCCATAAAGAAACAGTGAATGGTCCTCCATCCTTCTCGCACCAGGGAGAAAGCTCTCCACAGTGGCGATGTTCCCCAAGCCATGCTGTAGATTCTGCCTCTAATTCCAGGGTCTCCAAGGGTCAAGTTAAATCAATAAATGCTTTATTGGGAACTCACTGATGTGAAACATCCTATTTCAAAAAAATAAATAAAAGTCATTTCTCACAACTCTAATTTGCCTGATTACGTGCAAATCTTAAGTGGGATATGCTCTTTCTCCACTTAGGAAAAAAATTTAAAAGATCAAGAATCTGCCTTGTCAAGAGAAAGATCAGTGGTTCCTGCTGCTGAGAGGCAGGTCTCCTGGGCTGCAGATCTGGGGATCCACGGAGCGATTCCCCACTGACATGGATGGAGTGTTTGTCAACAGCGTCCAGGTGCAGAGAAAGGGTCTGCTCAGTGAGTTCAGGGCCTCAGGTGAAGATCAGGAGAACCAAGAACGGGTAATGAGGCGGCCAGCTCCACCCGCAGGTTCCAACTGCTCAGCTTGCTGCTCCCTGGATCTCCAGGAGCAAGGGGACGGAGCTGGGGACCTCAGCTGGCAGGAAGCCCCCTAAGCGTTCACCCCGCCATGTGTCCATGCCAGCGGGCTGAGCGCGTGAGCCATTGAGGGTCAAAAACCAAGGCGAGGTACAAGGCAAAGTGCAGACCTGCAACCTCATCAGTCCATCCTGGTTTGACTAGACAGACTGGGTGGTCACTGTGGGCAGCTGGGGCGTGACTGGAGGAGCTGGGTCACTCGGGCATGTCTTGGAAGGCGACATCATCCCTGTGGCCCCTTCTGCTCTCTCTGCTTCCTGGCTGACATGAACGGGCCAGCCCTCTTCCATGACGCCTTTCCGCCATGACGTTCTGCTTCATCTTGGGCCCAGAGCAATGGAGTCGGCCAACCATGGACTGAGATTCCTGTAACTATGGGGTAAAATAATTCTTCCTCCTCTAACTTGTTGGGTATTTTGTTGCAGTAATGACGAGGTGACTACCACATGCTCAGGTGTATCTACTGTCATCTTGGTGTTCGTGGAGGACTCATTTCCAACCCTCCTCCATTGACACCAACACCCACGAGCGCTGATGTTCCTTGTTCTACAACGTGGCACACTCCTTCTTGTTCTCCCTAAAGGAAACTCAGTTCGTTCTGCACATCCTCTGGGACTTCGATCTTCCCTGAGCAGGTCCTTCCTGTAACATCAACATTGCTAAATCTGGAAATTTCTGAAGGTCCTTCCAAAATGCCCTGGATGAGACAAGTCATGCTGGCAGAAACCGCTTCAGGCTGTGGGCTGAATTGCGCTGACACAAATAGAGATCCACGTCTTAACCCTCGTTACTTGTGAATAGAGCCTGTTCTGTGTTTGAGGTCCCTGCAGATATAATCAGTTGACTTAAGATGAGGTCCTACTGCAATAGGGTGAGTGCCTTATCCAGCTTGACTGGCTGCCCAGTGGACATACCCCATCACAGATGGAGATCATCATGGGAAGATGGAGACCCAAATGGGGGTGATACCTCTGCACCTTGAGGAACACCAAGAACTGCTAACAATTGCAAAAAAGGAAGGACAGATGTGCCTGCTTCCTCAGAGCTTCTAGAAGAAACCAACCCTGCCAACATCTTAATTTCTGACTTCTGGACCCTAGAAGTACAAGACAATAATTTTTTTCTTGTTGTTCATGGAACCAAGCCTGTGGTACTTTGTTATGAGATTCCTGGCAAATGGATACAAAGTTAGGGCCAACCCTGTGGCCATAACTAACTACGTCAGCTCCCCCTTGTCCATGGTTTCCATCTCTATCTTGATCTTATAGCTAAGGTCAGAATATAGTGAATGGAAATCTGAAGAAATGAACAATTCTTGCATTTGAAATCTCCAGCTGCCTTACTCTGCTCTACCCAGGACATGAGTGATCCCTTGGTCCAACGTATCCACCCTGTATACACTACACCTCCATCCATTACTTAGTGACTCTCTTGGTTCCCGAATCAACTATCAGGGAAATGCAATGCTTCTGTTCAAGAAATCCATCCTTTAATTAATAATGGCCCCAAAGAACATGAGTAGTAATGCTGGCAATTTGAATTTGCTAAAGGGTAGCCATAAGAATGCTCCCCTTTAGTGAAAAGGTAGAAGTAGAGTGAGGCATTTGGGGCAGAGTCAGAAAGACCACATTTTCCTAACTTTTACTGCAGTGTATCATTTTAATCATTGTGTATTGTTATTAGTTATGGTTGTGAATCTGTCACTGCTCCTAATTTATAAATTAAACATCATTATAGTGTGTGTATGAAGGGAAATAATTTTATATATTCAGGATATTAGAGTTAGCTTTTTGTTGTTGTGACATAAAGACTTGACAACAATAATTTAGAGGAGGTAGAGTTCATCTGAGGCTCATGGTTTAGAGGTTCAGTCCATGGTGGGCCGACTCCATGGCTCTGGTCCCAGGTGAGGCAGAACAAAATGGCGGAAGGGCCTGGAGGAGGAGAGCAGCTCAGGACGTGGCACCAGGAAGCAGAGAGAGCTGTGCTCACCAGGGACCAGATATAAATCCCAAAGGCAGGTGCCCAGTGACCCTTCTCCAGCCACACCCCACCCACCTACAGTCACCACCGAGTTACTCCATCCAAGGGGATTAATCTACTATAGCTCATACCTCTCATAATTGGACCATTTGATCTTTGAATGCTCTTGCACTGTCTCACTCATGAGATTTTGGGGGACACCTCACATCTAAGCTGCAACACAGGGCAGTCTTAAGCATTTGCTGGGCTACTTGAACGTGTCCCTCACGACTAAGGGGTGACTGCCTCCTGGGAGGGATTATTGGAATAGACACAACTGGTTCTCTCCACTGTTGTCTCCAATCTTGGCGCACACAAGGCAATCTCACAAAGGTCATCGTGCACACCTCACGGCTGCAGGTTCCATTTTCTCTTCCAGTTGAAAGAGACAATCCAGAGTGAGCTAGCAGCTCTTGGAGTGCAGTGGAACTGAACTAGAGGAGATTTCAAATCAAACACTCTTAGAAACCAGGACAAAGCATGCGAAGGAGCCCCTGGGAGCCAGCAGGGTCCGGAGAAGTTTGCATGCTGGTAGAGGAACATCCCACCGCATCGTGCTATTTATTAGCTCACTGAAGACAAGGGCTTGGATTGGGAGTGGGCACCTCTGTGTCAGGGGAAGGCCAGCCCGGCTTGTTGTGCTCACACAAAGTCCATTGGAATGCAGAGATCATCGCAGAGAGCTTTGTCAGGAAGGAACTGTTTTCTCAGGGGATTATCTCCCCTCTTAAATGGGAGTTCCTCCTATTTGATCAGCTGCAGGGTCTCTCTTCACAGTATTATTAAAATGCAACAATGACCTTCTAGTCAATTATACTCCTTCAACTTCCTCTGCCAGCATTGAAAAGGAGGGCTTTAAAAATTCAAGACACAATGCTCTCAAGACATCCCATCAGAATACCAGCTCTCTCGCGCGCCCTCCCTCTCTCTCTCTCCTTCTCAAAGGAAATATAACTCCATATGTAAGTGGAAGGGTGGATGGATGGATGGATGGATGGATGGATGGATGGATGGATGGGCAGATGGATGGGTGGGTGGATGGATGGATGGATGGATGGATGATGAATAGATGGATAGATGGATGGATGGATAGATGTGTGTTTAAAATTGTATTTCACCTCTCAAGATCCCACATCACTATAAAAGCAAGTGCATTTTCACTAATAACCAAGGACATCCATTAACTGCCCTAATAATAAAACACTTAAATTATCAAATACAGTCCATTGAAGAGCCAGGGATGATGTTTACCTCCACGCAAAGGAGTGTCCAAGGAACCCAAGGGAGAGTGACTTCTGCTTGCTTCCAAAGTATCCAGGAAAGGTCAACCCAAAGAGAAACTGAAGAAGACTCCACCCCATGCCCTGGCTGCTCTCATTGGTGAGCTTGAGTTTGACTATGCTCAAGAGTTGAGGTGACCACGGCTCTTCTTGTCCTCTTCCTGATGCTCTGAGAGATGGTCCGAGGCTGGGGACTCTCATACAAGAAGATGTCTCTCGAGCTCAGAGTTCTGTAGATCCAAGGGCACGGTGCTGGGATCAGCTTGGCTCTGGTAAGGGTCCGTGGCACCTCTCATCACCGTGGTGGAAGAAAGCTCAAGAGCTCAGAATTGTGTGTGAGGAAAAGGTCAAGTGACAGATGGGGACCAAGGGAAGAGGAAGGGACTTTTTCTACAAGGACCCAACAAGTCATTCCAGAAGGAACTAACTCCTTCCTGCAAAACACAACCCCTGTGCAAGACCAGCGTCAATGCCTGTGTGACTACAGAATCCGCAGGGACCTAACTGCCTTCTGGAAGTTTCTGCCCCCTCCCAGCAGGGCCCTCTGGATATCCATCTTCCAGCAGGTGAACTTGGGGGTCACATGAAGCCATGTATAACCCACATCAAGAGCGTGACCAGGCGTTTTGGAAAGGACATTACCTGCTCCCCAAATGTTCTCCTCCAATGGCACGTTGCTGCAGCTCATCACACCCAGGAGCCGAATTGTGCCCCTCAGGAATACACGAGAGTCTGTGGTGGATTTCGCCAAGAAGAGAGGGCAGAAATGACTGCAGAGGGTTCATCTGTATCCTCCAAACACAGGTCCATACCCCAAACCCTAGGACCTGTGGATGCAAGCTCATTGAGAAATAAGATCTATAGAGAAACAATTAATAGAGACCTCGAGATGGGATCATCTTACGGTGGCACTCAGTCCAGTGACAGTGTCCTCACAGAGACAGAAGAGGAGACACAGACACAGAGAAGGAGCCACGTGGAGACGGAGG